>NC_132814.1:3603471-3929353 GCF_048594095.1 Paramormyrops kingsleyae
TTCTCATTAATGCAATTATCTAATCAACCAATCACATGGCAGTTGCTTCAATGCATTTAGGGGTGTGGTCCTGGTCAAGACAATCTCCTGAACTCCAAACTGAATGTCAGAATGGGAAAGAAATGTGATTTAAGCAATTTTGAGCGTGGAATGGTTGTTGGTGCCAGACAGGCCGGTCTGAGTATTTCACAATCTGCTCAGTTACTGGGATTTTCACGCACAACCATTTCTAGGGTTTACAAAGAATGGTGTGCAAAGGGAAAAACATCCAGTATGCGGCAGTCCTGTGGGCGAAAATGCCTTGTTGATGCTAGAGGTCAGAGGAGAATGGACTGACTGAAATAACCACTCGTTACAACCGAGGTATGCAGCAAAGCATTTGTGAAGCCACAACACGCACAGCCTTGAGGCGGATGGGCTACAACAGCAGAAGACCCCACCGGGTACCACTCATCTCCACTACAAATAGGAAAAAGAGGCTACAATTTGCACGAGCTCACCAAAATTGGACAGTTGAAAACTTGAAAAATGTTGCCTGGTCTGATGAGTCTCGATTTCTGTTGAGACATTCAAATGGTAGAGTCAGAATTTGGCGTAAACAGAATGAGAACATGGATCCATCATGCCTTGTTACCACTGTGCAGGCTGGTGGTGGTGGTGTAATGGTGTGGGGGATGTTTTCTTGGCACACTTTAGGCCCCTTAGTGCCAATTGGGCATCGTTTAAATGCCACGGCCTACCTGAGCATTGTTTCTGACCATGTCCATCCCTTTATGACCACCATGTACCCTTCCTCTGATGGCTACTTCCAGCAGGATAATGCACCATGTCACAAAGCTCGAATCATTTCAAATTGGTTTCTTGAACATGACAATGAGTTCACTGTACTAAAATAGCCCCCACAGTCACCAGATCTCAACCCAATAGAGCATCTTTGGGATGTGGTGGAACGGGAGCTTCGTGCCCTGGATGTGCATCCCACAAATCTCCATCAACTGCAAGATGCTATCCTATCAATATGGGCCAACATTTCTAAAGAATGCTTTCAGCACCTTGTTGAATCAATGCCACGTAGAATTAAGGCAGTTCTGAAGGCGAAAGGGGGTCAAACACCGTATTAGTATGGTGTTCCTAATAATCCTTTAGGTGAGTGTATATATATATATATATATTAGTGCTGGGCAACGATTAAAATCTTTAATCGCAATTAATCGCATAAGAACATAAGAACATAAGAACTATACAAACGAGAGGAGGCCATTCGGCCCATCGAGCTCGCTTGGGGAGAACTTAACTAATAGCTCAGAGTTGTTAAAATCTTATCTAGCTCTGATTTAAAGGAACCCAAGGATTCAGCTTGCACTACGTTATCAGGAAGACTATTCCATACTCTGACTACACGCTGTGTAAAGAAGTGCTTCCTTAAATCCAGTTTGAAATGTTCTCCCGCTAATTTCCACCTATGGCCACGAGTTCTTGTATTTGAACTAATGCTGAAGTAACTATTCGGTTGAACAGCATCCAAACCTGTTAGAATCTTATAGACCTGGATCATGTCCCCCCTCAGTCTCCTTTGCTTGAGGCTGAACAGATTTAGCTCAAATAACCTTTCCTCGTATGACATTCCTCTAAGACCAGGAATCATTCTTGTGGCCCTACGCTGCACCTTTTCTAAGGCCGCTATGTCCTTTTTAAGATATGGTGACCAAACCTGTACACAATATTCTAGGTGAGGTCTCACCAAGGAATTGTATAATCTTAGCATTACCTCCCTTGACTTAAACTCCACACACCTGGAGATGTACCCCAACATCCTATTGGCCTTTTTTATTGCTTCCCCACACTGGCGAGAATGAGACATGGAAGCATCAACATACACACCAAGGTCTTTCTCATAATCAGCTACCTTTATTTCAGTAGGTCCCATAAAATACCTGTACTTTATATTTCTGCTCCCTACATGGAGTACCTTACATTTGTCTATGTTAAATTTCATCTGCCAGGTGTCAGCCCAGTCACTAATTAAATTAAGATCCCGCTGTAGCTGCTGAGCCGCTAGTTCAGTATCTGCTACACCACCCACCTTGGTGTCATCTGCAAATTTCACCAGTTTACTGTATATATTGGTGTCTATATCATTTATGTAAATTAGGAACAAAAGTGGTCCTAAAATTGAACCCTGCGGTACCCCACTATGAACGCAGGCCCACTGTGACATCGAGCCTCTTATAACTACTCGCTGCTTCCTATCCGTTAACCAGTTATCAATCCAAGTCGCTACAGTTCCTAAAATACCTGTCGCTTTGAGTTTAAGTGAGAGCCTCTTGTGGGGAACAACATCAAAAGCCTTTTGGAAATCTAAATAGATGACATCATAGGCCTTCTTATCATCAACTTCCTGAGTAGCTTCCTCAAAAAACTCCAACAGATTTGTTAAACAGGATCTACCTCTCCTAAATCCATGCTGGCTATCCCTCAAAATGTTATTTGAGTCCAGGTAATCTACCATTTTCTCTTTGATTATAGCCTCCATAACTTTACCAGTTATACAAGTTAGACTGATTGGCCTATAGTTTGACAAATTACTTCTATCCCCTTTTTTGAAAATGGGCGTTATGTTGGCATGCTTCCAATCAGAAGGTACCACACCTTCAGATAAGGATTTTTGAAACAGTAATGTTAAGGGTCGGCAAATAATATCCCTCATCTCTTTTAACACTATAGGTAAGATGCCATCAGGGCCCTGTGATTTATTTATTTTGAGCTTAGCTAGGCTTTGCAAAACATCAAATCATGATTTTCTGTGATTAATCGTGATTAATTGCAATTTTATGTGCAAAATTTAATAATGAATTCAAAAGTAGTGTTTTGTGCACTTTATTTTAAAAGCACTGCTATATGAACAAAAGTGCAATAACATTTGGTTTACAAACACTTGAAATAAATAAGGTGCTTTTTAACAGCAGTATTCCCCTTACACAGTAGCAATTAAAATAGTTCTTGTAAATCTCAAACATTAATGTAACAATTCATTATACCAGGGCATTAACATTTTATCTAGTTTGTTACAGAAAAACAAGTTACCCTCAGAGTCCAGAACCACAATCATAACATTAGAACGGTTACCTTCCAAGCAACAGCAAGCTAACATTTATAAATCTGTTTTCTTTTCTTTTGCTTTCTTTTTTCTGAACAGGTACCATTACAAACATTTTTCTTTTATCAGGGACCAGCATGAACAGTTATGTTCGGTAGCACATACCTGTTAGAGTGAGTTGAAGTAGTCTAGCACAAAAAAAAGTTGACAGCTGGAATTAACTGTGCAGAGAACTTTTAGTCTTTGAAGTCCATGTTTGTACTGGATTTCCTTTGGAGAGTCCCAGTCAAAAAAAAAAGGGATGCAGGTTGAGTCGTTACACAATGAAAATTAATTGCATTTATCCATTCCTCCGACTTTACATTTTTTTTCTCCTTTGCACCAATCCAGTTGCTAAGACACACAAGTTCATTTACATTTTCAGAAGATAAAGAAACTCTCTTCTTCTGTACAATATGACCAGCAAGAGAAAACAACCTTTCACAGGGTACGGATGTTGCAGGTGTGGCCAAGTACTTCTGTGCAATGCAGGCCAGCTTGCTGTGTGAGCCTGCATGTTTGGACCACCACTCTAAAGGACAGGCCTCTGTACTGATGGTGGGCTCCGCTCTGTATCGACGCACACTGTTCTCAACTGAGTCTTCCTCCTGTTCAGAATCTGACTCTGATGAAGCAGCCAATAGGGCTAACTTTTTTGTTGGTGGCTCTGATGCTGTTGCTTCCACAGGTTTCTCTGCAACAACCCTCTGTTCCTTGAGTATGTTGATGACTGAGGCCCACACCTCACCCCTCTCAGCTGTGTATACACTTGAGGCCCTTGAATCTTGGGTCCAATGCGGTAGCAATCTTAAGATATGCAATGTTGGCATTTTCCTTGCGTTTCTCCAGGTCTGTTCTAAATGCAGATTTGAATTTGACCACATAGGCAGGGTCTTCATCGGAGCTCTCCATCATCCGAGAGAGATGGCAGAAAGCAGGCAGAACAACAGAGCATGAAACATACTTTTCTCCTCCAAGAAGTTCAGTCACATACCTGCAAAAGAAAAAAAAAATTCAAACCGCTTTCAGTCTAAATGTATGCATTCACTTACTTATTTACACAAAAAATGTCTCTACATATTCATGCTATATTTACAAACACACACGCACACACACACACACACACACACACACAATTTCTCTCTCTCTCTCACACACACATACTCAGATAGGATAGTGAGTAATATACTGTATGATGTGAAATATACCTGCAGGGCTCCAGGAGCATTTCCAACTTCTGCAGTTTGTCCATTTCAGCTCGAGTTGGCATGGCAAGCTTTGTGTTGTGTGTGGTGAGGACATCCCTCAGTGGCTGTTCATTTCTGCGGATGTTTTTTATTATGTTCAGAGTCGAATTCCATCTGGTTGGAACGTCTTGAATAAGCATCTCCTTCTTTTGTCCATGTTCAATTTGCTGATGTTCTAATTCTGCAGCACTAGCTGGACTGTGTTTAAAGTGGCCCACAACTTTTCTGCATTTGGCCAGGATGTTGTCAAACGCAATGTTCTGCAGAGAGACTGTGACAGAACGCTGGAGACTGTGCGCAACACAGGGGATGTGTTCAAAAGGCAGATGTCTTGCAGCAGCGATCATATTTCTTGCGCTATCTGTACTAAGTGTGCTGACTTTATTTGAAATGTTCCACTGCTGTACAACATGGATAAAATGTTGGATAAAATGTCTCTCTTCTATTTTTAGTACAGTAAGAGCATGTGAATGCAGCTCCCACTGTTCATCAATATAATGCACTGTGACACCAAGGTAATTATCGTTACCTAGCGAAGTCCAGTAGTCTCCAGTGAGAGCAACAGTTAGTGCACGTTGTAACGCCGTCGCTTTTGTAGTCCTCTCCGTTTCATACAACTCATGTATTCTTCTTGCGACGGTGCGTCTTGAGGGAGGCTCATACGTGCCGTCATTCGTTCCAATCCTAAGAACGTTCCTCAGACCGACATCTTCCACAATACTAATCGGCCTGCAGTTTGTAGCTATCCACTTCGCTATGGCATTTGTTAGCTTGTCTTGCTTTTGTTTATCTATACTTCTCCCACACGCTGCATCCAACGTAGTCTGCTGAAGCCTCCCTCCACTTTTTGTTTGGGTGGGTGATTTGCTGGCATCAATGGTGTGTATTGCATTTAAGTGATACTTTAGACTCAAAGTACTCCGATGATAAGAAAATTCACCTTTGCAGTGGTTACAAATAACTTTGGTTCTATCAACTCCACCGTCTGGAAGAGATTTTAAACGAAAATGGCCATTTAAGATTTCGGTACCTTTCTCCATTTTTTTTCTTGCAGCGGTTCAGGTGAGCGCTGCAGCAGTCTTAGCCCCACCCCAAATGCTCTCATTGATTGAAACGCATGATGAAGCCCATCCCAAGCCAGTACTGATCAACATCCCTCCCCTCCTGTGACCTATGGTTTGTAGGTGTATTCAGAGCCAGTGTTACGTGCTGTAAGTGTTACGTGCCGTAAGTTCAGCCTACAGGACATCTTGCCCACTCGCCCATTGGTCAACCGCTGCCTCGACTCCGCCTTCTGGACATGACCCCGCCTCCCTAGCCTTCGGAGCAGTTTCCGGTTCGTCGGCTGAAGAGCCTGCAGCTCCGTCACATCGTCTGTCCGCTGCTTGCTTCTCGCCTGCTAGCTCGCTCTTGATTCGCTTTGCCTTTGGTTTGACTGTTTTGGTTCTTGATTTCCGATTTTCGCCTCATCCCTTATTGTACCTTCGCCCTGGTTTTGACTGTCTGCTTGGTTTTGAACTTTCGATTGTACTCCAACTTCGCCTCTTTGATCTCCCCTCTGGATACCTTCGCTTCAGCTGTGTGTTTGCGTGTTTCACTAGGTGTGTGTAAGGAGTGTCTGCCTTTTTGTTTCTTCGTCAACGTGGGGATTACTGTTTGTTTGTTTAGGGAGATAGGCTTAGGCATTGTTTTGTTTCACCTTGTGTTCACTTAGGATTAGCTTAGCTTGGGGTTATATTCGGTAGATGTGTTTTTGTTTGTTTCTTTGGCCTCTATCACTCCTGACGTTCGTTACACCTAGTGTTTGTAAAGTGTCTGTGAAAAACCTCACCTCCCTTTCACTTTGTTAGGCTCCAACCCTAGACTGGAGCGTAACACCAGTGAGCAACGGACTTTCAAAATAATACTACTACTAATATTAAAAACTGCGTTAATTCGCGATAAAATAATTGTCGGTATTAATAAAGTACTGTGTTAACGCGATAATAACGCGTTAACTTGCCCAGCACTAATATATATATATATATTTTTATTTTTTATTTTTATTTTTTTAATTTAAGAAAGTGACTGTTTTTTTGCTGGTTAAGACCCTTATTCCTTGGCTGGGATTGTGTAGAGCTCTTTGAAGCTGCATTGAAACTGCAATTTTAACCTTCAAATCGTTGGCCACCACTGAAGTCCACTATATCCTGGGGACAGAAAAATCCTAGAATGTTTTCCTCAAAAACCTCAATTTCTTTTTGGCTGAAGAAAGAAAGACATGAACATCTTGGATGACATGGGGGGAGCAAATTATCAGAAAATATTTATTCTGGAAGTGAACTTCTTTAAATCTCTCTCAAGCACTAATATGGTGAACCTGGCAACAGCACTGCTTAAATACCCTATGCGCATCCTTCAAAAACTGAATTTTGCATTCTACAGAAGAAAAGAGTTATACAGGTTTGGAACATCATAAGGGGTGAGTAAATAAGCTTTTTAATTTCTAGGCAAAAGATTCCCTTAACAATTTTGTGGAAAAAAAACAGTTATTTGCTGATACTAAATGTAAAATCAGTTTTCAGTTGTATTATCTAATGTATAAAGGGTGGTGGAAAAGAGATTCAGATAACTGCTCAAAATGAATGGAGCACTGTTAGGACAATATTGACATCATCCTCTGCATCAATTAAAAATGCCCTTCTGACCAATAGCCTCTGAGACAAATGTTTCATTCTTGTGTGCCTCACTTGGGCCTTGTAAACACCAATTAACCTGGAGTCACAAGTGCATGAAAAGTGGCTCAAGGTTGTCATAAACACGACAACGCACCATTTTATCCACTTCCCCTGTAGCATCTACCACAGAAATGACCTCACAGCACTGTAAGTCACTGAGAAAAAAGACATTGTTCGGTTTTTGTATTTTCACCACAGCTGCAGGCTTGTTACTCAGTTCCTCTCTGTGCTTGTCAATTTCACCAAGACGTTTTATAATTTGTGACAGAGGGTTTCTACCTGAGCGTACTTACCTCTTCAGCTGGTGCAGGTAATTTTCAAAGGGAAAACTGCTACACTCATCTAGCCCACAGTACGCATGTGCATCAGAAGAAAGATGAAGCATAGAGTGCACATTGTACACAAGGAACTCATCCCCATACAACTTTCTGCCGTCCTCTACAAAGTGAACCGACATATCTGATGCAAAACAGCTGTACTGTTTCACTAGATGTGGGCACACTAGGATGGCCAATGCCACATTGAACAGCATAAAATGCTCATAGAGATCTTCAGAGAGAACCCCTTTCAGCACAAGTTTGCCTGTATAAAGCACAAACTGTCGCAGTTCAATAGCTTTCCACCGGTCAATGTCTTCTAGGCCACGTGGCTTCCTTGCAAAAAGGTCTGGCATGAATGGTCTCAAACCAAGAAGCCTGGAACTGATCTCCCTTACTTGGCCAGAAGATAATCTAGTACTGAGCCTTCCGCGCAACCACAAAACAATTAGTTTTCGCATCACTCCAAGACAGCACTGATGCATGTAATCCGCAGGAAACTGCTGAATCATGTCTATTGGAAGCATGCAAAAAGGAGACACCCCAAATGACCGGTGGTGCTCCTCCTGAAGCTGCTGACGGAAAGACGCATCTGTTCTCAGAGTAACATTTTTCATCTCTGGGTATATAACCCGCCTGCCATCCCAGAAGCCTTTCTGTGTGCACTTGTCACAACCAAAATAGCCTGAATACTGCTTTGTGCATTTAACAAGAGCTTTCGCAGGTGCATCACAACTGATACAGCGCAGACAAACTCCTAAATGACCTCTGTGAGTCTGTAATCCATTCAGTAAAATGTCCCTAAGGTCCTGTACTACATCTGTCAAAAAATCAAGATCTGTAGGCTTTGAGACACCAAAACAGAGAGCAAGAGGAAAGACAGTGGAAGGAGCCAAATTAATTTTGCACAAAACTGGCCACAGTGACTGACTGCTACCTTTGAAAAGTGGCAAGCCATCAATATTCAAGGAAATGTCCAGACAATCTAACTGGGAGACAATATCACCAGGGTACACATTTAAATACCTTCACAGCTGTTCTTTGCATCCAAAGTAGAAGTATTGCATCCCAGATTTCATTTCTAAGTTCACATTTTCACAAGTTTCAAGCAATGTTCTAGCAGTTCTTGGGAGCCCTGAGTGATGTTCACCAAGAATTTTAAGAAGGCCATCCACTGCATTGTGTTTAACCTGAAATTCATTGGCCCACTCTGCAAGTCTAACTCCTAAAGAAGGCCTGTCATCCAAGTCTGATTCATCAGAATCAGAATCATAATTTGCATGAGCCCCATGCATTTCAACATCACACTCAAATTGACTCTGTGGTCCCTCAACGGGCTGTGCATGTTGGAGGGGCTCACTAAAGCTTTCCAGGCTAGTAGAGCTGGTGTGTATCTCTATGTTGTCTACATGCAACAAATCTGCTTTCTGCTGATCTCTTTTCACTCTTTTCCAGAGTGTGTTTTGCAGACATTGTTAATCACCTCCCTCACAAAAAGAAACAAAGAAGTTAACAGCATACCATGTCAGACTCCATTTGCACTCCTGTGTTCCTGTGGATGAGAATAAAGAGAAATTGTAAACATACAGTACAGTTTTGAATGCTCTTTGTGTCAATGTCATTACACTTAATAGATATAT
The DNA here is from genome assembly GCF_048594095.1 of Paramormyrops kingsleyae. Taxonomy (NCBI): domain Eukaryota; kingdom Metazoa; phylum Chordata; class Actinopteri; order Osteoglossiformes; family Mormyridae; genus Paramormyrops; species Paramormyrops kingsleyae. The sequence goes on from NC_132814.1 coordinate 3,612,529, forward strand.
GATATGACAAATGCAATAAAGACAAAAATTAAATAATTAAAAATCATTCGAAAACCTAACAGTACCACTCAAATTGGAACACATTATCAAAAGATTACCACTGTGAATCGGGCTAATGTAAGGAGATAGTTTTGAACACTGGCTAGTTAATGTACTTGCTCAAATGTACTGGTCAATCGCAAAGGTAGTGTGGGTAGATCGTATGGCATAAAAAAATAGAGGATGGATGACGCGTTCAACCGCGCCAGCTGCTGCAAGCTACCGAATCACCTAGTTAGCCTCCAATTTATTTCTACTAAACTTAAGAAAGGGTATAAAAATGAATGGGGGAGCTGGACCAAGTAAGAAGCCTCTAGCACACGAGAGGGTCATACGAGCAGGTCATGACAGTTATGGACATACTTTTTGTTACACTTTTGTATTTGTCTGGAGAATACTTGATTCAAAATAAAAATTATTCACCACGTTAATCTACATCCATCCAAAGTTTTTATTTTTTACCTTATTGCACTTTATTTTGCTTGATTTATGGGACATACTTGACTACACTAGATTTTGTTTACAGTTCCCAATAAAATATGATAAAATGTTAATTAAATTTGCCTTTTTTAATCCGTTGAAATGTAAAGGATTGTGTGAAATTTCATCATTTCGACTACTATCCCCAGTATCGAACTGAATCGAATCGTATCGTGTCGGATCGTATCGTGGGAATTTCTAAGGTATCTAAAAAAACTCGAACCGTTGGCTTAAATTCTTAATAAGATGCACATTATAACAATTATCTACACGGCTAATCTCTACTTTACGCCTCGTGAAATGGCGCGAAGAGTCCTGATAAATGAACATCGTAAGAAAACTAAGGATACCTATCTAAATGTATGGCATATTGCAGACGATTGTCATATACAATATACCATAGATTTAGATTGGTATCCAGAGACAGAAAGCTTTGAAGTAATCAAAGATATTTTCAAAACCAACAGGACCTACCATCAAGTGATCGAACCACCGCGAACCCACACAAAATGGCGGCAAGTTTTTAGTTTCTGAGATTTTCCAGAGATGTCGGTTTCATTGGGCGGAGCTTATCCTGGATATGCGCATGGAGTGGATTATTATTATTTAATTTATTTATTTAAAGGATAAATGCCTAAATAGTTTTTTTGTCGTTTCGTAACAGTTTATAATGTTTTATTTTATTTTTTATAATTGTTATTTTGTGCACCTCTCCGGGAGCCGACACCTTATCGTGGTGGAGGGGTTTGCGTGTTCCAATGATCCCAGGAGCTAAGTTGCCCGGGGCTTTATGCCCCTGGTAGGGTCACCCAAGGCAAACAGGTCCTGGGTGAGGAACCAGACAAAGTGCGGCTCGTCAGACCCTTATGATGAACACAAACATGGATTCACGATTTCCCTTGCCCGGACGCGGGTCACCGGGGCCCCCTCCTGGAGCCAGGCCTGGGAGTGGGGCTCGATGGCGAGCGCCTGGTGGCCAGGCCTACACCCATGGGGCCTGGTCGGGCACAGCCCGAACAAGGCACGTGGGTCCCCCCTCCAATGGGCTCACCACCTGTAGGAGGGGCCATAAGGGTCGGGTGCGTTGTGAGCTGGGCAGTGGCCAAAGGCTGGGACCTTGGTGGTCTGATCCTCAGCTGCAGAAGCTAGCTCTAGGGACATGGAATGTCACCTCTCTGGTGGGGAAGGAGCCTGAGCTGGTGCGCGAGGCTGCGAAGTTCCTACTAGATATAGTTGGGCTCGCCTCGATGCACAGCTTGGGCTCTGGAACCAGTCTCCTCGAAGGGGGTTGGACCCTCTTCCACTCTGGAGTTGCTCACGGGGAGAGGCGCCGAGCTGGGGTGGGCATACTTATTGCTCCCTGGCTGGGCGCCTGTACATTGGGGTTTACTGCAGTAGACGAGAGGGTAGCCTCCCTTCGCCTTCGAGTGGGGGGACGGGTCCTGACTGTTGTTTGCACTTATGCGCTAAACGGCAGCTCAGAATACCCACCCTTTTTGGAGTCCTTGGAAGGGGTGTTGGAGAGCGCTCCCCCCGGGGACTCTCTTGTTCTGCTGGGGGACTTCAATGCCCACGTGGGCAATGACAGTGAGACCTGGAGTGGCGTGATTGGGAGGAACGGCCCCCCCGATTTGAACCCGAGTGGTGTTCTGTTGTTGGACTTCTGTGCTCCTCACGGATTGTCCATAATGAACACCATGTTCAAGCATAAGGGTGTTCATATGTGCACTTGGCACCAGGACACCCTAGGCCGCAGTTCGATGATCGACTTTGTAGTCGTGTCATCGGACTTGCGGCCGCATGTCTTGGACACTTGGGTGAAGAGAGGGGCGGAGCTGTCAACTGATCACTACCTGGTGGTGGGTTGGCTCCGCTGGTGGGGGAGGAAGCCGGCCAGGCCTGGCAGGCCCAAGCGTATAGTGAGGGTCTGTTGGGAACGTCTGGCGGAATCCCCTGTCAGAGGGAGTTTCAACTCCTACCTCCGGCAGAACTTCTCCCATGTTCCGGGGGAGGCGGGGGACATAGAGTCCGAATGGGCCATGTTCCGCGCCTCCATTGTGGAGGTGGCTGACCGGAGCTGTGGCCGTAAGGTGGTCGGTGCTTGTCGCGGCGGCAATCCCTGAACCCGCTGGTGGACACCGGTGGTGAGGGATGCCGTCAAGCTGAAGAAGGAGTTCTATCGGGCCTTTTTGGCCTGTGGGACTCCGGAAGCAGCTGACGAGTACCGGCAGGCTAAGCGGAACGCGGCTTCGGCGGTCACTGAGGCAAAAACTCGGGTATGGGAGGAGTTTGGCTAGGCCATGGAGAATGACTTCCAGACGGCTTCGAGGAGATTCTGGTCCACCATCCGGCGTCTCAGGGCGGGAAAGCGGTGCAGCATCAACACTGTTTATGGTGGGGATGGTGCGCTGCTGACCTCAGCTCGGGACATTGTGGGTCGGTGGAAGGAATACTTCGAAGACCACCTCAATCCCACCGACACGCCTTCCAATGAGGAAGCAGAGTCTGGGGACTTGGAGGTGGACTTACCTATCTCTGGGGCAGAGGTTGCTGAGGTGGTTAAAAAGCTCCTTGGTGGCCGGGCCCCGGGGGAGGATGAGATCCGCCCGGAGTTCCTCAAGGCTCTGGATGTTGCGGGGCTGTCTTGGTTGACACGCATTTGCGGCATCGTGTGGACATCGGGGGCGGTGCCTCTGGATTGGCAGACCGGGGTGGTGGTCCCCATCTTTAAGAAGGGAGACTGGAGGGTGTGCTCCAACTATAGGGGGATCACACTCCTCAGCCTCCCTGGTAAGGTCTATTCTGGGGTGCTGGAGAGGAGGGTCCGTCGGATAGTCGAACCTCGGATTCAGGAGGAACAGTGTGGTTTTCGTCCTGGCCGTGGAACAGTGGACCAGCTCTATACTCTCGGCAGGGTCCTGGAGGGTGCGTGGGAGTTTGCCTAACCAGTCTACATGTGCTTTGTGGACTTGGAGAAGGCATTCGACCGCGTCCCTCGGGGAGTCCTGTGGGGAGTGCTCCGGGAGTACGGGGTGCCGGACTGCCTTATAAGGGCTGTTCGGTCCCTGTACGACCGGTGTCAGAGCTTGGTCCGCATTGCCGGCAGTAAGTCGGACTCGTTCCCAGTGAAGGTTGGACTCCGCCAGGGCTGCCCTTTATCACCGATTCTGTTCATAACCTTTATGGACAGAATTTCTAGGCGCAGCCAGGGCGTTGAGGGTGTCCGGTTTGGTGACCTCAGGATTAGGTCTCTGCTTTTTGCAGATGATGTGATGGCCTCATCAGACCGTGACCTTCGGCTCTCACTGGAACAGTTCGCAGCCGAGTGTGAAGCGGCTGGAATGAAAATCAGCACCTCCAAATCCGAGACCATGGTCCTCAGCCGGAAAAGGGTGGAGTGCTCTCTCCAGGTCGGGGAGGAGGTCCTTCCCCAAGTGGAGGAGTTTAAGTATCTCAGGGTCTTGTTCACGAGTGAGGGAAGGATGGAGCGGGAGATCGACAGGCGGATCGGTGCGGCGTCAGCAGTGATGCGGGCGCTGCATCGGTCTGTCGTGGTGAAGAAGGAGCTGAGCCAAAAGGCAAAGCTCTCAATTTACCGGTCAATCTACGTTCCTACCCTCACCTATGGTCATGAGCTGTGGGTAGTGACCGAAAGAACGAGATCGCGAGTGCAAGCGGCCGAAATGAGTTTTCTCCGCAGGGTGGCTGGGCTCTCCCTTAGAGACAGGGTGAGGAGCTCGGTCATTCGGGAGAGACTCAGAGTACAGCCGCTGCTCCTCCGCATTGAGAGGAGCCAGATGAGGTGGCTCGAGCATCTGCTTAGGATGCCTCCTGGACGCCTCCCTGGTGAGGTGTTCCGGGCATGTCCCACTGGGAGGAGGCCCCGGGGAAGACCCAGGACACGCTGGAGGGACTATGTCTCTCAGCTGGCCTGGGAACGCCTCGGGATCCCCCCAGAGGAGCTAGAGGAAGTGGCCGGGGAGAGGGAAGTCTGGGTTTCCCTGCTGAGACTGCTGCCCCCGCGACCCGACCTCGGATAAGCGGAAGTAAATGGATGGATGGATGGATTTTGTGCAGTACGTCCATTTTCGTATAATTTGACTCGTCGCAAACCATTTAGCAAACAACTTGATTGACAGGCGATCTGAACGCTGAATCCGCCATTCTGTCCAATAAGTAATCAGACAGGAAGAGATTAGATTTACTTCGGTGGATTTAAACTTGAAAAATTATGTGTATTGACGTCTTTCTGCGGTTTAATAAAATACGTTCTGATCCATGTCCAATCATGTTTTAATTAAATTAAGTAAAACCTTCTCCTGATTCCACTCTTCTATAGCTTGTCTCAGCTCGCATTCTGCACCCACAAAATTGGTGCCATTATCGGAGCGCAGCTCTTGCACCTGACCTCGTCTCGCAATGAAAGGCATTAATAAAATAATCTGTATCGAGAGATGAGGAAACCTCGATATGTACAGCTCTAATCACCAAACATGTAAAGGTGACTCCATACCTCTTCACAAGACTTCTCTCACGCTTAACTTTAAACGGACCAAAGTAGCCCACTCCTACAAAGCTAAAGGGAGGTTTCTCAGGGGTCACTCTGCTCTCTGGCAAATCTGCCATTTGTTGCTGGCCTACAGCTCCATGTAGCAGTCTGCAAACCACCCACCTTGTCACAATCTTCCTTATCAATGCGCCAGCACCAGGAATCCAATATTTCTGATGCAGTCTTGAGAGAATGTGGTTCCTGCCACCATGGCCCACCTCTTTGTGAATATGCTGCAAAATAAGCTCAGCAATGTGGAGATCTTTAGCAATTATGACAGGATGTTTAGATTCTTCGGACATAACAGCTCTACTAAGACGTCCTCCTACTCGTAGCACATCATCCTCCAAAAGAGGACTCAACTTGTATATGTGGCATACCTTCTCCTCTGACAGCACTTGATTATTTGCATCTCAGCATCTTTAATCTCTCCAACTGAAACAAACCTACGGCAGAGCTCAACCCTACGATGAACACTCTCGCACTGAGTTGCATCAGGTACAGACTGAGGACATGTTTTGTTCTTTCGAAGATGCAAAAGCAATGTCTTGAACCTCAAGATCCAACCCACCACCCTAATGAGGCGGGTCCAAGATGAAGTATGACTGACAAGATGGGTCAACGGATCTTCATCTTCATCATCATTTCGTGCTGGTGAAACCCCAACGGCAGCAGACACTTTGACTTCAGGGTCTTCAAGTGGAAGTTCCTGTAGGTTGACTGGGCTTACGGGCCAATCTTTCTCTGGCTGCATGAGAAATGTGGGACCAGATACCCATACATTGCCATTCAAGAAGGACTCTGCCCTCATACCTCTAGAGGCAAGATCTGCAGGGTTATGCGCCGTGTTCACATACCTCCACTGGGAGGCGCTAGAAGCCTTGAGAATCTCTGACACCCGGTTCGCTACAAAAACACAGAACCTGGATGTCTTGTTGTTGATGTATTTCAGTACAGAGGTACTATCTGTCCAAAACACAGACTCTTGGAGAGGTAGCCTTAGCTCCCTCCTCCACAGCCAGTCCATGCGAGCCACTACCACAGCCGCCGTCAACTCCATTCAGGGGATTGTGACTGGTTTTAAAGGCGCCACCCTGGACTTCCCCATTATGAAGGAACTATGGGTCTGAGAGCGACTGTTACGCAGCAGCAGATAGGTAACAACACCATATCCCTTCTTGCTTGCATCGGCAAAGTGGTGCAACTGTGGAGTGATCGTTTCTCAAAAGTCATAAGGTTTTAAACATCGTCTGATGTTGATGTTGTTTAACAGATACAACTCTTTCACCCAGGTGTTCCACTCTTGAGCAACCACTGATGGTAAGTCATCGTCCACATCCTATCCTCCTCTGGCACAGATCCTGAAGCATCCTCTTGGCTGTAAAAATTACAGGAGCAAGGAACCCCAGAGGGTCATAGAAGGAACTAATGATGGAAAGGATCCCTCTACGGGTCAACGGTCTGTCTTGGATAGATATGCAGAACTTAAAGGCATCTGACTGCACACACCATTGTACCCCCAGTGCTCACTCAACAGGTAAGATATCACACTCCAGGTCCAAGTCTTTAATTTCCTTCGCCCTCTCTTCCTCAGGTATCACTGCCAACACAAAGCGACTATTACTTATCCACTTTGTTAGGCGGAAGCCACCCTTAGCACAGATGGCTTCAAGATCTGTATGAAGAGAAATAGCTTCCTCTTCAGAGGTTATAGAAGCAAGGCAATCGTCCACGTAAAAACTATACAAGATGGTGTCAATCACCTGCTGGCTGAAGTGCGCCTTGTTGTCCTCAGCGCATTTCCGGAGAGCAAAATTAGCACAACTCGGAGATGATGTAGCCCCAAACAAGTGGACAACCATCCTGTACTCTTCCATGTTCTGACTAATGTCGCCACTAGTCCACCAGAGAAATCTCAACAGGTCAGCATCTTCCTCTGGGACACGCACCTGATGAAACATGGCTTCAATGTCAGACATCGACACGATAGGCTCCTTTCTGAACCTGGTCAGCACACCAACCAATGCATTTGTTAAATTAGGGCCGCTCAAGAGCTGCGCTTTAAGAGAAACACCTTGAAACAATGCTGCACAGTCGAAGATGACCCGGATCTTTCCCTTGAAAGGATGGTAAACCCCATGGTGGGGGATTTACCAAACCTTGCCGTCGCTGCGCTCTAGGTCTATGAAAGGCACTCTTTGCGCATATCCTCTGGATATGAGGTTGTTCATAAAGGCAGTGTAGTCTTTATGGAACTCTTTGTCTCTGATAAACAGGATCTGTGATGATTTTAACTTGCCGCTCAAGGAAGACAACCAAGTCAATGAACACAGCTCTTTGGTGCTGCCTCTCCTGAATATCACACGCCACTGTTCGCCATTTGTCTTTCAACTTATAAGGCAATCTTTTAATCACAGCAAGCATATTAGCAGGAGTATTTAATTCAGAAAGACCATGAACTTCTTCCATTGCGTTGCAACACCCTTGCAAGAAAAGACAGTATGCCTGAAGAGCCTTTCCATCTTCTGATCTAATCAATGGCCATGAGTGGACTTTGTCCAAGTAAGCAGATGCAATGACGTGCTCATTTCCAAAGTGCTCGTATAGCAAGGTCTTTGCCTTTGCATATCCAGCACCGCCAGACATATGTTGACAGCTCTTGACAAGCTCATTGGGCTGCCCCCTGGTGTACTGTGCAAGGCAATGCAGGCAGTCGTCAGCATCACCAGTCCTTGCCTCTATGACCTGTTCAAATGAGCGCATAAAAGCATGAAAGTGCAAAGGATTGCCATCGAAGACTTGAATTTCTCTTCTAGGTAAAGATGAAAGATTTTGCTGATGAACCAACGTTAATTCATTCTGCTTCTCCATAATGGATAACACATATTGATTCTCACTGGGTATAGGGTGTGAAGTTCGTTGTTCCAATGGCAAATGTGGAATTGTGCTACATTGTCTTAAGGAGTTTGAAGGCCCCTTAAGCAGAGGTACAGACTTATCCCTTTTCACACTTTGTTGGACCATATTTCCCCTAGGCGCTACATTTCCAGTATTTGCATCCCCCTTTGTATTTCCATTAAGTTTATGCAGCACAAAGGTCTCTGCATCAGCATTAAGAATTTCAAGAGTCTTCTCCTTGGCTTTAAAATATGATTCTATTCCGTCTGTTTTCCGTAAAGAAGCACTTCGCGCAGTGGATCCAGTTCTCAGCACATTCACCTTTGCAACAGTTGCAGCTATATCTGCTTCAAGCTGAAGTTGTTCTTTCTTTCTCCTCAGTTGCTCCTCCTGTTCTTCAAGAGTATGCTTATCCTTAAGCATACGTTGGCGTGCAAACAAGGCAGCCATTTCAGCCTCTGCTCTTAGACGTGCAGATGACGTTGTAGATACCCTTGAACTTGACCTATTGCCTTGATTTGAAATGCTATCAGATGGCAATACATCATCCTGGACATCATGCTTTTTGAGGTTCCTTTTATATGTTCTCCTGAGCCCCCATTTCTCCTCCTAATGGAGTTTCCATGGGTTGCACTGAAGCAAATGTTGACCCTACAGGTCTGCTTGAACATTTATCAACTTCAGAAAGCCATATTTTAACATCCTCAATAAAACCTTTGTTATACTTAATAATGCTTGAGAACCATATATTTTGATTATCTTTCTCGTCGGATGGCATTATATGCAGCAGAGATTCATGCAATATACTGGCATTCTTAAACAACTGAGTTAATTCATCAAGCTGTGATTTAACTAGTGAAACATTTTTATCATTCTTCATTAGCTCCTTGAGAGACGCTATTACCTTCTTCATTTTGTTTACATCCCTTTTTAATTCTATCTGGATGACTTCAATTTTGTTTACAAGAGCTTTCTCGGTAAGGACGATTAGTCTTTTAACCTTTCCAGATTTCCCATCAGTAGAACCAGCCTTTGATCCACTCATTTTAAGCGGTCAAAACAACGAGCATCAAACTTCCAACATAAAACAGTCAATAGGAGCAACAATTTCTGGGAGAACAAGTTCGCTGACACACGTAAATCCAAGCCACAGACACATCTAATTGCCAATACCTTCAAGGCCTACACATGACGCCGAACAGCGGCAACTATACCAACGCAACAAGTAGCGAGAGGTCTCAACAACAACGTCTTCCCGTGGAAGTAACCAATTCAACTGTGTTCCAAACCAGCAGATCACAGTACAAAAACGCAGGTTACATACCACCGTTGTCTCTCCGTAGGCTTTGTTGAACAGACCGCTTTCGTAGGCATTAGTCCAAGTTGTTTACACAGAATGCGGGAGGCTCCATCGTCCGTCTTTTGCTGACAAAATGTAAGCGACTGTTTAAAACCTTTCAAGTTGCCAAGCGGCTGATCAGGGGGAAGTTAACCTGCCCGACGCGCTAGCTGACAATAATCCAAGGGTTAATCCTTTATTCAATATCAAATCTTCAAGCACGAAGCGTTAAACATCCTACGAGACAGCTCATGAGACATCTGTAGGATCCACGAGTAGCAATAAAATCCATTAGTTTCAAAGGCAATAATCCATAAAAGCGAAACACATTCACTGACATTCGCGATTATATTTGCGAACACATTGCATTCACATTTGCGTTCACATTTGCGGTCAGGCTTTCCCCTATCACCCACTCACTACCGCTTCCACCTACCATGTGATATTACAAATCGCTACCGCCACCACACCACGTCACCCAGCGTGCGCGATTACGCAAACCCCGCCTACCTCCGTCTCCTACAGCCTGGTTGAGAGAGATCTTAAAGATGTCTGTAAAGACATCAGTGAGTTCCACTGCACAGTCTCTCAGTACGCGACCAGGAATGTTGTCAGGACCCGGAGCTTTGCATGCATTGACCCCGCTGAGGGATCTCCTCACACTGTCTGGGGACAGAGTCATCACCTGGTCACCAGGAGAGGGAGGGGTCTTCTGTGCACTGGTGCTATTTTGCACTTCAAAGCGAGCGAAGAAGGTGTTCAGCTCATTCAGCAGGGAGATGGTGCTATCACAGGTCTGAGGTGGGGGCTTGTAATCTGTGATAGTCTGTATGCTCCGCCACAGGCTCCGTGTGTCTCTGAAGCGATGGGATATTCCTCTGGAGTACTTTCTCTTAGCCTCTCTGATGCCACGGGACAGGTTGGTCCTAGGTGTCTTCAGGTTTGCCTCATCTCCAGCTCTGAAGGCAACGTTCCGAGCTTTAGATTAGATTAGATTGACTTTATTAATCCCACAATGGGGAAATTCCTTAGAAACAGCAGCAATAATAAAAAAGACAGTATAACAGGATCCATAGGATCAGCAAAAATAACAATATAGAAACAATATAGACAATAAAAACAATAGAAAACAATTTCTAAAACTGTATATGTCACGATCGCGGGGCAAGCGAGCCGGAAAGCAGGCGATCGGAGCCAGGAAGCAGGGTAAAACCGGGGATTTATTAAAGATAGACAGGACCGGGGAAACACAACAGCGAACATTACATGACATCACAATGATAAATCTGGGGTACACTGACTGAGACTAGGACTAAATACATGAGACTAGGCAAACGTAACAGGCAACAGGTGAGAACAATCAGGTTTCGACAGGAGGTAATGAGGGGGCGTGGCACAAACGAGGAGCGTTCGGAGCTGAACGTGACAGTATAAATATACACTCACCTAAAGGATTATTAGGAACACCTGTCCAATTTCTCATTAATGCAATTATCTAATCAACCAATCACATGGTAGTTGCTTCAATGCATTTAGGGGTGTGGTCCTGGTCAAGACAATCTCCTGAACTCCAAACTGAATGTCAGAATGGGAAAGAAAGGTGATTTAAGCAATTTTGAGCGTGGCATGGTTGTTGGTGCCAGACGGGCCGGTCTGAGTATTTCACAATCTGCTCAGTTACTGGGATTTTCACAACACACACAACCTTGAGGCGGATGGGCTACAACAGCAGAAGACCCCACTGGGTACCACTCATCTCCACTACAAATAGGAAAAAGAGGCTACAATTTGCACGAGCTCACCAAAATTGGACAGTTGAAGACTGGAAAAATGTTGCCTGGTCTGATGAGTCTCGATTTCTGTTGAGACATTCAAATGGTAGAGTCAGAATTTGGGAATTTGGCGTAAACAGAATGAGAACATGGATCCATCATGCCTTGTTACCACTGTGCAGGCTGCTGGTGGTGGTGTAATGGTGTGGGGGATGTTTTCTTGGCACACTTTAGGCCCCTTAGTGCCAATTGGGCATCGTTTAAATGCCACGGCCTACCTGAGCATTGTTTCTGACCATGTCCATCCCTTTATGACCACCATGTACCCATCCTCTGATGGCTACTTCCAGCAGGATAATGCACCATGTCACAAAGCTCAAATCATTTCAAATTGGTTTCTTGAACATGACAATGAGTTCACTGTACTACAATGGCCCCCACAGTCACCAGATCTCAACCCAATAGAGCATCTTTGGGATGTGGTGGAACGGGAGCTTCGTGCCCTGGATGTGCATCCCACAAATCTCCATCAACTGCAAGATGCTATCCTATCAATATGGGCCAACATTTCTAAAGAATGCTTTCAGCACCTTGTTGAATCAATGCCACGTAGAATTAAGGCAGTTCTGAAGGCGAAAGAGGGTCAAACACTGTATTAGTATGGTGTTCCTAACAATCCTTTAGGTGAGTGTATATATATATACACATATATACATATACAGGGATTATATATACCGATTATATGGTCACTGCAGTGATGTGTTGTAAAGTCTAATAGCTGTGGGGAGGAATGATCGACGGAAGTGCTCCTTCTTGCACTGTGGGTGTAACAGTCTTGTGCTGAAGGAGCTGCTCAGAGCCTCCACAGGGTGGTGCAGGGGGTGGGAGGGGTTATCCATAATGGATGACAGTTTTAATATCATCCTTCTGTCCGCCACCTCCTCGATGGTGTCCAGTGTGCAGCCCAGGACAGAGCCAGCTTTCTTAACAAGCTTGTTAAGTCTTTTTCTATCTCTGTCCGAGCTGCTCCCTGCCCAGCACACAACAGCATAGAGAACTACTGAGGCCACTACTGTGTCGTAAAAAGTCCGTAGGACCCCGAAGAACCTCAGTCTCCTCAACAGGTGGAGGCAACCTTGGCTCTTTCTATACAGGGCAACTGTGTTTGTTGACCAGTCCAATTTCTTGTTCAGGTGAACACCCAGGTATTTAAAAGTGTCCACAATCTTTGAAAAAAGGAAAGAAAAGGAAAAAAAAACAAAACAGATGATCTGCTTCCATGTCTGCTGAAAAGAGAAAGACAACATACAACACCTGTACTAACCACAACAACCATCAAACGTTAAATGTTATTGAACAGTACACACAACCCGCATTACAACACATGCCCAGAAGCAACAGCCGGTCAAGACAGTGTGTGTCCGTGAGCACGTGTCTGTGAGCACCTGTGTGCACACCTGTGTGTGTCAGCGCGCTGGTGTTCCTAAGGTTTCTCCATGTAACTGTCTAGTAGTGTGTGTGGGGAGCCACAGCCCCGCCCACCCAGGACATGAAGCCGACCCGGAGGAGACCCGGGCCCCAGACATCCAGAGGCCCCTCAGGGCACGGGACCACCAGGAGGACCACCACAGGGACAATTGCAGCCCCCACCCAGAAAAAGGCAGAGGAGCGCTCCGGAGGGGGGCCATCCGGCAGCCACATCGCAGGAGCCCCAGGGGGCCGTGGCGGCGAGCACGCAGGCTCCGTCGGCGGCCGGCCACACCAGGGCAGACCGGACCCCGGGCCCAGAGGACCAAGGGCCCCCCCACCCCCCAGCTGGGACCCGACAGAGCCGGAAGGACCAGGCCCCGACAGGCAACCGCCGAGAGTGAGTCAGCACACACCAGAGCATCCAGCCCCAGACATCGAGAACCACCAACGCATCGGCAGCCGGGGGCCCCATCCACCAGCAGGGAGTGTGGTGGGGGGCAATAGAGCCTGAGATGTTATTTCAGGTGGAGTCTAAGACCCAACCTGACACCTGCGTAAAGACAAACAGGCGCACACATACACAAGCATACTGTACGTTCCCACCCTCATGCACACATAATCAAATATTCACCCATTCGCCCAACATAAAGACACACAGAAATGAACGCCGTACACACACTCACACTCCCCATATATACTCTATACTCCGAGATCCAGGCACCACCGCCCCCAGAGGGGCAATCCGCCACCAGACCTCGGAGATGGATCCCTTTTTTCCTCTGGCATGGGGACAAGAAGACCACCAGCCCAGACCCCGACCGGACGGCCAGCCCCCCCCAGCCCCCGGCTCCAGATGGCGAACAGAGAACGGGGGTGTGAAAAGACCCCATGCTTCCCTCCGCCCGCTCATATGTGGTGTTGGTGCGTGTTGTTCTAAAGTGTTTTAAAACAGGGGAAGGGCATGGTGCTAACCACCCTCTGCCAATCAGCAGCTGGTGTCAGCTCAGCCCCTCCCCAGAACCCTCAATGTCTATGTGCAACTTAAAATTGAGAAGTGGGCACTGGCACCAGAGGTAAGGCTGAATGAACAGACCGACCTCTGGACGCCATTCCGTGTGCCCACCCCCAAGGCCCTAAATGTATGTGTCATGAGAGAGTAAGTAATGAGAGTGTCTAAGTTGTGATGTGTGATTGAGATACAGGTGGTCACGGGGGGACAGAGGAGGAATACCTCCCCTGCATCCCAGCGACGCACCTGCACCTCAGAGCCCTACGTGTGTGTTGGGGTGACAGAGCGGGAGGAGGGAAGCATTTAGGGATGGGGAGGAAAGGATCGGGGGGGGGCAGACGACCCCCCCTCTGGAGCCAGCTCCCCCGCTGACCCCCATAAGCACCTCCGTTCTCCTGAAATTCACCCAGGGCGGGAGGGCCCAGGCCTATCCAATCCGGGGCCCAGAGCAGCGGCACCGCCGGGCACCATAGAGCCCGGGGCAGCCAACCAGACCCCATCACAGAGGAAAAACTACACCCACCCCACCATTCAGTCAACTCCCAAACTACATAAGACAATAGACACCCAGGTTGGGTCCATTCTCCTACTCTATTGGATTCCCCCCCACCCCCGCAGAGAGGATACCCCTAAGGCAGGGACCACCTGCGGACAGATGGTAACAACCTCCCCGCCAGCTAAAGAGGCCCCCAGCCCCTCCGACGCGCCGAAGGCCCCCGCGCCGGGGCTGGGCCCCAGTGCATGCGCCAACCCACACCCCGGCGATACACCCACCAGGACCCAAGCCCCCCCAGCCCAGCCGGAACCCCAGCCCGGAGGCAGAGCGCCCCCAGAACCCCAAGCCCGCCCCGGACCCACCCAGGAGCAGCACGGCCGCCAGGCCGGCAACCTACGTCCGCCGGCACAGGCTACCCCAGCAGCACTGCATGCAACCGCCAGAAAGACGCCACCCAAGAGCCACCAAAGCCCCATCCAGGCCATGACCGCAGTCCCAGCGCCGAACCCCCCCAGAAACCCCCCCCCCCAAGGGAACCCCCAGACGCCCCAAGCCCACATGCCCCCCCCCACACCAACCACAAAAACCGAAGCAGGACAAACCTGCGACCCCCCCACCGCCACTAGGTAATGGAGCTGATCAAAGGAGCCCAGAGAGGTTGGTCTAATGTGGCGGCAGAAGCTGTATCAAGACTAATATGGTCCAGCAAACTCTCTCTATATTGGTTGATATTAAGGTTATTTTTATTTTTCCAGTTCATGAGGACAGTCTTCTTAGCAATGCATAAAGCGGTGAAAGCCATGTGGGCTGTGTTAATCTCTGTAGTGACACCATCTAGGTCGCCCAACAAGCAGACTGAAGGAGAGGCTGGAATGGTACATTTCAGACACTTTGATAAGTCCTCACAAATCCTGCGCCAGAACATCTGAGCAGGTGGACAAAACCAAAGAGCGTGGATGTAATTGTCATATGTATCCCCTTGACAGTGTGAGCAGTTGTTAGAAGACGTAAAACCCATCCAGAACATCCGATGCCCTGTATAGTGCACTCTATGCAGGATTTTGTATTGTATTAATTGTAAATTGGGACTTCTAATCAGTTCAAAGGTTTTTAAACATGTCTTAGACCAGAAATTGTGGTCCCAGCTGATTGATAGATCTGCCTCCCATTTTGCTATAGGAAGGAATATAGATCCATCCATTTTGGAAAGTGTCCTGTATATTTTAGACAATAATTTGGGGGTTTTGAGATGAAGGAATTCTGCCACACTTGGTGGTATTTGTAATTTGATTTGATTAGACTTGAATTTCCTTTTTACTATAGATTTAACTTGTTGATATTCTAAAAATCTATTCTTGTTAATCCCATGTCTTTTAACTAATAAGTCAAAGGGGATAAAGTCTATTTCTTCGAATATATGTTCCAAGTATTTAATACCTTTACAACTCCAATCCGGGAAATTTATCATATTATTGTTTAGTAGTATGTCAGGGTTGTTCCAGATGGGAGTACGTTTGCATGGGATTAATGAAGACTCAGTCGTTTTTAGAAACTCCCACCATGCTGTCAGAGAAGAGCTGATACTGATGCTTTTGAAGCATTCGTGTCGTTTAATGTTTGAGCTAATGAATGGTAGATCCGATATCTCTATGTTATTGCATAGTGCCTGTTCTACGTCTAGCCAAGGTTCATCTAAGAGGGTATGTTTTAGCCACCCTGAGATGTTTTGAAGCCTGTTAGCTAAGAAGTAGTGGTGAAAGTTAGGCAGATCTAGTCCTCCTTTGTCCTTGGTCCTTTGAAACGTTTTTAAACTAATACGCGGTGGTTTATCTTTCCAAAGGAATTTAGAGATGGCGGAGTCTAGAGATCTAAACCAGTCAGGTGACGGTTTGCTCGGGATCATTGCAAATAAATAATTAATTCTTGGCAGCACCATCATTTTTATAGAGGCGACCCGTCCCATGAGTGATATGGGTAGGGACTTCCATCTAGCCAGATCATCCTCTACCTTCTTTAAAAGTGGGATGTGGTTTAATTTAGTTAAATCTGCCAGCCTAGGTGAAACATTAATACCTAAATATTTGATATCTCCAGATTGCAGTGGAGTGGAGGAAGAATTCTGAAAGGAGCAGTTAATTGGAAGAGCTGTGGATTTTAACCAGTTTATCGAATAATCTGAGACTCTTGAGAAAGAGTTAATTAATGTAATTACCTCAGAGAGAGAGGTTTGTGAATGTTGGAGAAAGAGTAACACATCATCCGCATAAAGACTGACCTTATGTTCCACATTCTTGCATTTGATGCCTTTAATCACTATAGCCTGTCTAATTGCTGCTGCTAGTGGTTCAATAAAAATTGCAAAGAGTGAGGGGGAGAGAGGGCATCCCTGCCTGGTGCCCCTCTTGAGACAGAAGCTAGAGGATGTTTGGTCATTTGTCCAAACACATGCTGTTGGGGAACTATATAATATTTTTAACCAGTTTATGAAAGAGGTTCCAAAACCAAATTTGTGTAATGTTGCAAATAAAAAAACTCCAACTGACTCTATCGAATGCTTTTTCTGCATCTAGAGACAATATTGTGATTTGAAGGTTTTTATTGCACGAATAGTCTATCAGATTGAGTAATCTACGTGTGTTTGTTGATGAGTGCCTCCCTTTTATGAAACCAGTTTGGTCAGGATGAATTATGTGAGGGGTTATCTTCTCTATTCAGCTTGACCAGCTAGCATGCTGACAGAGTTGTCGTCGCGGGAGGTAAGACCCACGGTGGCGGGCTTTGTGTTTATATCAATGATGCCTGGTGCCGCGATGCTGTTGCGGTCTGCAAATACTGTTCACCAGTGTTGGAGTTTATGGTTATTAAGTGCCGGCCGTTCTATCTACCGAGGGAATATACAGCTATACTATTGTTTGCTGTGTATAGCGGGTTTGTGTGGGCAAGCCACCAGCCTAGCTCGGATACCTCCGCTCTTACCCCTCTTCTGCTTCCTCTCTTGGCGTTTGAGGCGCCTCCATTTTGGGAGAGGTGCAGGAGTGGGGGTCGGTGATTGTGTAGGCCTCCGGAGCAGACCCAGATCATTCAGCTCTTCGGCGTCCGCAGAGTCTAACTTAAAAAGTTTGTTTGTGCCGATTTCGGTAGAACTTTGGTTTTTATTGCCTTTTAGAAATAATCTCTGTGTGTGATTCTTTTGCAGTGTACAGTACATTATTCGTGAGGAGTAGGCGCGGACGATCCCCGCAAATGTGAAAATTCGCGAATAATATATGTTTATGGACCTTGTTTTATGCACTGGGGCACAGTCATGCTGGACCAGAAAACGGCCTTCCCCAAACTGTTCTCTCAAAGTTGGAAACATTGAATTGTCCAAAATATCTTGGTATGCTGAAGCATTAAATGGTTTGATCATTTGTACTGAGCGAATTTTAAGATGTGAACTGGTGCATGTGTGTAAACTACATTGCTATAACGCTGATAGAATTTAAAGTGCTTGATGTAAAATTTAGTATGTCTACATAAAATTCCATTCTACTGTTCTGTGCGCTAGAGATTCGTAATATAAAACCTTTTACAGAATTGTTCTGTTGAAATTCAGATTATATGAGAAGCATAAAATAAATGTAGTTTTTAAAAAAAAAATCCTCCTTTCCTACTAATTTTAATATGAAGCGTCTCCGTTCCATCACACATGACAGCACTGCCCCCTGGTGGTGCGTCAGTATTCCTCAATCTCCTTTTCAATGTGAGGCTGTACAACAGTCTTAAAACATCTTTATTCTAGGTCTTTTGAGCAACTTGATGTTTGTGAGATCTTTCTGCAGCGGTTACTCATATTACACATTACTCACATATATGTGTGTGTATATGTATATATTTTACTTGTTTCTATATTGTCTTATTTGTGTATGTATTGTTTTTTAGCTGTTTTATTCATCTTTTTATACAGCACTTTGGTAAATTTTACTTACTGTACAAATGAAAATTAACAGTAATACCTCAGAACAGTACAGTTTATAGAGAACAGCATTATAAATTAGAATTATGTTTTTATCGCATTCATATATGATTATTGTTGCATAAATCTAAATTTGAAAGTTTGTTTATAAGCTAATGTAAAATGTTTGGATTTTTTTGTCCAGTATTGTCTATACTATACAGTGCTCACAGAATGTATTGAGGCACTTGCTTAATTCTGTAAAAATGCTACAAATTTATTGGCTTCATAGATAAGTCCATTGACAAGCAATGTTTAACATATCTGCACATATCTTCTGCATAGATGTTTTTTTTCATGAAGTGTCGTGATTTTTTTTTAGCTGATTCTTTCAGTTCTATTCTTGTCATTTTGCTATCAATTTCAATGGTAGTCATTGGCTCCCAAAGGGATACCAAAAATGAATGCTGGGTATTTTATGTTATTGCAAAGCTATTGCTAATTAAAAAGTACCGAGTGAGATTGATTGTCATTGAACTTTTTAACTCGCAGCAGTTCTTTTAGAACTATAATTTGGGTTTACGTTTATTACTATTTGAAATAAATGTTTTATTTTAAACTACTGTTTGTTTCTAATGTAACCTATATTTGAAAAGTTTTTTTTTTATATAACCAATAAATGTGCAAACTAAGGGGGGGGCATGATCCAGGTATATAAGATTCCAACAGGTCTGGATGTGGTTTAAACTTAATGGCTACTCCAATATTAGTTTAAATACTAGAACTCATGGCCATAGGTGGAAATTAGTGGGAGAACATTTTAAAAAGAATTTGAGAAAGCACTTCTTTACACAGCATGTAGTTAGAGTATGGAATAGTCTTCCTGCTAGTGTAGTGGAAGCTAAAACCCTGGATTCCATAAATCAGAGCTAGTTAAGATTTTAACAACTCTGAGCTATTAGTTAAGTTCTCCCCAGACGAGCTTGATGCGCCGAATGGCCTCTTCTCGTTTGTAAATTTGGTATGTTCTTATGTTATTTTTACTATAACAAACAAAGCTTCCCAAGTGCCTCTGTGAGCACTCTATATGATACACAACCTGATGTTCAGATTAAACTGTAAAGTACTAGTGCAGGAACTAAGCTGCTGTGTAATTAAATTGGACTTGGTACAGTAATATATCAAGTGGGTGCAATGTCTCTAGATATGTAATTTTTGTAAATGCATAGGGCAACACTTAGTCATTTTTTGCTGTAATTCTGTCACTATGCATAGGCGACTGTAGGCTTTTCTTCTGGGGGGGGGGGGCAGGTGAGAGATCCCAGCTTGCCATTCATCCGGATAAATAATGACATTTGCATAATACAATTTTATTGAAGCAGTATTTTCATCTAACCAGTAAAGGGTGCAATTGCATGTTTGTTTAAAAATAATAGGAAGAGACAGATGTAAATGTTCTGATTATACCCTAATAAGCCCCCTCCCAGGTTTCAGTACCTCAGGTGTGACGGCTGAAGCATAATTTTGTTTCTTTTCTTGGGGGGGCTGTTAGGGTGTTCAGTATGTCTGCAGCACATTGCCTAACTCAGTGGTTCCCAAACTTTCTCTGCAGGGCCCCCTTTTCTAGATAGGAACATTATTGAGCCCCCCCCATTCAAACTACACAGGTTCAGATTCAAACTTTATTTGAAATACAACTCCCTTTTCTAATTGAGCAAAACAAATGCAATTACAAAATACAAATGGTGCAATTTCACCACTGAGAAAAAAAGAGCAATCAATTAAAAATAAAAGTCCAGCATAAGTTTGAAATTATGCTAATGCAGATTTAACATTCCTGTTAATATTCATTGGCGTACACAAATTAAAGTTTGTCTTATGATTACCACATTTTGTTTTTAATGATTACTGCAGGTTTCAGCCTAAACTATGGCACAAAACACTAAAACATACCCATTAATTGATAGTCTCCCTGCTCTTCATGTAGAAAATTTTAAACCACGTTTTTCATGATATGGTTAGATTTTTTTGTCCGGCACTGCAAAACGTCCTCACGCGTCACTATGTCACATGGTACATAAACCTTGCAAGAGCAAGACGACTTAAGACAGATCGTACAGCACCTCTCAGCCAGCTGAACAAACTGGAACAACCTCCGTCACAACACAACTTTCCCTTATTGACTGAAGAATGAGACATTTGGATGACGTTTGTATCCCAGGAAGTTCCGATGTGTTATCTATTTCTCCCGAATATCACGTAAAGTAGTGAGAACTGGTTTTCAGTTAATTTACCTGGTAAAATAAAGTTTAAATTACATGAATGCTCTAATAGTACACATTAGTGGTTTATTTGTTAGTTACTGTAATGTTGTGCTGCTTTATTTGTTTAATCGTCCAGTCTGTGAAGAGATTATTTTAGTGTGGCACATGCCCCTGAGGCTATCCCATTGGTGCACCCCTCCGCAGGGCACGCCCCCCAGTTTGGGAACCACTGGCCTAACTGGACCTTGACAAAAACAAACTAGAGTAACACAACACAAATGCACATCAAGTGAGGTGCATTAAAAAGGCCCCATTGCTCTGCTATCAAAGAGAAATTCAGAGAAACAGGCACACCAGGTCTGCAAACAAAACATCACTTTTTATTTATTTCCAGTATTGTTTAGAAACTGAGACAATTCAGGCAAACAAATGGAGATCACAAAAAATGTATAAGGCAGCACAGTAAACGAAAAATAAGGGATCATAAGCCCAGCACAAAAATTTACATTCTGTGGAGGGAAAAAAAACCATGACAAAAGGATGAAAACTCCTTTATTCAATTATTAAATAAATCACAACAAAAACAACAAATGAAACACATCAAACCGATTTCTAGGTTATGAAGAGCTACGAATGATTCACAGGTAAGACACTGACTTGCATCGGGTCACTCAGGCCCGTGGGGTGGCGAGGTTCCCACAGCCCCAAGACACCTGTTCCTGCGGGCAGCCACAACATTTAATGGGTCTTGGTGGTCAGAGAGTCAAAGAGACAGAGATAGATACAGGTAGAGGTGGGCGGGAAGCAGGGCGGGCGACCAAAATGTCCAGTCAACAAACTGGAAACACGCTGCAGTGACAGAGAAGGAATATCGTTAGGGCATGTCGTGGAAGAAAGCCAACTAAATCAAGTGTGTCACAATGCCACGTTTGCTTGCCACCTTAGAACACAGATCCATTTTAATGGATTAGTGGTGAGCTTTGGCAACATGGCTGATTAGCACTGTTGCCTCAAACCACCAGGGTTGGCTGTTCGAAACCCAACTCCGTTCTGTGTGTGAAGGTTGCATGTTTTCCCCGTGTCCCATGAATTTCCACAGTGTATTCTGGTTCCCTCCCGCAGTCCAAACACATGCGGTTAAGCTAACTGTTGTCTCTATATCACCTGTGGTATATGACTGTGTGAGTATATGGGTATGCATGACCCTGACAAAAATAAATGATTAGAACAGAGTTCCCCAATCTGGTCCTCGGGGACCCACAGACAGTCCACGGTTTTGCTCCCTCCCAAATCACTACTGGGAGTTGGGAGGAAGCAAAAACATGAACTGACTGTGGGTCCCCAAGGACCGGATTGGACAACACTGGATTAGAAGATGGATGGCAATGATGTCATTTAAAGGGCAAAAGAGCAATCTACAGTGCTCACAGAAAGTCTTGGAATGCTTGCCTAATTCAATAAAAATATTGCTAATCTATTGTTTTAGTAACAAAAATCATCACTTTATTAATTTTTAATGTAATATATATCACATCAGAAACAACCATTAGCTTTAAGTGAAAAATGTATTTCAAGCAGTAATAAATTGAAACCCATGATGTTCTGAGTTTAAAAGTTCATTGACAAGCAGGCTCATTGGGTGCTTTTTAAATAGTAACACCTTTGTTAAGATGCCAAACATTTGTGTTTAGTGTCACTTTGGGAGCCAATGACTACAATTGCAATCAATAGCAAAATGGAAAAAACAGAACTGAATGAGTCAGTCAAAAAAATTATGACACTTAATAAAAAGAAAATGTCTGAGTGGAATACGAACATTCCTTGTGAATGGACTTGTGAAATGACACCAATAAATCTGAAACATTTTTACAGAATTAAGCAAGCACCCAAGACTTTCCGTCAGCACTGTAACTGCTCATCCAAGTGTACCACAGGCTTTTGGTACCTACCATACGTGATTTGATAGTCTTTCCATATAAAATAAGTTCATATGACATTCTTCCATTATCTTGCTGAGGTAATTGGGCGACTGGATCTTACCATTGGAAGTTGTCCTTCCATTCTGTGAACTTGTGACGAACCATGAAGATTGAAAGAGCCTCAGCTACCTGACAGGGAAAAACCAATACTGTGAGATGGGGGGGGGGTTTCGTGGTGGTGGTGAGTGAAAAACTTAGCGGGGGTGGGGGGGGAGCAGTGATTCTTACTTTGTCAGGGGCATCTTCGTGGACAGCGTGGCCACACTGTGGGAGCACCTGCATCTGAAACTTCCCTGGAATTAACACACAGATTAACATGTATTATAGGCACCCATCACATATCATTACATTATACTCATGTATTTTAATTTTTACGTTCACCTTACCTTAATATGGCTTCTTATCATTTGATTGTGTTATTTTATTACCATTTATTTTGATCCTATTTAGTTTTTATTTCTTTTAGTTTTTATTATTTGTTATTTGCACTCTCTGTAAAGCACATTGAGCTGCGTTCAGGTGTTTTAAAGGTGCTATAATAAATAAAGCTATTCTTATGAGGTGAAAAATTGTCATTGTTGACACACCACAGCACACAGAGCACAACAATGAAATGTGTCCTCTGCATTTAACTCATATGTGACATAGCAGTGGCCAACTAATTCAGAGCCCTAGGAGCAGTGCTTGGGAGCGGTACCTTGTTCAGGGTACCTCAGTGGTACTTTGCTGGTCAGGGTTATAAATTAGCAATATTTTGAAGTGCACGTCCCTAACCATTAGCCCACCACTGCCCACTATTAGTACTTATTATTATTATTGTTTACTACTACTACTGATTAAGAAAAAGGAGTCTGGTTATAATTTGTGTTACATGGACCGAATTTTCTGTGACGAGTCCTAGTGCTGATAGCGTACCTTGCATCTGTCCAATAGTGAGGTCTTTGTCCAATCTGTCTACACCTGCACCAGTTAAAAAAAAAAAAAAAAAAAAAAAGGCAAACAAAACATTGGGAAAATGTTACATACAGTAACTACCAGGCACCTACAGAACCTGAACACCCAGCTAGAGCACTGTGGTATTACAGTAGACCACAATACTTTGAGTAAAAAGTGGTATTTTTAAATCTCGGCGACAAAATTAGCCATTCGAGGAAAATGTATCATACTCACCGCCCTCTCCACTCAGTGAATTTTACTGTGAGGGATTAATGCTCGGGAAATTTGACCAAGGGGGACCTTGCACAATACCAAACAGCGCTGTTTTTGAAATTACCATCAAAATACCGTATACTATAGGCGGTATGATGGTTCAAAAAATTAGACACTGCCCAAGCCTACCCTTGTTAATACATGGCTACCCAGGTGTCAGCTATAGCACATGCAGGCCCTGGAGATGCCACACCCAAACGTGACCCGACCCCCTGCCTCACACCTGCTAACAGCAACAGCTTGGGCACCGGACAGCTGAGGAAGAGGGAGGATAGGCCACGGAACCAGCCATCCCAGAAGCGCTCAGTCTTAGCCAGCTCAATACGCCAGGTAAAAAGGCTCTCCTTCTTCACCTGAGAATGCAAAAAAGGAGGAGCTCAGAGCAGGTATGACCACGTAAGTACGGATGCCGCACACAAACACATCATAAACACCTCACTAAACAGACTCACTCTAGAATGCCAGGGCCCTACAGCACTGGAAACCAAACTTGTTCCAGGAAACATAGGGTATATGGATTTTCTTCTACAATCTGGCCATTGATTAAACCGTTCACTTCAGTTTGAATTATGTAAATATTTCATGCCATTTTGTCTGAGAGCAAAAAGCTGTAACATTTGCAAAACTTCACATCTGTACCTATTAATTGACTGACATCTAGTTCGGTATCTTGATAGAGTCAGATGACGCCTAATGAATTAAAAGGCTGGTTGGAGCAGAACCAGAACAAATAGGGAGGTTCCCTGTACTGGAGCTGTAAAACAGGCTCTCCTGCACAGAAGAACTTTAACACCCTGATCTGTAAAGTGCAGCTATTAAAGTACTGCCACACCTCCCCTCCCAGACATTGTTAAACCACACCATTTAACAACCTCTTGGTCATCATCCTTCTTCCTTTTGTGATTAGACTCATCACAGCCTTCATCATCCTCATCCTCCTCCTCTTCCTCAATGATGCCTTCACTGATACCTTTTGGGATGCTGGGGCTGGCCAGAGGTTCCTCACACCTGAAAATGGATAGAGTGAGTCAGGGTCTCACCTGTCCCAGACTAATTGTACCCATTAGTCCAGTGTTAATGAAGGTTTTCCTGTTCTGTCATCTACAACTCACATAATGTCACATTTATTTATGGAGAAGTAGTAAACCCTCATAAGCACCAGTGGTTATGTGAAGAAATCAGATTTCCACAGAAAATTCAGGTCTTGTAGACTGACCTTTTCACTTGGCCCACCATGGAGACTCTCGCAGACTCCACATTTCTTATCTGCCCACTCTTCACACTGTCAGGAGCAGGACCCATGTGATTGGACAGCAAACTGAGACTTCCTGCCATTCTGTTAAAGCAAACTGTTTTGTTCTTCCCACTCACCTCCACTCTACGGCACTCTCCACCGACTTAAAGGTTCTTGGTCGACTCCGCAGGAAGTTCTGCATGCTGTTCAAGGCATCCATGGCTGTTCCTGGATGTTACAAGCAACAAACCAAATGACAACTCATTCAAGTGGCCAACTGACCAAATGACAACTGGACAATTCATTCAAGTAGCCAACTGACCAGTAAAGCAAGCAGCCACTTAATCAATCAGATCACATGCTTGAGCATTAATTCCAAGTCAAAGAAAAAAAATACATACAAGTAAAGTCATTCTGAGGAATATCCCTACATTTTTCCCCAACATACCTTCTACCACGTCAATCACACAAAGGCCCAATAAAGATGGCACATGATTGGCTGCAGCAGTGTGAACAGCAATGGCTCCACCCATGCTGTGTCCAATTATCAGGACTGGTGGAGGATTTTCACCATAAAGAGCTTCAACTACTTTGCCCACATCCCTAAAGAAGACACCACAAGCAATTAATTATGGCATTTGGAACACATCTTAAACTTTCTGTAGATTCACCACACACTGCAATCACGTAAATGTAGACGGCTCAGACATTATTCATAAAAAAACACCACCCTCCGATGATTCCCACCTCGATGAACTTACTTGGCCAAAGTCTCTGCTGAAAGATCCTCACTGTTCTTCACTTTTGTGTCACCTGCAAACAACAAGAGAAGTGCAAAATCTGAAAGGATGAGAGCTGCCCTCTCTTGCTGAGCAGCAACATGACCTTTAACACCCCTGTATATGGTTCCTCACCATGTCCCCTGAGGTCCACTGCCACCACTCTGCAAATGATGCGGCTACAGATTGCGGTCTGGAGGGAAACAAACTATGTATATGTTCTGCTGAATACTGACACAGGTAGAAGAACCTTGTTAAAATCACCATGTAACCTTCTATTCACATGTCTGGCTCCACAATCGCCATGACACCCACTCACTACATGGTTGCTCACCGTGAACACAGCCCAGGAGAGAGCAGAATGTCCCCCACCATGTAGAAGGAGCAGCACTGGACCCTGAGAACCACAGCTATAGATCCGGAAAGTGTGCAGTGTAGTCAAGGTCACAGACAAAGCAGTGGCACAATGTCCCCTGGATATCAATGAAACATAAACATGACTCCCCCTATGGCCATTTACAGTATTACAATAGGGAATATTTCAGCTCATTAAAAAAAAAAATCACATAAAACACATACAAATAAAAGTAATATTAAACTCCATAAGAATTTATAACCAAAGTCGACTGACGTTATTAAAATTCATCCAGAAGCAGATATTATTTGTTGCTTTTATATTAATCACAGTCGGGGAACAGAGACAAATGGGATTTGTATTTCTGGATTAGACTTCTTTGGAACAGACTGCGATGATCCAGTCCAAGAACGGGACTGACGCAGAACAGGAAATTAACTTACATGCATGGCGGTCATCCTACTTTGGCAGAAGCATCACCAATACAGCCACAGAGGTCCTCAATTTACCAGAGCAAGTAATCCTAGCTACCAAAAGTATCTTATTATTTACAGAGGAATTAAAAAAAGTTTCAAAGAATCCAAAGATGTTAACTGTGTCACAAAATGCTACAGGAAATTCTGGTAAAGAAACTCATGTTTACATGTGGACATGTTTTAACAAAACCCGCTTTGTTTTCATTTGACCAGTAGTCATTATAGCATCTTGGGAGATGACAAATGCTTCTCTCCTCCACACCTGTGTTGTTATTACTTTTATACTTTGTACTATTTGTCATGAGAAATCATTAGATCCCATTTCACAAAAGTGTCGTTAAGGGTCATGGGAGTCTTTCCAGCAAATAAATTTATTTGTTCACGGTTTTGAAAATTTGAATATGCCCATCACCTGTCAAAGACGACATGGGCAAACATTAGTAGTAACAACAAGAGTGAATTAATCTCCCCCCCCACCCTGCTTCTCAGTACCCCCCCATTCTTTTATGTTAACGCCACAGCTTTAAAGGATATGTCCTTGCCGTTGCCATTTTCAACTTCGACATCTTCCATGGTTTCAAAGTACTGGCTCCAGGGCAATGGGGAGAAATCACGCTTCCTCCCAGGACTGGGAAACAGTCATGTTAAGTTAACAAAACGGTGAACCCACCCCTGGTTCTACTCAAGACTGCACTTTCAGCAGCATGGTCTTTTATTAACACAGCTGGCGCCGTTTCATGTTAAGTGTAATAATGCATCTACATATGAAGCTATAAATTTCGTCTTCGGGGTGCATTTGGCTGTATTTGTCACAGCAAGTCGGCACATCGACAGACCCTGAGTCACGACAAAGCACGATCGCTTCCGAAAAGGCGGGGCTGTGCGGCTCATCCAGACCAGCATAGCCGGCGGGGAGCGCAGAGACGCACGATTCCCCCCGCAACGGTGCACACGCGAGTCGTGATTAGCTGAAACGGTGGGCGAGCAGCGTCACCACTACGGGGTCATCGCCTCCCTGATCGCCAGCAAATCGCTTCGGTCTCCAATTTGCTTCAATATGTCAGCGGATGCTGCTGAATAATATGGAGCCAAATGCAACGCATTCCTATCGTGTCGAGGGCAGCACTGTCTTTTCAATAACATTAAATAACGATAAAGTCGTTAGACATAAAATATATTTCTCGTTATTAAACAAACTAACTAGACAGCAAGTTAACCATCCACCCGATAAACTACTAACAACAGTTTCAAAATATTTAACTGCAATATTAGACTGACCATCGATAATTCAGCGACTTAAATCAATATTATGCGGGTTCAGTAATGATACTAAATTGCACTAAGTAATGGTGCTACTTTAATTAAATAACGAGACATCATATATCTTAATTCACTTTTCAGTGGAACGCAGATTATAGCTTTCTAGCTGCCATTCCTAGTGGTGAGCACACACTGAACTGTATTTGGACCATGCGAAACATTTCATTAACTGACATTATAAACTGATCACTTTACCAATGAGGTACAATCAATATCTATAACTCACCCCATTCTCATTTTTGACCCAGATTGCAAGGCTTCCGGCATCGATGGTCTAGATGACAGTAAATTAAGATGCAACTGCTTCTCCATGATGCTAGGTGGAGGTATCCTGCCTTCTTTTGGGCTCTGGTTCTAACACGGTGAATTCTCTCACCAGCGGAACCCAAACCAACCAACACTTCTAATCTCAACTGTGGATTAAATGAGTATCTCCTACCGCACTGCCTTTTCTGCCGCGCAGCATTCTGGGAGATATAGTTACTCATTGCCGATGCCTCCGTTTGAATTCACACGCAACACCGATCGTAAGACACTATACTTCCCAGAGTGCATTGTGAAGCGTCCTGTTAAAACCTAAAAGGTGACGTAATGCTTTACAGGACAGGAATACCACCAGAGAAGTTGCCATTATATTGAGAAATGTATGTCTTTTAATATGTTTTGGTTTAATAATCATCTTTACCTAAAATAATCTTACCCGTTTATACGCATATAATTGCAATATACACGGTGTTTTATTCATTTTAATTAGCTAGTAGAGGATAAACGTGAAACACGTGCTGGGCATATGTCGATTTTAAATGTGTCTAGATTGACTGTAATTGAATTAGACAATTACATCAACTGGGGAAGCCCATGTACCGATTTGGGATAATCTTCCTACCTTTATCGGCGTAAAAGCTGAAGTATCCAGTAGAGGGCAGCATTCTTTGATTGCAAATATTGTTGATGAGTTTACCATGCACTGTTTACACTGTAGAAGTGATTGGACTAATTTAAGCAGCAAAGAATAATTCGATGATACAATTAAGATTGTGGTACGCTTTACGGGGCACACAGTAAAATATATGATGAGTGGAATTCGAATTAACTGTACCAACGCTAATTTCCCAAGTTTTATTGTAATTTTACAAAATTACTAAATATTTCAAGAGCAATGCTACCTATGGAGCGAGTGAAGAACTACTTCAAGATCACATCAAGAGCTTCGCGAGGGGCCATGTAACGCGTGCCGCAGCAGATGTGTAATAGAAATATGGGGATTCTGGAACCGTATGACACAGCCTGTTTCTTGGAAGAGCGCCTTTATCGTTGGTGTCTTGTGCCTTGCACTGCACTTTTATTTCAGAAGGGGGCAGCAGAGGAAAGAATAACATCAAAAGTAGATAAAAATTCAGGTTTGAACAGTGAGACTGATCCCTGCAGAGTAGACGATTATCTTAATTTTCTCTGACTAAAGCAAATTAGCAACCAGTAACTGAATCACTGGTGCTCATCTGTAGCTCAGATGGGTGTTTATGTTCATCTGATGTGAAGATAAACATGTACAAGAACTCAGGCACACAAACAAGAGATGGGGAGAGGCCCAGGCAAGCACACCATTGTGTCTGTCTCTTTTTCAGATAAACCGACAGAAGCTCAGGTACTGTCATGCATTGTTTATCATCCTAAAGCAGGTTCATAGCTGCAATTCACATGTTGGTGGGGCATCATGAAGCATCATAAAGAACAGGCTGTTTTAGTTCCTGCACATGTCAAGACAAAGTTGTACTAGGTACTGTCAGGTAAATGCATTAACAGGAGGAAAGAGTAAAAACAGGCCCAAAACACTTATTCAACTAGTCATTTATCCATCCAGAAATGTGACATTTAAATAATTCTTCATAAACATAAGGGATATTTCTTATTCTTTTTGCCAACCTGTGACTTTCTCTTTATTTCTTTCAATAACTGCACAGAAATTATACATTGATCAAAGTGTCCGTGTGTGTCAACGTCTAAATGAAATGCATTATCTTTTTTGTTCCACGCATACAGTTATATGAAAAGGCTGCCCTGACCTTAGTATTACAAGTATCGTTAAGCATATCTTACATATGCTGGAGAATCAATACAGGTAACAAGCTGTTTTCTGCAGGAGAAACCGATAGTCTGTTACTGCGGCAACCAGACAAGTACACAGAGGTTGGCCTATGCACCTGATGACATTAGCATGACTTAGCAGTTTTATATGGGTTTGGGGTGCAGCTTGTCACTGTCAGCCAGCCGCTGCACCTCCCATCCCAGACTGGAAACTTCGAGGGTAGCGTGGCTTTCCACCCCAGGCTTGACTAAATGTTTTCCTGCCAGTTTAATGACACGATATGTGCTTGACCTACATTCTCTGCTGTCTTCCGGCAGCACAAGAAAGCAAACACAGACCTGTAGGATTCTTTGACGACTTGGTTCCGTCAAATTTCTATACAAAATGCCTCCCACTGTTGAAAGTCAGCAATATCATCAGTCTGAAATCATGTAAATATTTCAACATGCATTTCTCAACACTTGCTCACATATCTACATGTATTTGTGCCTGACTGTGTGTCCAAAGGTTTGAATATGGATTTCTTTTGCAAAATCAGTGCGATCCAGTGAAAACCGTACAGATTTCCTCACTAACTCACAGATATGCATAATCAAAGGGTTCATGTCTGTTTGCTCTACAGTCTGCAAATCAATGGGAACCATCACATTAATAAAAGATGTTAATAAAACATACAAAAATATAGTACAATAAATGATACCTGTATTAGTGGGGAATCCTTAGTAAGTTTCTGCAGACATTTCTGTGTGTTTGTAGAAATGATTTGAGAAAATGTCCCCACAAAAGGAGTAATTCTAACATCAGATATTGCCGAAAAACACCATTTTGTTTGGGGGGAAAATTTTCGTTTATCTGTTCGTGGTAGTTTTGGTGAGGGGTTACTGGAGGAGAGTGAGTGGGAGGTATTCAGTCAGACAAAAATACAACTGGACACCTGGCGCTGCCATATTCACAAACTGTTTGCCATCTAGATGTAAAGCAGCTCCAGCCAATGGACCCATAATAGGGCATGTTGCTGTTGACCATGTTGTGGTGACGGCTTCTGTCTTCACTGACATTTCCTTAGGTTACTGTAATAAGAGACCCAGCTTTCCGTGAAGGACAGATGCCACCCCCATGCTGCTCTTCGAAGGTGCTTGCTTGGGGATTCGCCACTGTTATATGCATTCTTCTTTCACGTGCTGTTTTTTCCTGACCATTTTGATTGCACCATATACAGCCATGGAAAAAATTAAGAGACCACTCTATATTTTTAAATAAATTTGCATTCTTAAATCCCAGTTTAATTCTGGTTCTGCTGGCAGAAGGCTATACTGAGTATCAGGATGCTTCAAGATTCAAAATTTCTAGGACAGCAGTACATAAGAATAAGGTGAAACAGGAAACACTGGGAACAACCAGAAGCCAGACAGGTGAAGGGCAGAAGCGACTTTCTAATGCCAGAGATAACCGTTAACTTATCCAACAGGTTCTCATGAATCGTAGGATGGCATCAAGTGACCTTTAAAAGGAACGGGAAACATTAAGTGCAGGTGGGAAGTGCACTGCTAAGACATATCAGGCTCCTAGAAGCAGGACTGAAGACCCATAAAGCAAGGATGAAGCCCTTTATCAATGAGAAGCATGGAAGAACCAGGCTGCAGTTTGCAAAAAAAAAAACAATATTCACAGATGCACACCCATAAATTGAGAAATGAGAGAAAAAAATTGTGCTGTGGTTTTTTTCCACGGCTGTATATGTCACACTAGGGGCCACTGGGTGCTACTGCTTACATTTACATCATTAAGAAGACAATTGTTTTTATAATAATACAAAACACCCAATATGATATAACTTACTAATCCCTGGGGGATATTCTTATGAAAAATATTAGGGGTTTTAAATACTATTTACAGTGTAGAATAACCATTCAATATACCTTTTATGGTTGTTTTTATAAAGAGGCAGGCAGGAGATGATTAAGCACAGTTCCTGTATCGTTAAATCGATGCTCTAGTGTCTGGCAGTGGGGTTACGAGGGGCAAATTTAAAAATAGTGCTGAAAATATATTTTTTGGATAGGACAGAGATGGAGCAGAAGGTCATAGGCTGGGGAAGGTGAAGGGATGTTCCACCATGTGACATTCTTGCCAGGGTTTTCTGAGACTAATGTCTGCAGGCTGAGGTCACCAACCTGGCACAGACCGAAGCGGCGACAGAATAGGCGGGGCTGGGGTTGACGGGTAAGCATGGAAAAATTATGATGAACCACAACAGAAGAAGTGCATCGGTCCATTCACAGATGGACGTGTGGTTTAGCTAAATGGTTCTCATTCCTGTTCCTGGCACCTCCTCCTGCCTGTACTCCTCTTTCAGCCTGCTACATTTATTATAAACCTATTTAACACCACATGAGCCTGACTGAGGAAGTGTTGGAACAAAAATATTCCAGCAGGGGAGGGGAGCCAGGAACAGGATTGCAAACCACTGGATTAGCCAGTCCTGCACCAGCAGCCAGAAAATAGACCCACATTCCCCTGTAAATTGAGGCCAGATATAGGAAGATCTACCATACAGTTTGTTAAAGCATTGTTTTGTGCATATTCAATCAATCAGTGTTTTTTCACACACAGTTATACTGAACACTGTGTTGAGTTATGCTTGGTTGTCCAGTTCCCGGACTGTGAAACAGAAGACATGAGTGTAAAGAAACAAAACATCATAAATAACTATAAAAGCGTGCAATTAGAAGTAAAGTGAGAGGTGGTGGTGCACAGAGTCAAATGAATAAGTCAATATTTACATATGTAAGCTGTAGAGTGGGAGTGAATATGGGGCTGGGCAAGTATATGCTGAGTAGGCTGTAGTGAAACATTGTTTATGCAAAGGTCCTAGACACTGTCCTCATTAAGGATCTGAATTACCTGGGGAAAAAAGCTCTTCCTCAGCCTTTCTGCGACAGCCTCCAGATGGTAGCAGCATTTTCCTATCCTCAGCACAGAGCAGAGGAAATTGTAAGGGTGACTGGGGTCTGTAATGATATTTCTGGTCTTGGACCTGCATCATCTGATATAGATGTTCTGGAGGTTGGGCAGTGCTTACCTGCCGTCAGCAGAGCATTGCGGTCCTGCCTTGCAGCAAATTTCTTTAATGCGGTAAACTAAATAATGACTTATTGCAGACATCTGAAATGAACTGCTATTAGAACCTGCGTTCAGGTATTCATGATCTTGAACATTAAGAGTTGACAGAGTGGCATGGCACCCCAGAGGGGTGTGCTGTCGCCTCATCACCTCCAGGTTTCTCCTGGGGCTCCGATTTCCTCTTATCATCCAAAGACATACAGTTAGGCTAAGCAGCAGCTCTAAATTGCCCGCAGTGTGTGACTGTGCATGTATGTATGTGCCAAATAATAACCTACTAAGTACCAATTCCCCTTAGGCTGATTGGAGACCATCCTAACGCTGTAATGGTGGGTGTTAAGCATCAGGCAGAGCTGACTGGTCCTGATGAACCAGCAGTGACTCTCGGGTCCCTGCCAGAATGTTTGCGAATATTCATAATATTTATTTATTTATAGGTGCTGGACAATTTGTGTGTGCATTTTCTTTTTAATGTAATGTTAATGCATTTTATACATTCATTTGTATGCCATTTTAAAATAATGAAAACTTTTGCTGGAAGCTCTTACTAACAGCTGCTGTCCTGCTCAGTCTTGCCCTGTGAGAGACTTCAGCTGGAGCCAGATATGGGTCTTACAGGATTACATAACGGGGGCACGCACAAAAAAACAAGCCTGTCCCCATGAAAAGTCAGTCTGTCGAGTGACCTTTGTGTCTCAGTGCAACACAAAAGGAACAAGTAGGGCTCTAATTCACACTTCTAGCACAAAAAGTACTGTTTTGTGAGGGGGACAGGATATCTGAGTTTTATATTGCCCTTGGAGACTATGGTGACATTTAGCCGCAAGCCAGACACCACTTTCTCAGAGAACACTGCTCTGCCTTCTTCAGCTGGAGTCTCTTTGTTATCTCTAAGGTCCATTTACGTGCTTTGTACAGTTAAATTTCACAAATGTAGCCAAATATCCTTCAATAGTTTTACGTTTCGGGGCAGGAGGGACACAAAGTTTCTTGGCTACCACTGGGGAAACTTCAGTCTCATCTGTATTCCCAAGATAGTTGCTGAAACTGCTGTTTCATTAGAACATTATTGTGCTCTCAGGGTCTCAGGTCATAGGTAAACTGCTGATCTCTCAATCCTCCTTAGTCTGAAATTTGAGGCCACTCATTTGGACCACACAAAATGTATCTAGACACAGTAGAACTATCTGCAAAGGTGACAGTAAAAAGCAGGTGAGATCACGGGTAACCTATGTTCTGTCATATCACTCAATTGATTACTTTAAACCTTGGTAAACAGTAATGCCATTATTACAATTTTATTTTTTATGATGAAGCATTATGCTTTAGGGTCCTAGACTCTGTGCCACAGTAACCTTTATTTAGAGGAACCTGTGCTTATTTATAGTTTTACTGTTATTTTTTATCCATATACAAGTTCTATGTTGGTTGGGGCGGAATGCTTGTGCGTCAGCCAGGGTAACCTCTATCCAATTTCAAACAGGGTGGGGGAGACAGGCGGGGGGGGCTGGAGGGGAGTTTCCGGAGAGAGCAGTTGCAGTTGTTTACCATGAAACGTGTACCTAAATGTGCTAAGGGAGAACCGGTTTTAGCTGGATTCAACTGATAGCTGACAAAGCAGGGCTGGAGAGCTCAAAGCTGTTCCAATGTTTATGTGTATATTTTGAAGGCACCAGCATGTCCTATGGCATGTTTCAAGTGCTTAAGGGACCACAATAATGTTTCATACTGTTCATTCAAGTAAGAGAACTGCTAAAAACAAAAACATAACATTTATATACAGCTCTGGAAAAAATTAAGAGACCACAGCAAAATTTTCAGTTTCACTCATTTCTCAGTTTATGGGTATACACCTGTGTAAAATATACATTTTTTTTGTTGCAAACTCCTGCCTGGCTGTTCCCTGTTTCTCATTAACGAAGGGCTTCTTCTGTGTTTTATGGGACTTCAGTCCTGCTTCTAGCTCTGATATGAACTGTCCTAGCAGTGCACTTCATGTCTGCACTTAATGTTTCCCATTCTTTTTGAAAGTCACTTGAGGTCATCCTCCAATTTACAAGGCACTGCCGGATAAGCTGACAGTCATCTCTGGCATTAGAAAGTCGCTTCTATCCTCTATCTGGCTGATTTCTGGTCATTCCCAGTGTCTCCTGCTTTTCCATCTTCTTGTTTACTGCTGTCTTAGAAGCTTTGGGCCTGGAAGCAACCTGCTGCGCAGTGTAGCCTTCTACCAGCAAAACCAGGATTAAACCAGGAAAAATGCAAATTTAAAACAATATAGAGTGCTCTCTTCATTTTTTCCAGAGCTGTATATGATACTATAATATAAATCATTGCAGGTTTCTCAGGTTATCCATTCTGAACGATTTAGTGAAGCTAGTCTTTGGAGAAGATTTACGTCTAATCATTCGTGGAGACAGTGGACC
Source organism: Paramormyrops kingsleyae (assembly GCF_048594095.1). Taxonomy (NCBI): domain Eukaryota; kingdom Metazoa; phylum Chordata; class Actinopteri; order Osteoglossiformes; family Mormyridae; genus Paramormyrops; species Paramormyrops kingsleyae. The sequence continues at coordinate 3,647,766 of NC_132814.1, forward strand.
ATTATGTGTCGTGCAAAAATTTCACAGACCAGAGTATTACACATGATTAATAGGGAACCATCATCAGTATCATAGCTTATATCATGCTTGTTCGCATGTTTGCCTTTCTGCTCACTTCTGTTCAGTGGCAGACACAGACAGTCTGAAGGATAAAAAGGGCAGTCATTGTATGATGTACACACCCTGGAGTAGATCAATGGTCACTGTGTGTGGTAAATTAGTGTTCTAGCATGTATCACATAGTGGCAGCATATCTTATTTTCTTCACTAGAAGGGCACTCTATCTCTGTTACAATGGCACTTCATCAAGTTCCCTCACCTGTAAGGGCACCCTAGAGCAGCGATTCTCAACCCATGTGTTGCGACCCAAATTTGGGTCGTGGCAAGTTCCTGAAAGGGTCGCGAGGAAATGTATGCAAGTTCCTATGCTGATCCAGGATCAGATTTCCTAGCCCCAATCCTAGAATTAACCTATATAAACAGGTTTTGGGTCTGTAAACACTTAGCACAAAATTAGTGAACACTCAACCAATCCAAGAAGCCAAACCACAGATGCGTAATTTAAAATTCACTGGCACATCCGATACGAGTTGCATGATAGGCATCAATTGGCATAACTTCAGAGCACACTGCATGCTTGACCATAGCGGTAATATAAACCTATACTTGATATAGGGTTGCAACTGAGCTGGCATGGTAAAAATTGGGTGCCTGAGGGCACTTCAGGAGGTTTTCCCCTAGAAAGGCACCCAGAGGGCACCTCAGGTTTACCCAGGTGAACGGGCACCATATATGGCATTATGTTACATTTATAATGCAATATAATATAAGGACAGCCTAGACCATTGTAAGGGCACCTTATAGGGCATCGCATTCTCTCCATTGGTAGGACACTAGGCCCTGGATGCACCAGATATTTACAGGCACATCAAAATACTATTTCACATGAAGGGGGGCATGCAGTCAACTTTCCCCATGTGATGGGAAGCCAATAGTGATATTTTTGCTTCTTTAGAGATCACTTTGGTGCGGTTTTTTCAACCATACCCCCCTCCCCCCTAGTGCTACTGCTGGTTCTAGGGGCACACACAGATTGAGCTTGTGTGTGTGTGTGTGTGTGTGTGTTGGGGGGGGGGGGCAGATTTAGTCCTAATTAAAAAAAAGAAACCTTGAAAACAAATGCTTTCTTTTGGAAATTAACCAACCCCTCCCCTATGCATTAATACTACCTTCTTCCCGTCTTATGCTTTAAATGACACTCATCGACAATTAAAACACTGGCGAAAGTTATGGTAAATTGGCTCAATGCACACGCTTATGGGCGTATTGAACTTTAAGTGTCAAAGCTATTAGGCCTACATGAAGGTAGACTTGTGATTAAATAACTATTGTGAACTTTTCTGTTAAATCAAAGCTATATTATACCGTTGTAACTGGATGTTTGTTACATTATCCAGCAATAGAAAAATAAGCCTAATTCTACCTGTAATTTTTTGCATTAGTTTTCTCATCGTCTTACGTAGCATTACAAGGAAAAGCTGTTGCCGGTGTTCGGACGAGTTGAGCTACCTATCGAGACGTACTATCGAGCCGTTTTGCGCATTTGCAGTTCCACCGTTTGGGGGTTAGGGTTAGGTTTTAGGGGTTTGGGTTAGGGTTATGGTAAGGGTTTTTAGGGGGTTTTGGGGGGTTAGGGTTAGGGTAAGAGTTAGGGTTAGGGCTATCGATTAACACTACGGTAGCCTAACTCGACAAAGTAGCTCAACTCGACAGAACACCGGTGACGACTTTCATGTTCTTATAAATCCTTACACATTTATAAGTTGATGCATAGATATGTTAGTTTTAATAATATTCAGAAGTAAGTACGCGCAAAACTACACCAGTGTTTTAATTTGCGTTATTCACGTGTTCCGATTTCTTCATTCCTATTTTGTTTTCGTCAAGGCTAGAAGCTACATAGTGTTCCTCACTGTAAACATCTTAGATAAGACTGGCGTAATACGGGCTCACAAGTGCTACTCAACGGAATGCCATTAGGGGGTCTGTCTAGGAGGCGCGTCTATAAATTGTACAGGTCCCTGCTTGGTCTCGGGCAGTTAAGGTGGCCCAGTGCAAGACGCATCACCAAAAGGAATATTGCTTCTAAATCCTTATCGTGGACGAAAAACATATAGGTAAATTTGAAAGGATGACATTTACTTTAATTGACATTTATGTTACTTTATAACAAATTTACTAATCATGTAATATGTTATTACAGTAATTTTGCCTTGTTGGCATTTATTATTATTATTATTATTATTATTATTATTATTATTATTATGCATACTAATAATAATATTTTGATGTTATTTTATCAAGACGTGTTATGCTGTTTTGGGAATTGAGTCCTCTGGAGTTGTATGGACCCGCACAAGCCGGACTGAAAACGATCTCACGAAATAACGTTCTCATAGTCACAGACCTGACTATACGGCCGCAGCGCCTCAGCAGGTAAACTATCACAAAGCGCTGCACTTGAAGACATGTATATACTTCTTAGCTTTCTACAGCGAGAAACAGTTCTAAGATATACATCATTACGATGATTTGTTCTATTTCTATGTATCGTTGTTTAGCAAAATATTTATTATGTGGAAATAATCTATCCTACCTACACATTAATTTGAAATCAGAGCAATGCTGAGTACCAAATATAGGAGACTAATGATCTTGAAGTACCGGAATGACTTTGGACGAACTAGTGATATGAACAGGAACTAATACTTTACATTTCGTGTTGAGACTGATTACAAATACATATTCATGTCATTATGGGGGCAGCTACTAAAGTTTGTTGTACTTGTATAACCTACTTGACAAATATAATTCTTTGATCCTTGATATTCTAGGAGATTACTTCACAAAAAAAAGTTGCATCATCAGAAAAAGAGGGAAAAATCTATAATCCATTTTACGACTATATTTTTTATTCTGCAAACTTGCAGTTTGTTAGATGAGGTATTGCATTGTGGTTCTTGATCTATGACATTCTTGCATACATATAATTTGTGTGTAATTAAGTTACCATCTCTCTGTCTACCATCTCTCCCTTTAAGGTAGTAAAGATCCATTTTGTCACCTTTGAGCTTTGGAAGTCGTCAGTCACCACAGCTATGGTTGTAGTCAGGCCCGCAGATCTTGCCCCCACAGCCACTGTTAAGTTCTTCGGTGCTGGGACCGCAGCTTGCATCGCTGACCTGGTCACCTTCCCACTGGACACGGCCAAAGTTCGCTTGCAGGTAAGGCCAATCAATGAATCTAGGAGCATAAATGGTGATGCGCTATTTGTACATGGGGGCTTCTGAGCAGGTGCAGGCATTGTTCAGCCGGAAATCCTGGAAGCATTTACTTTCTCGTAGTCCTTCATGGAGCAAGGAAAACCGCATGTGAGCAGACCTCAGAGTAACCATAGCTATTCCTATCACTTAGATTCAGGGGGAATCCAAGGCAGTAGAGGAAGTGGGGAAGGCGGCACGCTACCGTGGCGTGTTTGGCACCATCACCACCATGGTGCGCACAGAAGGGGCCCGTAGTCTCTACAACGGCCTGGTGGCGGGTCTCCAGAGGCAGATGAGCTTCGCCTCCGTCCGCATCGGCCTGTATGACACCATGAAGCAATTCTACACCCGCGGCTCAGACAGTGAGTGACCCCTGACACACTTAAAACCCCCACCCCCCCACGGGGGTTGTTTCCCTGCCAGTTCCTGTTTAAAGTGGGCGGAGTCTCTAATTATACCCACCCACAGGCGACAGTGCTTGTGGCATGCATTAAAGTCACATCACACACCGGAGTGTGAAATGCGCACATGGTCTCTCCAGTTTCTAAGTATCTGAGCTCCAAATAGCCTCTATAAGCCTCTTATTTACATTCAAAGAAAAAAAAAACTCATGAACAGCAAATAGCAAAGACAATAAACATGAATTAAGAATAATAAATCTACTCAATCAGAAATTACTAATTTGTTTTTCTGAAGTATTAGTTGTAATATTTTGTTTCATACAAAAAAGACCTGCGTGTTTCACCTGCCATTGTTAGTTGTTTTAGTGTTTGTTGAGTTGACCCCATACACCTTGGGTGTTATTTTTAGATGGTAGTTCTTAGACTCACTGTCACATGGGACTGTGTGGCAGCAGCACATTTGCAACAGGACCACTTCTTCTCTCCAGACTCAAACATCGTGATTCGGCTTCTGGCCGGCTGCACGACGGGGGCGATGGCTGTGATGTTTGCCCAGCCCACCGATGTGGTCAAGGTGCGATTCCAGGCCCAGGTGAGAGTTGCGGATGGCGCCAAGCGGTACAACAGCACCATGGATGCCTATCGGACCATAGCCCGGGACGAGGGAGTCCGGGGACTTTGGAGAGGTAGGGAGTGTCAGGGCCCGATCCCAGCCTGTGCTTCCGAGTTTGACAGTAACATTTGTATATCAGAGACACAAAACAACATTTTCTTTGCTCACTCTGTTCTAGGCTGTCTGCCCAACATAACACGGAATGCCATTGTGAACTGTGCAGAGCTAGTCACCTATGACATCATCAAGGAGCTCATTCTGAAGTATGACATCATGACAGGTAAGGCTGCCTTTGGAAGTTGAAGGCGAAGCAGGACTAAGAGGCACACGGAGCACTTACCAATTGCCGCATGTGTGTCCCTCAGACAACCTGCCCTGCCACTTCACTGCCGCCTTTGGAGCGGGCTTCTGCACCACCATCGTGGCGTCACCGGTCGATGTAGTGAAGACGCGCTTCATGAACTCCGCAGCAGGACAGTACAGCAGTGCCATCAACTGTGCTCTCACCATGTTGACCAAGGAAGGACCAACTGCCTTCTACAAGGGGTATAAGCTTTCCCTTTCCAAAGATGTATTACATCATCTGCCTGTCATTTTGCTAACATTAATGGTAATGTGGAAAGAAATATTGGCATCATGATGCTTAGCTTTTGCATTGAAGCACTAACATGTCATTCATCTCTTGAGCATTATACTTTTCATTGATCATTTTGATATTTTAATCGTTATCTTTTTTTTTGATTGCTAAGTACCCTCAGTGGCACAGTGGCAGGATTCATTCAGAGGCTGAGTTTACTTACAGCCCCCTGCATTTATCTGACAACTGTTCACATGGTATGTTCTCTCCTATCCCATTCCAGGTTCATGCCGTCCTTCCTTCGCCTAGGATCCTGGAACATCGTCATGTTCGTATCATATGAGCAGATCAAGCGTGCAGTAATGCGGGCACAGCAGTCGTGGGAGTCCCCTTTCTGAACCGGCACTCTTGGACACTGAGTGCCTTTATTGATCTACAGACAAGGAGGAAGTTGAATGTCTTGGGCAGGCACGTACTGGGACGGGGGGGGGGGGGGGGCGGAGGGTGGTCTGTAAGCACCTGAGCACATACCCCCTTTGCCCAAGCGATCCAAATTGCCCCAATGACTATCCACCCCCCTCAAGCCAAGGAGGACCCCCCCCCCTCAAGTGTTATTGAGCACAGATGACCATCACACTGAATTAACCAAGGTGGGGGGGATCCCGCCATCCTCAGTCGAGCACCTGCCCCTCAAAAAGTCTCTGCAGGGCACTGGTCATCAGACGGTGCCCAAGGAGGTGGGGCTTGCCTGTGCTTCTGAGGTGGACGACATTCTGACGCACAAGTGGGATTCCCGGTCAACCCCTGGTGTGATGTGTATGCACACTTCTCCTCCCCCACTTTGAGAGGAACACTGGACAGTGTTGAGGACATTGCGCCACTAGACCATATTCCAGAATTATGGTGTTATTGGTTAAGGGTCAAAGACTTCAATATCTCTTTGATAAACTCTATGGCCAAGAGCTATATCAGTTATAAACATACGGATGCAGATTTTAAAGAAGACAAGAAGCAATGTCAAAGTGTCGCCACACCAGAGGAATTGTTTACAGTTTCTAGTGTCTGACTATTCCAAATTTGTAGTTACAAATGTATTATATATGACGTATTGATCTATTTTTTTAATTGTTAATGTTCTGTGTATCGCTGGTCGAAACAATCAGTCCTTATATTCCTATTTGTATCTGGTCCTGTCTTATATAAATGTCAATAGTATTGCCTTGATTTGCTTGCATTCTTTAAAAAACCCGAAGAGCATTGGTTTATCATGAACAGCAGCCTTCACAACACTCAACACAGCTGAGGCAGCTGCAGACCATGTTTGAGTATGTCTGTTTCACATTCTTACAACAGTGCTGTTAAAAACGGGCTTTACTTTAAAGGTGCAGTTGGGTGGGAGCAATGTGTGGCTCTGCGGATCAGCACTCTGTGTCTGTAATCAGAAGGTTACTGATGCAAATCCTGTGCGAGACAGAGTCCTTTAACTGTAGGACCATTGAGCAAGGTCCTTAACCCCAGTTGGTCCAGGGACTGGCTGACCCTGCTTGCTTCATCAATTGTATGTGATTTTGGTTTAAAAAAAAGCTGAAACCTGTGAACTGGTGTATTGTAACCGTGGGACATGTACCCCCTAATATTTAATATGGAATCATGCATCCCCACTATAAATACCATAGTATTTAAATTGTGCCACCCCCCAACATCAAACTCTCTTTTACACTGTTGCCTGTGAAGAAATAACAGAGAGAGTGTAATTCTGCCCCTTAAACTGGGATTTGCACGGATGTTTCAGTTTTCACTGCCAGAAGTCATGACAGCTACTTCCGAAGTGAACTGTTCAATTTTTGCGAGCTGGCACTCTAGGCAGCTGCCTATGTCACTTGATGGAGTGACTGACACTATGTGTGGGAATTTCAGAGAATGTCACTGAGTGCCACCCCTGCGTCCTTCGACAATTTGCCGGTAGGCAACAGGTATAGTTCATTATTTTCCTTGTAGAAATAGCTCTCACGATAAATAAGGTTGGAGACCCATTTCTACATGTATGTAAACTGGTTGCACTTTCATGTAATGCTCTGACCTCGGACCGGTGGATTCCCCCTGACTTCTGACATATTCCGAACACTGATGTGGATAAGCCTGAAAAGCGTCGCATCCTGTTTTTTAGACAATTTTATTGCGTTCCAAGAAATAACGGTACAAGCATTATCGAAGAACTACGTTTTTTTTCTAGGACCTTATCAAACATGCACTTTCTCATACCTAATAGGATCAGCTGAGGGTTAAGACGGCCAAATGAAGATTACAGCGGAGGATTTTCGACCAATCGTACAGTTACGCATTGTCAGCAAGTACAAAAAAACGATTGGATGCCCGCATATGTCGCGTCTTCCGCACCACTCTAACAAGAAGTACCTTTGTTCTGTGACGTAGGAGCGCTAATTACGAGGCACTATAAAAGACATTCGATAGGTTGTTGATTGTATCAAGCCGGCTAGCTGTTACGGGGTACGGAAGTATCGCTGAAGCGACACAAAGCAATTTTTTTCCCCCCTTCCTCATTGTTTCAACTTTACATTTACGGTAATTACGCTTTATAATTTATTTTTTTGTCGTATTGCATTATATGGTTATGGTTTTGGCAGGTTTTGTTTTCACGTTTATGGTATTTAATTCTGGTTAAGAATTGTGTTAATGAATGCTAATTAAACTACGTCTTTTTCAGATCTTGGAGCATGTTTTTTGAGTGTTTCGTTTTTCAACGACTTTCTATGGAAGACCAAATCAACCAAATTATAGTTGAAAGTAATTTCAACGAGAGGGATACTTTTAGAGAATCCTGATCATCGCTTTTCATCCTGGGCATACTTGAAGGTAATATTTAAAACTTGAGAAAATAAAACCGGTAGTCGTTCCCAAAACCCGGAATGATGTCGTCAGTCGTGCGTGAAATTAATCGGAAAAATGAACAAACTTTAAAAAATAATGGCATGGTTGAGTTGTTACAAATGTTTAATTACTGCAGTCAGATGGAAATTTTTAAAATCCTGAATCCGTCTTGTCCTGCGTCCACCGCTCTACTGAACCGAATAATTGTGAGAAGCGGCGTAATTCGTATATATTTTATTTTCGACAGTAGTTTCCTTAATTCCTTTTGATTTTGATCGGAATTACTCCATTGTATTTTTTTCCTCGTTGCGCTCAACTGGTGGTGGAGGGGTTTCCAGTAGCCATTTCCCTTTTGAATAGCGCACTAGCATGGCAACAGGGCGAAGCCAATGAGCGCACGACAAAACCGCATACAGTTTCGCTCCCCCACGGGGTCACAAGCGGAACAAGCTTTGTTTAGGAAACTCCACCCCTGACGGAACAGTACATTCTGTGGTTTTCATAGCGTGCCTCGGCCCTGTTTGTTCCGGGGGCGGCACGTGAAGAGAAGGGTGACGGTGGCCTCTCCTGGCTTTAATTCTGAAAAGTCAATCACTTAATCATGCCTCTCTATACTTCAAAGACGTGCTCATTTAATCCATTAATTTCTGCTCCATCAGAGCATTGGGTGCTGGAGTACCTGCTTTCCTCCAGTTCAACATTCCACCTTTGAGTTAGCTTCTGTCACTGCTGAAAAGAGGGAGAGGGGAAAATGGTTGGATTCGCACCTGTCGATGTACCACCAACTGCTATGGTGAAGTTCTTTGGCGCTGGAGCTGCCGCCTGCATCGCTGACCTGGTCACCTTTCCCCTGGATACGGCCAAAGTTCGACTTCAGGTGAGGGCTGGTCTGTGGGTGGTAGTGTAGGACAAAAGTGGTACTCTGTGATGCTGTACCTTTGAAACTTAGGATACAAGTAATGCATTTTTTTAAAGGTTTTGTACTTAACAACCCCCCCCCCCCCACTTCACTGTTAAGTGGATTGACTTGAGATTAATTGGGGGGGGGGGGGGGTAGAGGGGACTCGAACTACTGGCCCATCTCTTGGTGCCTGCAAAAATCCACCATACATGTCACTAGTTCTTGGACAAGTTCTTCCCCGTAAGCTAGTGAAACTTGTACATGTTTATGATATGTTATGCATATACATTATAGCCTAAACCCTGGCATAGGGAGTCATCTCCATGCCGGTATCATGGTGATGAGGGCTGGTGTGGTGGTTTTGTTCTATACTGCAGTTCCTCCTCAGAGGAACCTTTCAGTATGCTAGTGAGAGCTTGTCTGCTGAATTTGGAACCATCTAATTCCTGGATGGGTAGGAGTGACCTCCATTTCATCAATCTGTAGCCATTACCGTTTTTGGTTAGTTGAGATGGGGAGTCTCATTTATACTTGCACTGATGGCAATCTCCTTGGCTCTCTCCAACCCCACACTTTAGCGTAAGCCGTTCCAGGAGCTGATTCCCATGGCCCTAGGAGAATCCAGAGTTGGGATCCGTGGATGCTGTTGACCTGCTACTAGGGGGTTTTCTGACCCCCCCCCCCCCTTCCTCATGGGCCCCTCCCAGTTTCTGTAAAGTCTCTCCTTGCCCCCGTTTGTCCTGCACAGATCCAGGGAGAGGCCCAGTCCTCTGCTGCAGTGGCAGTACGCTACCGTGGTGTGTTTGGCACCATCGCTACCATGGTGCGCACAGAGGGGCCCCGCAGCCTCTACAATGGCCTGGTGGCGGGTCTCCAGAGGCAGATGAGCTTTGCCTCCGTCCGCATCGGCCTCTACGACTCTGTCAAGCAATTCTACACCAAAGGATCTGAGCGTGAGTGGTTTCTGGTTCTTGACATGTTCACTTCACATCTACCCAGCCAACGCATAACATTTCAGAACTCTTGAATAATGTAGTTCCCCCTCCCCAGACTCATTTTGGCTTGAGCTGTTTCTTAATGTGTGGTATGCAGTTCTATGTTCTAGATCATACACAACCCTAGTCTAACCTCCATGCATCGCCCCTAGATGTGGGGATTGGCAGTCGGCTGCTTGCAGGATGCACCACCGGGGCGCTGGCAGTGGCTGTGGCCCAGCCTACTGATGTTGTCAAGGTCCGGTTCCAGGCACAGGCAGGGGCTACTGGAGTTGGCAGACGTTACCAGGGAACCATGGATGCCTATAAGACAATAGCTAGGGAGGAAGGCATTCGTGGGCTGTGGAGAGGTAAGTCTTGGTTGGAGGTGAAGGTGCCCCTTGCTTTGGATTCTATTGGGTCCTTGAATTCTTTGTCTTGCAGGTACATCTCCCAATATTGCCCGCAATGCCATTGTGAACTGTACAGAGCTGGTGACTTACGATCTAATCAAAGACCAGCTACTGAGAACAACTCCAATGACTGGTAAAGGCCTGTTTATGCAAAGCTAACTTGGCATTGCAAATCTTCATTGTGGCACTTGCATGTGTGACAACCTGATTCGTATTCCAGATAACCTCCCCTGCCACTTCACCTCTGCATTTGGAGCGGGTTTCTGTACAACTGTCATCGCCTCTCCTGTGGATGTGGTGAAGACGAGATGCATGAACTCGGCCTGTGGCCAGTACAGCAGTGCCTTAAACTGTGCCCTCACAATGTTGACTAAGGAGGGGCCCTTGGCTTTCTATAAGGGGTAATGCAACAGCCTAGAGTTCCTGGGGCTTTTTTTTTTTTTTAAATACCAACAACTCCTGAACTGATTTCTATCCATGTATGCTACAAAGCTAGACTAATTGCTTTCTGTTTACAGGTTCATGCCATCTTTCCTACGGCTGGGATCCTGGAACGTGGTGATGTTCGTGACCTATGAGCAGCTCAAGCGAGCCATGATGGTGGCCCGTAACAACCGGCCAGTGCCTCTCTGAAGACCTGAGCAACATCTTCAGGTTTCCCTTTTGAAACCTGATCCAGTGTAGCATTAGATGTTTTAAGGTGCAAGTATGTCAAACTGCAATGCTCCAAGTTCGAGGTACCAAAATCACGTTTTAATCACAAAGCACTTTTTTTTTTTTTTTTTTAATTAATGCTGTTGTGTTTTTCATGATTCCAAACTATCAGGTCTTAACACTGAAATAAATGCATTTCACAAAATCTTGTTTGCTCAAGTAAATTATAAAAAGAAAATGTCTTTGGTCAGGTGAGTACTTTACCAAGCTGTTATGGAATAGTAACACAATGATGTGGCAATTGTAGGGGCTTTGACCCTTACAGTTCATGCTCCTCTTGCCCAAGTGTTATGGTGCATGTGATGTTAATTTCAGCTGAACTTGTACATGTTTGTGCAGACTGTCTAAATTTTTGGTCTTGCAGACTTGTTGCATGTTGGTGTGATGTGTTGACAGCAAGGAATTGCATTACTAGGCATTTCCAGTAGGTGGAATCTGCTGGTCTCTTGTGTTCTAACCCCTGGACCATGGTACCAGTTAGTATTCCACCAGAAAATTAGGGGTAGAGTTACCATCCATCCTGTATATTATGAGAATCCCATACTGAAATGTGGAATGCCTTGATCATGAAAACGTGATTTGTCCCATATTTCTGTACTCCCATTTTTTAATATCTCCAATTTTTTGTACAAACTTCAGTGGCCATTGAAAGGTCTACATGCTGCTTGTGTGGACTGTAATGGTATGCAGACAAGTGGAGTATGAACCAGACTTGGTGTACAGTTGACTTGCACCTTCAGAGGGTGAGGGCTTGCTTGATCAGTCTTTTCCCTTTGAGTGAGAGCTTCTCTGGGAACTTGACATGGAACTTGACGATGAGGTCTCCCCTGCAACTGGGGTCAGCTGACTGAGGCATTCCTTCTCCAGGCACCACCTTGGTGTAGTTGGAACTGGAGAAAAAACAAGTATGTAATATAGGAACATGTAAGACTATCACTGGTGTTTGCTATGTCACTTTCAGCCCATCTGAACTCTAGCCTTAGAGATTGGCCTTGTGGCCCCTGCTTCTGTGAGCTGATGATTTTTTTTGCACATTTCCCCCCTCACTGTGTGGGGGTGGGCCAGTGATAAGTGCTTGGAAGTAGGCTAAAGAACCCATTAACAGCCACATGCTCAGGAACTGACCCAACCTCCTAAGTTTAGAGCTATAATTGGAAAGAATTGCAACATTCACAATCAGCACATATCCAAGGCAATGTACAATTGAGAAAAAAGGGTCAGACAGTCCCTGGAGCAATTTGGGGGACTGGGTTAAGCACCTTGCTCAGGGGCTCAACATTGCGATCATTCTGCTGATCACAGGATTTGAACAAACAACATTCTGACCATGGGCACAGGATCCTACTCCACTGAGCTGCACACCACCCCAAACCTATGTGTAGGGTGACCAGGTAGTCTATACTAGGGAGGACATTTTGAGCTATGACTGGATTTGAAATCTATAATTTCAATTAAAAGGTGCTGGATTTCTCTTGAATGCTGAGTTCTTGCTGTGTGCTGGTAGAGCAGTCTCCTATAATCATGCATGTGTCACTAGTCTTTCAGTCAAGGAAGCAAACCAGTAAAGGCGCAAGAACTGAAGTTTAGCCAAGCACAGTAACCTTTCAGTTTTAACGTAGCTTATAAAACCTGAAGTAACTCAATGTCCTCCCTGACATGAATTTTCTAGTCACTCTAAGAATCTGTGTTTAAAAGAAATGGGACTTCAGTCTCAACTGCAGTCTTTAAATCCAGGTTTATGAAGGCATTTTTGGCAGGCCTGCATGAAAAAAACAAATTATACTATATATTGAATGTGCTTTAGTCTTCCCTTGTGATTTATGCCACGTGACATAAATGCATTTACTCAACATTGCAGCAAACCTAAGTGAAACAAAAACTGAAACACTCTGACAGAGGCCTTAAAGAGAATGAAGCTCTACTCACTGTACTATGTCATTCACGGGAATGTTGAGTAGTCTGCCATCTAGTGTCTCTATCTCCATGGAGAAGCTGGTCAGGGCCTGAATGATTAAGAAGGATCGTATTTTGGCTTTATGTCAAACAGCTCCAGGACCATCCTGATGCTACCAACAACATTTTCAAGAAAGAACAATAATACTATAAGAAGAATTATTGATTCTGCAATGACTGTTCCCCCAAACCAGGTGTGGGGAACCTGATCCATGGAGAGCTGGTCCAGGTTTTTGGGATGACCACTTAATCAGCCAATAATAGTGGGTCCCCGGGGCTGGAGTTGGGAACCCCTGCTTAATTATTGGCTGATTGAGAGGTCATCCCAAAAACCCGCACCCACACCAGCTCTCCGTGGATGAGGTTCCCTACCTCTGCCCCAAATTGAGGCAGGTTTTTAATAACTGTTAAGTATCAGAAAGTGTAGGTAGTCAATTGGATTTAAAATTCTCCAGAATGGAATTCATAATGTAAATGTGTACATAAATGCGCTCTGCTCAGAATATAAGGTCATTTAAAAAATGAAACATAGGGGTGTGGTCACAGGCACCCTCACCTTCTCCAGGTCAATGTCATAAGTGTAAATTAGGTTATGTTCTTGTCTGGAGAACCTTGGATGGTTCTTCTGTTGCACAACAAATATGATGTCAGCTGGGATACAGTTGGGTCCCTTTGCAACAAAATGAAGAACATGAGGTGAATTAAAGAATTTGATACATGTGTTAAGATGTTAACATGTGTTTAACTACATCTGAAAATTTTTAAGTTGGCATATTTTGTTTGTGGTCACCTGGTCACCCTCTTTTTCAAATATTATCCTTGTGCCCTGTCTCCAGCCTGGTTTAATGTTAATACTTAGAATCTTGTCCTTGATGCTTGATGTGTATCCATCTTCGTTCATAACCTGGCCAGAAGAGAAAAAGCAGACTAAAAAAAATCTGAAAAGTGCCACACTATTCTTTACATCCAAATGCACGACTTACTCGCCGAGATATTTTCATTTTTTTGGTGCATCCGTGAAACAGGTCCTCTAGGGCCAGGTGTAGGTCTCTCTCAATGGGCGCGTCCTGCTTCCTCATGCCTCGCCCACACAGACCTCCAAACCCCACGTCGATGTCACTGCCGTCCTCCGCGTAAAAGTCTGGTGAGCAAAAATACAGGACTAAGAGCAACTAAACGATACTGAGAGGAATAAATGGTTTAATTCAATTTCATATTCAATTATTTAATATCTGTTTGCTTACACGAATATTTCCTACATTAATCACACTTACAGCAAAGCTATATATAAACACACGTTGACTATTGCTAAATAAAGAAATTAATAAAATATTCGTATGCTTGCCTCCAAATGGGTTGTCTCCCCCGAAAAAGCTCCTGAAAATTTTCTCCGGGTTCCCATGGAATGTGTAACCTTCTGTCCAAGCCCCATTTACACCGAGATCGGATGGGATACCTCTTTTTAAGCCCTCTTCGCCAAATTTGTCATAAGTTGCCTTCTTCCTAGCTAGACATTACAAGGAATACACAGAGTGTTTTTTTTACAGTTTTCATTGGTTAGTCGGCGTTTTTTTCTGTTTGTTACTCTCCAATGATCCAAAATAATTATACATATACCGACATTTAGCCTAAATATTGAATTCTGGTAGCTACGTACGGTCACTTAAAACATGGTAAGCCTCCGCGATCTCACTGAATTTCTCATAGGCTTCGGAATCACTGCTTTTGTCAGGGTGGTACTTCAGTGCAAGTCTTCGGTACCTACAAATAAATACATACATAAATATACCTAATAACCTATTCAAGAAGTGCAATAATGTTTACTTACGCCTTTTTGATGTCTGCGTCGGTCGCATTTCTGTTTATTTCCAAAGAGACATAGTAATCCCCACCCATTGTTAAATTTGTTTATATATTTTCTGATAAAGTTTAGATATCTACCAGTTTTTAAGATGATCAGTTTGTGGTCGGTTTGTGGATTTATATGATTACTGAAAATTACGATTTGTTCCTACAAATTAGCTTCATCGAAGTTATTGTATTTCGGAGTCCGGTTGCCAAGGACGCTCTAAGCTGAAAGGGTTTCTGGGTTACCATTAAACGTCACGTGATTCATCTAAATATCTCTCCGAAACAAAAATACGCTTCTCATATAAATAGTTAAAAACTGAATTTTGGGTTTTTGTATGAAAGATTATTTTTTCCTGTTATGTAAAAACGCAAAAGCACAGCATCCTATGGTACAACTCCGATAACGTTACATTGTCATTATATTAGTTTGACCATCTAATCCAAGCAACACTTGCGAAATTACATATTTAAGCATTTTGCAGATGGGAAAAACACATAGGCCTATCATGTTTCGATAATTTGAAACAATGGAGTATGCAATTTTACGTTAATAGCCTTAGCATTATACAGGAAACTTGCTTGTAAATTACGTATCCTGGATTTGCTTTATATGTTACCTGGAACAAAAATCTAATTTAAATTGTACTATAAGAAGGGTATGCAACAAAGCAAGACTCTTAGGTCTTAAGACATAAGAATTCCATAATTTTTGGGATATCTAACCTGTTTTTTATTATTGTGAGTTTAACAAAACCAAAGAGAGAATGATAAGAACAACAATTGCTCCAACCAGATGTTTCTGCTAACCTAAACGTCTCTCCCTGTTCTACATAAGTACATAAGAAATTTACAAATGAGAGGAGGCCATTCAGCCCATCCATCTTGTTTGGGGAGAACTTAACTAATAGCTCAGAGTTGTTAAAATCTTATCTAGCTCTGATTTAATGGAACCCATAAGTTACTCATGTTCTCTACTGTAAACACCCGTATAAAATAATCATTAAACTCATTTGCTATATCAATTTCATTTTCAATTATAAGGCCCTTATTATCCTGCAAATTAGTGATTTCAGCTTTTAGAGGTCTTTTGGAGTTAAAATATTGGAAGAAACTTTTATTGCCTCTCCTTGGATTTGCCACCTTATCATGGTGGAGGGGTTTGCGTGCCTCAGTGACCCTGGGGGCTATGTTTTCGGGGGCAATAGCCCCTGGTAGGGTCTTCCAAGGCAAAAAGGTCCTAGGGGAGGGGCCAGACAAAGAGCAATCCGAAAGAACCCTATTATAAAGAATTCTACCAAGGTCTCGTTTCCCTCGCCCGGACTAGGGTCACTGGGGCCCCACCCTGGGGCCAGGCCTGGCGGAGGGGCCCATTGGCGAGCGCCTGGTGGCTGGGCCTTGGCCCGTGGGGCCCGGCCAGGCATTGCCCGAAAGGGGCACGCGGGATTGTCCCCAGGTGGGCATGTCAGGGGTCGGTGCATTGTGGATCGGGTGGCGGCCAAGGGAGGCCCTGGCGGTCTGACAAAACTGGCTTTCGGGACATGGAATGTCACCTCTCTGGTGGGGAAGGAGCCTCAGCTTGTGCGTGAGGTTGAGAGATATTGACTGGATATAGTCGGGCTCACCTCAACGCATAGCGTGGGTTCTGGAACCAATCTCCTGGAGAGGGGCTGGAAGCACTTTTCTTCTGAAGTTGTGGCAGGTGAGCGACGCTGGGCTTGGGTGAGGCTACTGTTGGCCCCACAGCTCGGTGCATTAACAATGGAGTTTACCCCGTTGAACGAGAGGGCTGTCTCCCTGTGCCTTCGGGTCGGGGATAGGCCTTTGACTGTCTGCGCTTATGTGCAAATGACGGTTCAGAGTACCCGGCCTTCTTGGATTCCATTAGTGGTATGCTGGTTAGCGCGCCATGAGGGGATTCCATCATTTTACTGGGGGACTTCAACGCTCACGTGGGCAATGACAGTGTGACCTGGAGGGGGGTGATTGGGAGGAACGGCCTCCCTGATCTGAACCCGAGTGCTGTTCTGTTAATGGACTTTTGTGCAATGCATGGTTTGTCCATAACGAACACCATGTTCGAGCATAAGGGTGTCCATAAGTGGACACGGTACGAACATGCCCGGGGCTACAAGTCGAAGATCGTATCATCTGATCTGCGGCCTTCTGTCTTGGACACTCAGGTAAAGAGAGGGGTAGAGCTGTTAACTGATCACCACCTGGTGGTGAGTTGGCTCAGGTGGCGGGGGAGGAAGCTATTCAGACCTGGTAGGCCCAAGCGCATAATGAGGGTCGGCTGGGAACGTCTGGCAGAGGCTCCTGTTCTCCGGAACAGACGGCAGTGCCAGTCATGGCGGTAACCCTCGTACCCGATGGTGGGCACCAGAGGTGAGGGGGGCTGTCAAGCTGAAGAAGGAGGCCTACCGAGAATTATTAGCCTGGGGGTCTCCGGAGGCAGCTGACGGGTACTGGCAGGCCAGGCGGAACGCAGCTCGGGCAGTGGCAGAAGCAAAAACCCGAGCATGGGAGGAGTTCGGTGAGGCCATGGAAAGTGAGGGGGAAGCAGCTCCTGGTTCCTACTATTTAAAGTGGGGAGGGGGTGCTGTTGACCTCACCTGGGGACATCACTCAACCCTGCCTCAGATCCATCTACGCACACTGCCTTTGAGACATCTGAGGGCACAGAGCCCAAAGGTGCTGGGGGGGGCTTGCCCATCACTGGGGCTGAGGTGGCCAGGGTGGTTAAAGAGCTACATGGTGGCTGGGCCCCGGGGGTGGACGAGATCCACCCGGAGTACCTAAAGGCTCTGGATGTTGTGGGGCTGTCATGGCTGACACGCCTTCTCAACAGCAAGTGGAGGCCAGGGACAGTGCAAAGCGGCGGGGATGAGGATTAGTACCTCCAAGTCCGAGACGATGGTTCTCAGCCGGGAAAAGGGTGGATTGCCCTCGTCAGGTCAGGGAAGAGGTACTGGCTCAAGTGGAGGAGTTCAAGTATCTCGGATCTTGTTCACGAGTGAGGGTAGGCGAGATCGGGAGCTGTACAGATGGAGCGGCGTCTACAGTTTTGCAGGCGATTAACCGGTTCGTCGTGGCTAAGAAAGAACTGAGCCGGAAAGCAAAGCTCTCGATCTATTGGTCCATCTACGTCCCTACCCTCACCTATGGCCGTGAGCTATGGGTAATGACCGAAAGAATGAGATCACGAATACAGGCGGCCAAAATTAGGTTACTCCGCAGGTGGTTTGGACATCTGGCGCAGATGCCTCCTGGGCGGCTACCCGGAGAGGTTTTCCGTGCATGTCCTACAGGGAGGAGGCAGACCCAGGACACGCTGGAGGGATTATATCTCTCGGCTGGCCTGGGAACGCCTCGGCATCCTCCCTGAAGAGCTGGTAGAGGTAGCTGGGGAGAGGGAGGTCTGGGTATCTCTCCTGAAGCTGCTACCCCCGTGACCCGAACCCCGGACAAGCGGTAGTTAATGGATGGATGGACTATTATTGTCATCCTTAGCCTCCAATGCAATTTTTCTTTCTACATTCCCCTTAGAGAGTCTAGTGTTATTTTTTAACTCAACCTGTAGACTTAGATACTCCTGCTTAATTTTGAAATCATTAGTTATTTTCCATTTGTGGAACAGAACCCTTTTCCTCCTGACTTTATTCTTAATTTCCTTAGTAAACCACCTTGGATGTGGTTTCCTAGATTTAGTTTTGCTGGAAACAGGTATGAAGACCTCTTGCACTTGCAACAATGTGCTTTTAAAAAATTCCCATGCCTAGTTTCTAGTTTCAGTCTCATACCATAAAAGTTAGCCTTCCTAACACTGTATACTTTTATCTTGGACTTTGTTCTTCGGACACTAAAATTAACCTCGAATTTAACCATGTTATGATGACTACCGTCCAATGGTTCCAATCCTATCCTGGTTATTAGAGATAACAAGTAGGGGTGTTAACAAACTGAGTAAAAAGCAATCCTGTACTAATTCCACCATCTCAAGATCATTTACAGAAGAGCCAGAGACCACTTTATCCCAGGTAAATTAAAATCACCCATAACCACCAAATCATTTTTATTACTCATAATCCTCATATCGTCATATAACATTCTGCTTTCCTCTGCAGCTACATTAGATGCTCTATAACAAACCCCGACAATTAGGCCATTTGAGTTTTTAGCATCGTTTTATCCATACAGCTTCTGTACTTTCATTTTACGTATACTGCAACACCACCTCCCTTCTTGTCTATACGGTCTCTACGGAACAATGTATAACCATCCATATTATATTCTTCATCATCATTGTTACTCATCCATGTTTCATCCATTATAGGTTATTCCTATAATGCCGTATGTGTCCGATGAAATTAAAGCCTCTAAATCATGAGTTTTGTTTCTAATACTAGTAGCATTTAAATACATATAGGTTTGGTCTGATTGATTTCACACAGGGCAACTTAACGCGCGCAATAGCCATTTGCATGATGAAAGCAGCGCGATTCTTGCTGCAGGGCTAATCTGAAATAAGCGGCAAACAGCTGAACTGATGGCAGACCCCTCGCCATCCACCCCTCATCCAGTGGTACTGACTGAATCCTCATGCTCTGAAACAGTGGCACTGGTGTATTCATAGGAAGGAAAAACCAGCGGCTTACTGCCGCCTAGTGGCGCTCCTTGGGGACACAGCTGACAGTGGTGGAAATCTGAATTAGACGAGCCGTGAAGCGGAACTAAACAGATTAGCTGCCATTTAGGGAGAGTGTTACTATTCCTTCGCAGAGAACATCTACAATGGTGGCGAAAAAAGAGAAGGTCAGGTAAGTCAGGTGATTAATTCATCTAACACTTCAACTGGAAGCCCATGGGAGAGTAATGAACGGCGGCAGCTGTGTAGATGGAGAAATGCTGAATTGCGGCGCAATCCACATCAGGGTAGAGCAACAAGGAAACCATCAGGCATCAGAACTGCGATGGGACATCAAATCACATGGACACATCCTGCTAGTACTTAGCCATGAGCCTGTATGCCCATCTCATAAGAAGACCTTAAAAATAACCATCCTTAACCTACTTTAGTTTCTTGGAAATGATCAACAAAGCATTTGTATTCTAAAGAATTAATTCTTTCTCTTTCGCTTCAGCATTTTCAGTGAACCGCTGTGAACGTGTCCAGTATTTTCCAAAGAGATGAAATGACTGGCAAATGCATCCTTTGGTGGTCAGTTACAGCCCATCAACTGGAAAAAATAAATAAATAAAAAGGATCAGAGACACAGATTCTTAATAACATACTTTTATTAAATGTATTTACTTGCTTCAGACCAGGAAAATGGGAGACTACATTGGCAAGCTTTGGGCAGCAGGCTATGACAGTTAGCCGTTCAGCTTTGCTAGGAGCTCCTCCATCTCCGGGCGAGATTTGAAGCGTGCCCTGAAATCAGCCTCTGTGTGCTACATGACGAAATGGGGATAAAGGAAAAAATATATTTTAACAGCATCCATACTAATGCTGTTCTTCAACACTGCATTAAGAACGACTGAATCCAAAGTCTAAATTTAAGCAAAGATAAGCCTAAGAAAAACAGCATTAGGCCTAGTTCATACTTCTCAGGGTTTCGTGCTGGACAGCTGTGGATGATGCGCGTGTAGCAGATTGGTTTTTTTGTCCCCCGGAAATCATGTGCAGCTATTGTGCATGTGCAAGATAACTGACTAGGTATTTCCTGTAGGTGGCAGCACCAACTTTCACAGACCAGAGGTCGACCAAAAAAGATCAGAGGATGAATAGTAGTTGTTGTTGTAGAAGGTATGGTAAACAGCTATATGATGGGGTGTAGAAGTAACCACTTATCTAATTTTTCATACTGTCCAGTCATTTTACTGCAGTATACAGTTATTTTCAAAATCAAACCTATTCTACGCATTTTAAAATTTTGGTGATAAAATTCGTCAAGTAGAATTTGGATGGGTGCCGGATAATTTTGTCATAGGGATTTTTAAGACTATTCATAAAAGGTTTACCCATTTCAGTACATTGCGTATATTTGTGTTTGTTGTAATATCTAAGCACTCCCCTGGTCTGGTGGAATATCACTACTGTAAGCACCGATCATGACCATCCGCAGCTATGGCCAAATGTAGTATGAACACAAGACTCCGCGCATAAGACCGTCCGTGGCCGAAAGCGCCAAAGTAAAGTATGAACTAGCCTTAAGACTAACTCTCAGATTATACTGTAGAATTGACTGTAAATTACTAAGGGTTCTACAGTGCATTACAAAGACTTCAGAATGATGACATAATGACCAGGATAGCAGAGACAAATCCAAAATTTCTATTTTGCAACATTTACTGAAACCACAGTACAAAAAAGAGAAATGTATAGAACATAATGGATGCTGCTTTCTCTAAAGTCTTTAACCAATCACGGGATATTACTCTAGAAAGGCCTGGTTGAAGGTGGTATCTGGACCCACTGACTTTTAGCACGAAGCAGTCCCGAAATTAGTTTGATTTCTCAAAGCCGCCTCTCTTGGGCAGGTTCACTCACCTCCTTCACCAACAGATCAACTCCCTCTGGCTGGTTTTTCAGCAGGACTTCAAAAAAAACAGGACAAATGGTGGCACTCAAGCCCTTGATCTGAAACAGAGCCAATAAGTGATTAGAAAAGGTGGACAGGGAGAAGTCCACCAACACTGCTATGCATAGACAACCGGTGGTGTACTGGTTAAAAACCTGATCTGCTCAGTAAAACAGTAAAAAGTTAACCTATGTAACTTTGTACAAAACTGTTTACTAAGCCATTAAATAACCAACCCATGACACCTGAACTCACTTGAATGACACGAAAGTGGGTCTTAAGGACAGCATCCACCACCATCTTAGTGCTGTGGTCCTTTGTTACCAAGATCTCTGTGGTCTTTGTTGGCAAAGCATAACTGTAAGAAGCAAAAAAAAATAAAATAAAATCCCCAAAAATACACACATGATATCAAGCTTCAAATGACAAGCATGAGAATTTAGCACAAAACAGTAACTGATTCTCACCAGCAAAATGAAAAACACAGTGTGGCTTAACCACATTTCATCGGATTTGCTGTTTAATTGCTGAATTTAACACATTCAGGCAAGCTGAAGGAAGAGATGCCATGGTCAGAAACCCATCTCACCTTCGGCAGACGTGAACCCGGAGGCGGTTGCAGAGGTGATGGGCGTACTGGGCATATCTAGAAATGAGGTTCATGTCGTAGCCAGAGATGGTTAAATTCAGCAGCCCATACTCCGTCTCTGTCCCCTCATCAATTGGCTTCATCTTTAAAGATTTTCTCCTCCTCTTCTTCACCTTCCAGGGTGTGAACTGAGATTGTGCAGAAATATCTGTATTATTATGTAGGCACATCTAACTGTATGTTTATGCATATAATCAGTACAAACATAGATACATCCCCCATAGAGACAGAACCTACTAATGAACAATCTGGTGTAGCAGATACTGAACTAGCGGCTCAGCAGCTACAGCGGGATCTTAATTTAATTAGTGACTGGGCTGACACCTGGCAGATGAAATTTAACATAGACAAATGTAAGGTACTCCATGTAGGGAGCAGAAATATAAAGTACAGGTATTTTATGGGACCTACTGAAATAAAGGTAGCTGATTATGAGAAAGACCTTGGTGTGTATGTTGATGCTTCCATGTCTCATTCTCGCCAGTGCGGGGAAGCAATAAAAAAGACCAATAGGATGTTGGGGTATATCTCCAGGTGTGTGGAGTTTAAGTCAAGGGAGGTAATGCTAAGATTATACAATTCCTTGGTGAGACCTCACCCAGAATATTGTGTACAGGTTTGGTCACCATATCTTAAAAAGGACATAGCGGCCTTAGAAAAGGTGCAGCGTAGGGCCACAAGAATGATTCCTGGTCTTAGAGGAATGTCATACGAGGAAAGGTTATTTGAGCTAAATCTGTTCAGCCTCAAGCAAAGGAGACTGAGGGGGGACATGATCCAGGTCTATAAGATTCTAACAGGTTTGGATGCTGTTCAACCGAATAGTTACTTCAGCATTAGTTCAAATACAAGAACTCGTGGCCATAGGTGGAAATTAGCGGGAGAACATTTCAAACTGGATTTAAGGAAGCACTTCTTTACACAGCGTGTAGTCAGAGTATGGAATAGTCTTCCTGATAACGTAGTGCAAGCTGAATCCTTGAGTTCCTTTAAATCAGAGCTAGATAAGATTTTAACAACTCTGAGCTATTAGTTAAGTTCTCCCCAAGCGAGCTCGATGGGCCGAATGGCCTCCTCTCGTTTGTATAGTTCTTATGTTCTTATGTTCAAACAAAGCTTGTAGAAAAAAGCAAAAGAATACTCAACACTAGCTTTGGAGTTGTTTGAAACTTTATACTTTATAGTAGGGCTGGGTGATATGACCTCAAATCAATATCACGATTAACTGAACACTTTACCTTGATTACAATTAATGAATGATTATTATTATTATTATTTATTTTATTTTTTTTACATATTTCACTGACAAGGTTTGCACTGTAAATATGCTCAACCATTAAACCTGTGATATTTTTTCTAATGAAAGACTGTATTCTTTATTATTTTAAAATAACTGGAGGAAATGAACCTTTATTTATTGAATATTTTGAACAACTGAAATCAACACAAATCACTTAAAATGAAAACATCTTATTAAAAAAGTCACATTTTAGTTTTAATGTAAAGAGCAAGTAGAAAATAAATAGTTTGCATTTCTTGCAAACAAAATAAATTACAGTGGAAACTAGGGATGCTCATTTCGATTAATTTTCCCAACCGACAACCGCCGTTCGTTAACCGAACATTAACCGTTAACTGATTAGATTAGAATATTAAATTCCTCTGGGGCCGGCGGTCCCGCCGGCGGGATCTGACAGAAATTTCGCCAAACCATTTAAATAACTCTGCGAGGTTTTATCATATACACATTTAAAAAACACCCTCAGAAACCTTGGACGGTCTACTTTTCAAATATATATATATATATATATAGGTAGAAACTAAATATATTTTTATAGCTTCGTGATACGAATAGAAAGAACAAGAGTGACTGACTTAAGCGTCTGCGTCTCGAAGCAGCTCTGATCGCCTTCCCACTTGCAAATTGCGCTATTCGCATGATAACAACATGATAATCCGACAGTTAGTATTGGATAAAGAAATATGTGAATAGGCCCATTGTAACCGAAATAAAACAAGAGCACATGTCTGGGTAGTGTTTACACCGATCGGCTACAATATAGCACACGGATACGTCTCTGCCGCTGAAGCTTTGCGCCAATGTTTCCATTTTCAGCAGCAAAGCTTGTACCTGTGTTCATGGCTCAGTGGGCTAAGCCTGTGTGCCTGTAATCACAGTCGCCGATTCAAATCCAGTGTATTTAGAACGTGAAAAGCGATCTTCAGCTGAGATGCCACAAAACTACTACTACTAATAATTAAAATATATATAAAAACATTTTAAACCGTTTAACTGATAGTAATATTCGGTCAAAATTAATTATTTCGGTTAACGGTTAAACGGTCAAAAGGAGCATCCCTAGTGGAAACCATTTATACTAATTATCACATCTGTCTGGGTGAAATTGATCACTATAAGTTGATGATCATTATTTTTTTTTCCTTTTTCTTTATGTCTCTGGCAGACTTCCATCTAATTGACATCTGTATATTTATTACATCCATATAAGGTAATAAAAAGGACAGTGTCACTATTTATTGAATTTTATTGAGTCTTTCAAAATATAGTACAGCTGTTTCAAACGCTTTTCAAAGTATAGTACCGTACAAATTAAATTACCGAACTGTGTATAATTCAAATATGCTACAATACAGTATGAGACTAGGTAAAACTTAATTTAATGTAGTTTTGCTGCTGCATCTCGTTGGCTTGTTTTTGGCAGTTTATCATAAACTTTGATAAGTCTATATCTGTCATTGAGAAGAAAATTACTTTCTTTTTCCCGTCATGTTTGCTCTGCATGCAGTATTAACCTCAGGTAGCTAGCCAGAAGCAAACGGGTTATACAGCATTTTTCCTTGGCACAAACTGCTTGAGTTGACCAGTCGGCAAGTCATGTGACAAAATACACAGTAGTATGTTTTTAAGGGGACAGTATATGAACACACACTGAGGAAAGTATTGACAGATTTTATTTTAAGCATTAATAGAATAAAAAAAATGAAGTATCTGGCATGGGCAAGATTACATCGATTAGAGGTTCGGAATTTCAGCTTTGATTAATTTTCAATGAATTGCCCAGCCCTACTTCATAGTACTATAGTAGTACAGTCAAACAGCTAATGGTTCTCACACTGTCTGGAATGACCTCAAGGCCTACAGTATATCCTTATACATATTCAATATGGTAATAATTGGTCCAGCAGATATAATCCCATGAGAGGATTTGCTGCTGTATCTATAACAAGTTCCCTACATATATAGCGTGTTTTAATAAAATAAACCATATAAACTGGGTCTTGCCGTATTTCTTGGTATTAGGTGAGAATATCGTCCAATCCCATGGGTTGGCATGGACTTGTACTCCCTCCCATCACTGGGCAACAGACTCCCTGTTGAGGGGAAAGGAAAACTCAGATTGTTCCGGCAATTCAGAAGCAGAAGATTGCTAATATAAACTCATGTTTCTCTGCAAACTCCAGAACTGTCAATATATCCATTCACACATTTAAAAATTACACACTGGATCATTTTAATCAGAAAATCAGAATGGGGAAGAGTTCTTACCAAGGAGTGGATGTTGTTTTGAGACCACAGCCCTTACAAAACAAAAACATGAGGCTAAAGAGATGCTGCACTGATTACAAAAAGACATACCTAACAGATTATAAACAGCAGATGGTTTTGTCATGAGATAACAGTTAATGTCTCCACAAAATATTACAATCATGAGTCTTTTGGGTAAGTGTATGGTAACTTTGAACATCTGAATCATGCAGTATTCACCCAGTCTTCCCACCAATATTCATAATTGCAGCACTTAGATTTGTATATTTTTGTTTAAGGCTATTTTACTGATGCTTTGAAATTTGAATTTGTCCGAGATACACATCTTTTGGAAAACAAGAATTTCCCTAGACTGCAGTCCATCCATTCTTCCCAACCTGTTCCCATCTGTCTTTCCCAATGCATTTAGATGGATATTATTGCATATTATTTTCACTTCAGAGTGCACAAGGTGTTATCTGTGTTGAAATGACATGTACTGTATTTCCACCAAATATTTGTCTGATAACACTCCTGATTTTCCCACAACATAGAATTTTACAACAAACTCTGCCTTGCAAATACAGTTTCAAATAGATTGTGCATAGCAGTGGAAACATTTTATTGCATCATATTTCACCAATAGCCATTGAAAAGTGACAAAACGTCTGAGGGTAAATTACATAATGCTTTTGTTTAATTCTGGATTAACACTGGCTACCAAGCTTATTAAGGATGCAACTAAAAAGTGCAGCTTTTCTGATTTCTAAAATTGTGTTACCCAAATAAGAATCCTTTCCGGCATGTTTGTTGCGAAAATGAAATCAGTAACTGGAAAGAAAAGAATAAATCACAAATTAGCTTAGTTTAAAAACATGAATTCAAATGTTTAGTTGAAATGGTCTGGTTATCCACTGTACATGTACGACTACGTGACATTTAACGCAGCAGGGCGAAAATCCCCAAAACAACGTAGAAAAAGAAATCTAAGGAAATGTAATTTCTGCATTGTATCTATATATCGAGGCATATCAATGCATAAATATTACCATGCGATCTATTTGACCTTTTCCGTTAGTCTTGATTATACGGTATGCTCAGCATATACGTTTAAATAAAAAATAATAATAATAATACATTACCTTTGTGAATAGATGATTCATTGCTCTGTATATCTTGTTCTATAATTCCCAAATTAATGCTACAGCAAATCAGAAAATATGTCCCAGTCATAAGAAAGACGACAGTTGGGCCATTTCCGTTATGTCCGCCGATGTAAAAAGCACATAGAAACTCAGAGCGGAATATTTCGTTCCGGCTGCTATTGCATATGATGGACAACGACCTATTTAATTGTACAGAATGAAACAATATATATCACTTTAACGTTTATGATTTACAATATGATAATTACTTTCTAAACTATTTATCATACAAATGCATGACTTAAAAAAATATATAGTTAAAGAATCTAATAGGATCGAATCAGGAGTGTGTGTGTGTGTGTGAGGGGGGGGGGGGGGTATTTGTTCACCTGGACTGGAGGGGGCCCGGTCGGCCGAGTATTTCTTCCTTCGCCCCTGGATCGTATAACACGTACGTAATTAAGTGCAATGGTTGTGTTATGCTGCAAACACTAAATATTATTAGACTACAGATTTTAAAAATAAATCACGGATATTAAATCCTTTATTCAGTTAGTTTGACGTGGTATTGAATGACATCATTGCTTAAATGTGCAGCATAGCGTGGGAATCAAGGGCAACTTTCTTAATAAAATATACTCACACCCGCATTTCCTCTTTATCTGATTCACGCTGCGAGAATGACGTCGCCAAGCTCAAAGTCCTCAGATGACGTTGCCATGTGACGTTAGAGAACAACGTGGCGTCTCTATCAACCAACCTAACCCAGCGGAACGCGAATCTCCGCCTCTCTGACCAGATTAACGCTGCTGTGGTCTAATGTGGAAAAAACAAGCGAATCTGAATCTGAGCTCCCCTTTAGTATTTTCGTATATATTTCAAATGTTGTCATAATTTAGAATGTTGCCAGGTGTTCTATCATAAAATACTACCTATCGAGACGTGCTATCGAGCCTTTCTGCGCATGTGCAGTTCCACCGTTTTGGGATTAGGGGGTTTTAGGGGTTAGGGTTAGGGTTAAGGTAAGGGTTTTAGGGGTTTTGGGTGGGTTAGGGTTAGGGTTAGGGCTATCGATTAGCACTACGGTAGCATTTTTCGACAAGGCAGCTTATATCGACAGAACACCGGTTCTCATACTAAAACCTACAAACACTCATGATCCATAAAACGTTGCCGAAAATAAAAGCACATTTTTGGAATTACGATGAATTGATAAACACATCACCCAAAACCTCTAGCGTTTAAATGCCCATTGATGATCATTTCATATGCAATAATACCCTATAATAATATACATTACTTCAACACAAGACGTGTCACGCAGCATTACAGATTAATTATAATTGTTAGTATTATAAATGGTAATGGTGCACAGTTCATGTGGAAATTAACAGTCAATGAACTTTTTTAAAGGGGGGAGACAGAGTTATGGAATTTTACATTACATCTGTACATACAATCAGTGCGGCCGCAGCATTAAGGAAACGGGCTCAGGGGCTGTTCTCTGATTGGTCCATCTGCCTGTCAATCAAGCGGTCGCGTACGAGCACTTTCGGTTGTGGCCTCTCCCCTTAGTAACAGCACAGTCAGTGGAGAGGAGAGGAGGCTTAGGCATTCATATGAGCAAGAGGCATACACAAGCAACGAACAGACAGTTTAATGCGGAGGCGATCCACCTAAGCCAACAACGATCCGTCTTTCTCTCCTGCTGGATTAGCGGGTTTCTGCTGCGTTCCAGCGTCGAGTGTGGAGCCGCTCTTCGTCACGACTCGGGCTCGGTGGCTGGAAGGTGGGACGGTGCGCCATGTCTGCGGCTGGGGACTTCGGGAACCCGCTGAGGAAGTTCAAGCTGGTCTTCCTGGGCGAGCAGAGCGGTCAGTTTCATGATTTTTTCTTAATAAATTGTGCATTTTTAAAAAATATGTCCTTTATATGGAGCTCGTCGCTTGGCTTGCTGCCGCAGCGGTAATGGGTCGAAAAACCGACGCATTTCCAAAGATACCACTTAGGGATCTGCTGGACTAACTTATTTAACCTGCTAGTTAGCGGCCCTACTATGTGAAGTCACGTAATCTATATTATTTTTTTCC
Source organism: Paramormyrops kingsleyae (assembly GCF_048594095.1). Lineage (NCBI taxonomy): Eukaryota > Metazoa > Chordata > Actinopteri > Osteoglossiformes > Mormyridae > Paramormyrops > Paramormyrops kingsleyae. Next base: position 3,676,387 of record NC_132814.1, read on the forward strand.
TTAAAATGATCGGATAAAAACCGGGCAGCCCGATTGATTGTTTTATTTTCAACTAGGCAGCCGCTTGTGTTTTCATCAGTGTCGTCGTGGATAGTTGGGTGATGACTAGTAAACTAGTATTGAAGTTGTTACCAAAATGTCTCGGCAGCTGGTTGGTGTGGTTGACAGTGTCGGCATTCAAACCTTTTATTTTTAAGGTTAACACGGATTTAACCGTCTAACCCTGAAGAGCTGCTACACCCACAGAGAGAAGACGTAACGCAGGAATAACTACATGTTAATATTGGTTTACTGCAACCAGTTAACTCGTTAAATTGGGGACTTGCCAATCAGAGATTAGTATCTGGTTACACGAGATCATCAGAAAAGCCATTTTGTGAGGTATTTTATAACCAGAGATGAGGGGTTTTATGTCGAGATTGTCGTTTAGGTGGAGATTATGTGACTGTCTAGGAAGTAACATCTTGAAGACGATGCATGACAATGAACTAATGACTCGAAATTATGTTGGGTGGGGGGGAGGGACACGATGCCGATTTTTGCTGTCATTATCATACTTGACCTTTGAAATTGCAACGGAGTGTTCTTCTGTCTTATCACACATAGTTATTCTATACAAACAACTGGATTTGTCTTGTTTTACAAAATAAACACCAGTACCCTCCATAAATTAAACGCTGGTGGGTACTCTGCTTTTAAGGACACAAATTTGTGGAATTTATATGGCACCGGTAGACTGCTTTAGTGAAAAGTGAACATGCATAGGGTGCAGAGTGCTGGGAGCTGTCCAGTCAGGTCTGCAACCAGTCCAAGTGACTGTGGAACACAGTCAGCCCTGCATTCGGTCTGATGCGTTGGCTAGATTTATATAACATGGGATGTAATGCATCATGATTAAACCAGAATTTCATAAACCATCTCTCTGTGACCCATATCTCTAATGCCCTGGGTATTGAGTGATTTTTGTGTTTTCTAAATTGTTCATGACGTGGTTTTTTTCCTTAGTGTTGTGTACAGTACATATTGAAAAAAACATTCTTTGTGTCAGGTTTTGTTCCATGCTCCCTGTGGATCTCTCTGTACCTGGCACATATACTGCTAGGGGCACATTTTCCCAATAGTGCAAGTCATGTTCTTGTTTTATGGGTTTATTTTTTTGACAGGACAGCACAGAGTGGTTCTTAGAATGTTGTGTCATATACTATGAATTAAGCCAATCAGTTGTTACTTAGGAAAGGAAACCAGAATCAGACGTTTAAGAAAATACTATTCAGATCATTTTTACGAGGTTGCTGATTATGTTATTGGTCTGTTTCACATGGCAGTGTGCTCTGAAAAAGCAGGTAGCGGTGATTTAGTCCATTGCTATCAATGATGACATCATTGCTTAAACTTTCAGTATATAAGTTTGTAGTATATAGGTTTATGATATGATTATTTCTGTGCATTTAAGATGGTCATTTAACGGCTTTATAATCTGTGTGACTGGGTGTATCACACCTTCTTCCTGTTTGCTAATCAGAGTGCACAATTGATTGCATCACACTGTGTTAATTCACCTGGAGAAATCAAATTATGTGCGAAATGTGGCTGACTTTAACTGTGCTTTTAGCTGAGGTGAAAACTTTGGTCTTTGGTCCAGTATTAGCTCATAGGTATCAGTTCCTGTCTCGGGTCAGGTGATTCGATGACCTGCTTGTTCATTGGCTGGCTGAAAGAAAGCAGCCTATGAAATATGAATTTTGCTGCTGTTCCCTGTTTGTTATGGAAAGATGAGCCAAATAAATACCTTGGATGCGAAATTTGGTCCTTCAGGCAGATGATGATGTTCCTTCACCAGTAGCCCAACATAATGCAGTGGCTGCATCCTTTGTATTCCCAGTATAAACTAGGTACTTGTTGTGATGTCGCCTCCAGACTGGGCTGGACTTTCTTGTCCCTCTCCTTGTCAAAGAACCTGCATAACTCATTTGTCAGTTGAATAATAGCTGTATTAATAATATAAAAAGGTAAACTGTGATTGAATGGGCTGCATTTTAATGCATATGGTCATTGAGCTGCTGATGTATGAGCCCTGAGCCATTGGTCAGTAAGAATGAACGTTTATTGGTGAGAATGGAGCCAGCTGCTGTTGAGAATCAGCCCAGTTGATCATGAATAAGATCATGCAGCAGGTCATTTCAGCCATTGATGGATGTGGTTGATCACTGAAGGATTAAGTGGTGATGGGAGAAGATAAGAGACCCAGTGATGAAAGCCAGCGGGGGGTCTGAAGGTGAAAGCCTTTCTGCCGAAGTGAGGTTTCTCCGAAAAGTAGGTCACCCACTTTATGAAGGAGATTTGTGCTGGTGGACAGGCCTGACTGACTTGTTATGGTTTCAGTTAGGTGGTCATGAGATGGTTAATTCAAATGCTTGCTTTTTTTTGTTGTTTAGGTATGTCACTTAAGTCTGCTTATTCATACTTTCATTGCTGCTTAACCAGCTGTCCATCATCCTGAAAAGCAAGAATTTACAGTTCATAAACGTCAGGTTTAAGATCTTGATGTGTATCTTTTTTCAGGAACCTTTTTAGTAGGTAATTACCCTGGTGGGGTCTGCTGTTTGTGGGCTTGGGCCATAAAGACAGCATGGCTGAGTAGGATGTGACTTGCTAGTATACTCAAGTGGCAAGCATAGCCAACATTCTGTAATTAACTCAAGGGTCAATTATAGCGTGTAGCCTGCGGCTTGTCAGCTCTCTGCTGGCTGTGTTGTCTCTGTGAGTACAGTTGTTTTATGTTTTATTTGTTTAATATTTGGTCTCATTCCTTTTTGGAGTGTCTTCACTTGTATTCTACTTCTCAGATGGAGACCTTGTTCTAGAGATTAAGTTTATGTATATAAAAACATTACTTACATGTTGTAAAGCTGGACTGCACAGCTTTCCTTTTCTGTTTTGGTGGATAACAGTCTGATATTTTTCCTTCTGAGGTTTAGTAATCAGGCTGACAGTGATCATTCATCAGGAACGGTGTCCTTCAGAAAATGAATATTGAACTTTTTTCCATGTCTGCAGCTGATTAGCTGTGAGTCCTTGGTGCTAATGCACTTTAGCTTTCACTGACAATTGGAGCATTGCTTTTTCAAGAACCACTCCTCCCCCCCTTTTTTCATTGTGGTTCTCTGTCCAGTTTCAGCTTGTAGTGGTTGCAGAAACCAAACTACTGGCATTTATGGCCTAGAAATAAAACAATTATTTTGAGAGATGTTGTGGGTGTAGGTGACGGTATGAATGTGACTGTTGCATTTAATAATTGCTATCAAGAAGTATGTTTTAATTTGAATTTTTACTTCCATTTTTTTCCATGGTCTGATTTGAATGCTAGTTATTGGAAAGGTCAGTAAACCAATGAGCGTCTTGGTTGGATGTATGATCTTTGTAGTTTATGGTGCTCTATATAGCCAGAAGATCAGTGAAAGTAAATTAGTTTTGAACTTTCTTGGTTTCCTGGTTGCTTTGGTAATTGTTGTGATTCCATGTCTCTTGACTTGAACTAAACATGTAATTTACTTTGAAACAGTAAGCCTCAGATGTCTGAAAAGGCAGCCGGCTCTCTAATTTGTTAAGAGCCTTCTTGGTCAGGAATCCAGGATCCACCTGTCCTACCCTGCCTGACTCTTGTAAAAGCATGTACTCAGCAGGTGTTGCATAGCTGCGTGGTGTCCTGCATTCTTCATACATGTCTGTGTCCACATATGGAGGCCCTGGTGGGACTGGCAACAGACCAGGCCGGTTAACATGTCATATCACCCTCTGCCAAGCACCAACCAGAGGTTATGGGCAGTCAACAATGTACAATTAAACCTGCAATAAAGGGTGGTAGTATCAAAGGGGGGGTTTTCATCTTTTTAAATTTCTTATAATGAATTTCTAGTCATGTGATCTTAAAACCTCCCAAGCCAGTTGCATAGTGGCATTTCCTTTGTCATTTTTGTACCTTTTTTGTACAACCATTCATACAGCCTCACTTATGACATCTCAGAGTTAAGCAGTAAGTGCTGTTACAGTCCTCCATCTTGGTAAATCCTGTAGGAAGCTGATCCATGGTATCATGTTCCAGAGCTGTTGCTCCACTGATGTCGGAGTGAAGATTTTGCATCCTGGTAACCAGGACAAGAACAGACGAGATGGAGGCAGGAAGTTTGATGTTTGCCAGAAGCTTTTAGTGCAGTTTGTAGCCAGTTTGCCCAATGAATACAATGCCCAATGGCTTCCCCTCCCATCCTGTTCAGTCTAGCCCGGACTGTCACTTCCTCCCAGACATGAGAAGAAAAATACAAGCCCAGAACATCGCCTGTACAATAAACTGTGCACTGCACTTGCTACGTACAGTGATTGTGTTATTTGATGCACTTATCTTATGACCGAACCAATAATGCACTAAAAACGTCTGTGACACGGATGTGTGTAAGTGTACCCTGATCCAGCAGATGACGACCTTGTCCTTATGGAAACACACAAAACCAAGAATCCAGGGACTACTAATGGCCTACTATGCTACACAAAACCTGGCATCCAAAATGTGAGGAACGCACAAATACTACTTTCTGGAACGCTGCTTGTAAGACGGTTAAAGGAAAATGTCAGTGGGTATCCAGGGAAGAGAATATGAATATATTGGAGGTATTTACACTAAATTAGACGAGGGAATACACTGAGATGGTTCACCTTTCAGGATATTTCGTATCATTTGGCAATTATTTTACCAGTAGACCTACAGCAGTGATGCATTGTGGGTAACTCATAAAAATAGGGAGTAAAGTCATGACAGGGGAAAACAGGCTGCAAGCCCAGCTAATAGGACTTGTCCTTGGCAGAGATATCTCTGCGTGTGTGTATGTATGTGTATATTGTATGAAGTGTATATATATTGTGATCAGATCAATGTGGTGGGAGTGACGGCTAACCTGAGCAAACGGGTACGGAGGACCGTAAAAATCCCTGGATGTTTGTTGTTCTTGCCCAAATGAGAACAGTCCCATGATTCATTGCATCCCAAGTTCATTCTTGGAACCAAGTTAGCAAGTACATTCTTTGCATTCTTGGTATTGATAAACACCCTTTGAAAAAGTGGTTCCCCTCCACCCACCAGGCTGGCAGTATTGTGTATGACCTCATGCAGGTCAAATGTCGAACTGCCCTGTCATCTTATGGGTGTTTGGCTGATGTTAAGCAGTGGCGTTCCTGCTGTCTGCACACCCGTTTGTCAGTCCCGCACCGTACCATCTTAGCTTGACTACGGGGATGTGTGAGTAAGGACAGCAAGTGCCATTGTGCTTGAGTCTTTCTTTTCGTTCATTGTCCGCTTTGTCAGCATATGGGGTGGGGGTTATACCTTTTGTCACAAGGCCTTTTGTATATGCGTGTCTGCTGTGGGCAGTAGAGGGTGGGGGTGGCAGGAGAGAGTTGGCACCTCTCCCATGGCACTGGTTTGGTGTCACAGAAGTCCTTTTTTGGAGTTTAGGGTCAAGGCTACACGTCTGGTGTCCATTTGCTGTCCTCCATCCAATAAAGCAGAAATAACTCAGGAGTATTCTAGAATTCTGTCCTTTGGCCTCCTGGGGTGGGGTCTGTTGGTATGTGTTAGGGCTGGGACTGAGCTCAGGGAAGCATTTTGTTTCCTGCTAGATGTGAAAAAGGGCTCTTTGTTTCGCCAGCGGCGGGGGGTACTTCATCTCTCCCCCGTCTTGTCGTTTCCCTCCACGACCCCATCAATGTCTGCGTTGCTTGCCTCTCTCCGCACTCTCCGAATGGGTATTGCTCATCCATGAGGTTCCGGAAGCAGCTGTTAAGAGTAAGTGCTCATCTACCCCTGGCGACCTCAGCCTGGGCTTGGGCCTGCAGTGGGGGTTCTCTGACCTGTTTTATGCAGAAGCATTTCACAGTGTTTCTGTGCTCCAAAACAGTCATTTTAAATTGCTTGTTAGTCATTATTTATGGCCTTCTCTTTTACCACTGCAGAATGTTATTTAAGGCTGGTTTCTGGCTTAGTGCAGATTATTATATTTTAAATGGTGAAAGCGACCGTAAAGAAAGAGAAGGTATGTTACACCATGCAAGCTCACCTTCCTCCATTGTAAATGACTGGGCAGCCTGGGTCCCAGGATGCAGTTGGTTGCTTTTATTTTTCAGTAAATAAAATGAAGATGTGCAGAGTTAGTGTTGTAGCCCCAGTGTGCGGCGTTTGCTAGGCCGGAGGGGCAGGCCTCTTCCTCCGCAGTGTTGGCGGTGTCATGGCTCGCTGACGCACCGATTTTTCGGAGCCGTGGGCTTGGTGCCTCTGCTAGCGTACCTGTAGGTGGGGGAGGGGCATGCTCGATGGCCACGAAAAGGCTTTATAAAAACTGCCAGGCACTGATCTAATTTCTGCAGAGCCTTAAACAGAACTTTTTGCCATGAAGACACACACAGAAGCGCAATCTGGGCCTGTGTGTTTCTGTGTGTGTGTGTGTGAATGAGGGAAAGAGAGAGTGTGCGTGTGCTGCTACTGACCGCATAGAGCCATTTGGCGAAGTACTGCAGAAACCCAGCTTCATCAGTAGGCAGTTTCCTGTCCTAAGGATGTGCTTCCTGCCTACACAGGTGACAGTACATTCATACCCAGTGGGTGGCCGCGTCCCGACCCAGCCTGGGGCGGCACAAGCATAGCTTGTCCTTCCTGCTGAACTTCACCTCTTCCACCGGAGCCTCGCTTGTTTTCCAGAACGCCTCCTCATGGCATGACAGGAGCCCTGTTTGTTTTTCGACTGCCTGTGTGGGATTGTGTCCGGGCCTGTGGAATACTGCACTGGCACAAAGCTCTAATCACACACCCATATCAAGAGGTCCCATGCTGCTGTAAGCGTGTGTGTGGGTTATGTATAATTGTATATATTATATTGTGGGGACCAAATCTCCCCACAGTGTGATAAAAAACCTGTTACTTTGACCCACTGAATTCTATAAAAATATGTGACTGCAATTAAAACTATGAATACCAAAAGTGTTGCATTTTGTTTGGTTACTTATGGTTAAGGTTAGGGCTGGGTAGGGGTTAAGGTTGTCATTGTTGGGATTAAGGTTTTGCCCATAGAAATGAATGGACGGTCCCCACAAAGGTGTATGTGTGTGTGTGTGTGTGTGTGTGTGGGTGGGCACTCTGAGAAGAACTTAATAATAGTTAATAATAGTTTAGATTGTAATCATGGTCCAGCCATTGATTTTTCTGAGAGGATGAATCTCATTCCTGTGTTGCTAAAGCTAGAAATGAAGGTACATTTTGCTTGGGAATGCTGTGTGACAGCAAGGATGAGTGACGGCAACCTGAGCAAACAGGCCCTCGTGGTTTTTAGTCTAGCACAGAAGCTTAGGTAGGAACAGGTCGGTAGGGCAAACCAGAACTGGATTTAATAAAACACAAGCTTTTTAGCTGTTACGTTCCCTTTTGAACATCACTGCCATGCCTGCATCATCTTCTGCTGACGCATACGTTCTGTATGTTCTCTTACAGTGGGGAAAACGTCGCTCATCACCAGGTTCATGTATGACAGCTTCGACAACACCTACCAGGTAAAACCCCCACCTTCAGAATGTGACTCGGCGAGTAATTCAGGATGACCAATGGAAAAATACTAGCCCCACATTTGTTTTTTGTTGTCCCAGTGTGCGACTGATTTTATTAAACATCATAATTATCTCAGACCCCTCTGTGAAGGTAAATTGCTTAATACATTATCATAAAAGATCTGATGGACCACATACAGCCCGGGCAGAAAAATGCATTTCAGACAGATGTGCTTGGCTGTTCCTAGTCCCAGTTCTGTTTATACAGTTTGATATTTCAGAGATTTTATTGAGCTGTACTGCATCAGGAGTGCAGCAGCCTTACCCTTGTTCTTAAGTCCTTGCCCTTAACCACTGTGCCCCCTGCTGTATATGTGTAACTCAGGGCAAGACCAGCAAACAGGTGAACCAGAAATAAAGTTTCTCGTGTTGCAGAGCTTGATGGCTGTAATAGTGGTTGGGGGATGGGGGTTGTTGGACAGCTCTTTGTCTTGGGGGGTGCTGTCTCTGTGCCGCGCCCAGTCCCCAAGCAGAACAATGCAGTTGCCCTCTCCTCCTGCGTTCCCTGCAGTGGAAACAGACCATAGTTCTACTGGGCTGCTGTTGCCAGGGTAACGCTTAAGGGTCTTGGTGTTGGGCAAGGTCGCTTTTCGTCCAGGAGACGTATTCGTTTTTATTTGATTAAAGGTTGGGGCTGTCTCCTCACCTGCTCTCTCTCTCTCTCTCTCTCTCTCTCTCTCCGCTTCTTTGTCTTAGGCCACAATAGGAATCGACTTTTTGTCAAAAACGATGTACCTGGAAGACAGAACAGTAAGTGACGTTTTCAAATGTTTCCCCCCCACAGGAAGGAGTACAATGTGGAGCTGTGATTTATTAAAATGAATGAACTGTAATGATATTTGGGATGGTGGGATTTATCCATCTCATAACAGTGGTCTGCTTGGAAGAGCAATGCCCCACAGGTTTCTGCAAAACACGCAAAGAATTCAGTCTGTGCTTTTGAGAGGACAAATTTGACCACTATACAGGTGGCATTTAAAATTGGCTTTTAGTGAAAAAGGACATGTTTACATTTCATTGGTCATGTTACCAATCATGTGATATTGGTGTATGAAATAGTTTTTCTGGGGATCTCACCTTGTGTCATCTGTGTTCCTATTTTGGACTGTCTGGGTCAAGGATTTGGGCAAAAGCAGCAATAAAATCACTGTAATCTTAAATTTTGGCCGGTGAATGCTAATTAATAGATTTTTTCCAAATCAGGCAGGATTGTTGCTGTTACTGAGTCAGCCCCTGAGCACGATCCAGGCCTTCTTAATACGAGTGACGTATATATGTGTTCATTAAGACAGAATAATAAACAATGACTATTTTAATATCAATATTATTCCTGCTTTGCTGGGCAGTGTGTGGCTCACAGAGCTAAGCCTGTGTGCCTGTAATCACAAGGTCGCCGGTCAAACCCAGCCTCAGCACGTCTGCGGGTCCTTGAGCAAGGCCCTTAACCCCCAGCTCCCTGGGCACCGCTATTGTTAATTAATGTAGCTTTCCAGTAGAACAGACTTTCTCAGCCCAATCCTCATTCTTCCTCGCTCCCTCCCATATCCCAAGTCAACATGCCCGTTCACTTCTACTGCCTAGACACACTTCGTCTGATTAGTTGACTCTATGTTATCTGTGTAAGGTGTGGGGAGGTGGGGGGCTTGAGGACTATGAGAAGCACTGCAGTAGAACCCAAGCCCTCAGTGGCAGCCAGAGATGGAAAGTTCAGGTTCAGAAAGTAAAAATCCAGTCCAAGATTTTGCTTCAACCAACCAGTTGAGTATAGTTACAGTTACAGAGGTGCTCAAATCATTAGTTGAAACAATCTTGCCCTGTATTTTTACTTTCTGGAACTGATCTATCCACCACTGGCAGCGGCCCAGATGGTGTACATCCCTTAACTTAGGTCCACGTTCTCTCTGGGCTGCCTGGACACATGGAGTTGGTCTACTTCCCCTATTTCACAGTCCTTTGTACAACCCTGTCCGTATCCTGGCTTGGAGAATAAATCCTGTGCAGTAGTAATGAAGAAAGGTACAGAGTGCAGGCCGAATCATTCTGAATGTTCTTCATCCTCTAGCTCCTGTGAAGGGCTATGGCTTTGACACTCACCCCCCACATGCTTTCTTCACGGGCCACTTTTATTCTTTTCATTTGCTTTACCTTATGCTTCATCCTTTTATTTTTCTAAATCATTGCAGGACTGAATGATAACTACCCCCCCCCCCCCCACGCAGAGACATACACACGCTCGATGCATGCTGTTTTCATATGCATGGTTCTGGTTTATTTGAGCATTTTGCCGTTTTTTTTGTTGTTTCGCCTCATATCATGTTTCATTTTTCCCCCTCCTTTTTTTGTTGGGTGTTTTGCTCGCCGTCCTCGCCCCGTCCGTCCCGTACAGATCAGACTGCAGTTGTGGGACACGGCGGGACAGGAACGATTCCGCAGCCTCATCCCCAGCTACATCCGTGACTCCGCCGCTGCCGTCGTCGTGTACGACATCACAAGTAGGTCCCCCCCCCCTTGTTCCCTCTCATGACTGGCTCTCTCTCCCCCCTTTCCTCTTCTCTGCTTCGCGCACCTGTGGCTCACCTGACCGGCCAGGTGCGGCTGCAGCTGTGGGACACGGCCGGACAGGAACGCTTCCGGAGTCTTATCCCTAGCTACATACGGGACTCCACTGTGGCGGTCGTGGTGTATGACATCACAAGTGAGTGCCGGTGGTGGTCTGTAACATCACAAGTCAGCTGCTTTGGTCACCTATGACATCAGTTTGAGTGCTGGTGCTGTCATTGACATCATTGAAAAGGGAGTGGCTGGAGTTGCCTGTGACATCACTGGGGAGAGGCAGTGTGTCACATTGCTGTCGATACGAAATGGTGTTGCCCTCTGACAAGACATGGCAGTTGAAGCAACCTTGGCACTTTATGGTCCCAGAAGTTAACTCTTGTTCTGGTTTAGTGTCTTGCGTTACCTCTTATTTTTTTAAATGTATTTATTTATATATTTAAAACGGGGGGGGGGTTGTCTTCAAATGCAGTCCATAGAGCTGCAGGTACCGAAATGCCCCTCGTTATTCTGGAGGTCTGTGTTTGTTAACTGGAATATTCCATCTTATGTCTATCCCAAAAGAGGGAGAGGGAGCCTGAGATTGTCAGTGCTCAGTCCTCCTCAGTGTCAGTATCAAATCTCAAAGGAGACTCCAGCCAGAAGATGCAGAAGCCCACACGATTTCCTGATCCTTGCTGCAAGACCGGTTAAAATCTGTTTGTTTGTGTGAAGTGCCCCCACCCCCAGAGCAGGATACAGCCAGATACTGCTTGTTCTGTAAAGAACTAGTAATGTCTGTTCCTGAGAGTCCTGACCAATCCATATTTTTGCACCCTGCTACATCAGGCTCAACACTGCTACCTCTTAATGGCATTCATGTGTGTGTGTTCACATGTGTGCTTGTGCAAGGAATCCAGCATTCAATTGTGTGGTCAGGGTCTGTCACTGAGGGACCACTCCATTGACAGCCTGATGTCTGTGTGCCCCCATCAGATGTCAACTCCTTCCAGCAGACCACAAAATGGATCGACGACGTCCGAACGGAGAGAGGAAGCGATGTCATCATCATGCTGGTGGGAAACAAGACGGACCTCGCAGACAAAAGGTGTGATGCGGGCATCCTTTAGGTCAGACCGGGCTGTTAGCCCACATTGTAAAGTAACACATCAGGAGTTAAATGTGTATCAGCTAATTGGTGCATCGAAGAAAAGCTTTGAATTTTGTTTTTCAGGAATCAAGCATTTTGAAAGAGAAAAATCACTGATTAAAGAATAATAGATCAGATTTATATTAAATTAACTTTATTGGTCCTAGCAGGAAATTCTTGTGCATACAGCAGCAAGTACGTAGAGCACAAGCGAACATGCAGTACTGTGCAGAAGTGTTAGGCAGTCTAAGAAAATTATTAAATGATCTTTATGTTGGTGTAATTCCATGACATTATGTCTGTAAGTCTATCAGCTTAGCCATTTCAATACCTCTTCTACAGTCACCCCAATATTTGTAGCAACCATTCAATACAACCCCACATCATATGGCATATTTGCTGACTTTTTAAACTAATTTAATTAATGAATTAAGTGAGCTGATGATGATAATTTAATACATTGTATTGCTGAAGTGTCACTGAGGAGAGGTTTGGGATCAAAGCGATGTTCATCTAGCCATCCAATAAGGTATCAGTAACTTTTTGTAGATAAGTTCCTGTTACTTTTTATTGTGTTAATCTTAATTTGCACATGTTCTAATGTTAAATTGTATTTTTTTTTGTTCTGAACAAATACTACTCAGATAAATGAACATTTGCTTCGACTGCCTAAGACTTTTGCACAGTGCTGTACATTCAATGCAGAATGGGCCAGGTGCAAAGGCAGTGCATCTTGCAAAGAAGTAAATATAGTGCAAATGAATTAAAAAAATCCTGAAAAAAAGTTTAATATGGAGTAATAGATCAGTAAGAGATCATCACTAGAGCAGTAGATTAGCCATTTTTGTTCTGCACTATTAAAAATCATTCATCATGTGAGATTTTTCCTGATTTTCTGCCTATTTAAAATGCCAGCATATTTACGGGTAGCCCATGTGTTTTTGCTCACATCCCCGTAGGCAAGTATCAATTGAGGAGGGTGAGAAGAAGGCCAAAGAGCTGAACGTAATGTTTATAGAAACTAGCGCTAAGGCAGGATACAACGTAAAGCAGGTGAGTGTGTTTGTGGGAAGAGGCACGCCACCGCAACCCTGCCTGCTGCTGCCGCTGCCATGCGCCGACTGCAGGGGGCGCCACTCGCAGAGTGATCTGAAGGTCAAACTCCTTTTTGACAGTTTACTGTCAAACCTCCCAGTTTATAATTTGTTAATTTACTAATGGAGTTGTATGGGACAGGAGGTAATTGGTCCTGGGATAGGGGCGGAGCCTCGGCTGCAGGCAGGTGGCGGGACGTGTCCCTGTACTGGTTAGGAATTCATATTCTGTTGTGTTTTTGTTTCCCGTTGCTGGATGTGTGTGCATGGTTGTATGTGGCCGGATGCGTGCGCGTGTTTCTGTGTGCATGTGTATCGGCCCTCCCCATCACAGACATGTCTCCACTGAGGAAGGGGAGCAGAGGGCGCAGGAAATGAACGTTCTGTTTATCGAAACGAGCGCAAAGACAGGCTACGGTGTGAAGCAGGTAGAGAGCGAGCTGGCATCAGAAGCGGTGCGGGTGGAGTGTCTTACCTTTCCTGCCGTGACGCTGCGTGTGCGTACCTGCGTGAGCTCGATGTACAATTCGTGCCTCACCATGGATTCCTTTCGAAACTCTGCGCCACCTGGCTGTGGTCCTAAAAACTGGCCTGGGTGTGGACCTCGTTCTCTGGCTAGACCCCTGTGTCAAGACCTTGAAACATGAAGTGGTCTTTGTGCCACGTCACAGCACGACGGTGGTTCAGAGTCTGGATTCAGTACTGTCTCTGAGCCTTTCGCTGAGGTGACCTTCCTGAGCTCGTTTTCCTGGAAATCTGCACATCCTTGGTGCTTGGGATCCCTTGGGTGTGTCACGGAGCAGACGAATTTGGTGTCTGTCTGTTGCTGTGCTGTGCTCAGTGTGCCTCGGTGTCCAGAATCGTGAACATCACCCACACCTATCTCTCCTAGCTTTAATTTGATTTTGCACATGTAATGTGTTTGGAATTGTGGGTAATGGGGTCTTAAGGGCAGAGGGACTTTCTCAATACAAACTGAGATGAACCTGGAGACCTGTGATGTCAATCTATGATTGAAAAGATATTTGATAACATTATGTAGTCCTTTTTAATTTCTTGTAATGGTCTGATTTTTACTCGGGGGTCAATTTTTCAATTGGCCCTTTGGAAACGATGTGAATGGAGTTTAAAGAATGTGGTCCTTGTCTTGGCTTTTACTTTCATTGAAAAGTAGAATGGGATTTATTTTCACTCTCTCAGCTCCCTGCTGGACAGTCCACATTTTTGCTCCCTCTCAGCTCCCAGGCAAAAGCATGGACTGTCTGTGGGTCCCCCGGGACCGGGTTGGGAAACACTGTTCTAGATAAAGACTCAAAGGTCAGAGCTTAACCAGCCTCCAGGTTCACCACGGTATTATTTCTGGTCACTCGCAGTAAGGCATGTGGTTCTTCTCTCTGGCAGCTTAATGTGTATCCAAACTGCGTGATACCTTGATTGTGAAGGTATGGGTGGGGTGCAGGCGGCGGGGGGGGGGGTCCTCCTGCCTTCCACTACCTGCTGTCTGAAGAAGCAGCCCCCAGAGTTTGTCACTGACTGTTCTTGCCTCCGTCCCCAGCTCTTCCGCCGTGTGGCGGCCGCCTTGCCTGGAATGGAGAGCACACAGGACAAGAACAGGGAAGACAGTATCCTTTACGGGAAGTTACAGCACTGGCTGCTTTTGCAAACCTAGTCCTTGGTTGGACTTTTAAGAACAGACAATAACAGCAATTATTGATGCCTATAGGAATACTTGGCTTTGCACCCACTGTTTCCAGGATAGGCTCCAGACCCCCTCAACCCAGTATAGGACAAGCGTGTAGAATGTGATGATGAATGGAGTATTTGGCAGTTTAAGCTTACGCCTGTTGTCAGGCCTGAAGTGACCAATCGGGAGACTAGGGAGAATTCCACGTGGGCCGCTTAGCTGTTATGCAGAAACAAAATTATTTTATAGCTTTAAAATTCTAAAACAACACTTCAGAATGTTAAGTAGTGAGTCTTCTCACACATACACACACAATAGATCTTAAGTGCTCAGCATAGAGAAACACCAAATACACAGCACATGCGTCAGTATGATCACTATAACTGAGTGATCACAGTGTGCTGCCACCAATAATCGTTTGCTATTCTTAATTACTGGAACTTTCTCAAACGATGGATGTTAGAAAGGGACTAGGCCAGGCTAAAAAAAAGTCTGACTGCTTGAACAGATCAATATGCTGTTTATTTTCTTCTTGAAATATCGGTAATACATTTTCTGGGATAATAAAAATTGAACTATGGCATCATTTATCAAAGTTCTCCCTGGAACAAAGAAAACAGGCTGGTCCTAGGCTGAAAATTAGTCCCACTCTGTGCCTGTCTGTTGATACAGCTGTTGAACCATCATTCTTTATAAAGTTTTTTTTTTTTTTTATAACCATTTTTTGCATACCTTGTAGCAGAAAAATTGGTGCCATTTAGCCCAAAGCATGCCTTGCTGGTACCACAATATATTGAGGTGGAAATCTAGAGGAGATGAGACCAACCAATCAGATGTCTTGGTCCCACCTCCTCCAGTTGCTTGGAACCACCTCCTCTGCAATGTGATTGGTTCAGAGAGGTAACCAATCATTTTTCATTCTGCCCTCAGAACGTTTTTGTGTAAGTATAAGTCCCACGAGCGATGCGTACAGCCTCGTTTGATGCGTCTCCTTGACAGCTTGCTTCCAGTGATCGACATAAAGCTGGAGAAGCCGCCAGAGCAGCCTGTCAGTGAAACAGGATGCTCCTGTTAATGCTGAACGACTCTCCCTGCCTCTCCTCCTCCTCTCTCGCTCCCCCTCTTTCATCCAGTGTCTCAGCTTTGTCTCCCACCCCAATCAGCTGCAGTATCAGTATCAAGATTGTAACTCCCAGGCAGACTGAAAAAGAACACTACTTGTTTGTCGTTGTCGTTATGCTGACTTACTCAGAACCTTAAGCTTCACGAGCACAAGGTGGACACTAATGGTGTTGTAATATTTTATTATTATTTTTTGATTGCTTGTTGTGGGTTTCACTTATTCTGTTTTTTCCCCATTACTTTTGTGCCGATCCTGCACTTCAGGTTTTGGCAGATCTTTGTCATTACAGCAGCTGTCAGAGTTGGATACAGAATTCTCAGTCTTGCTGCTACGGTAACCTGTGCAAAGCGTCCCGCATGACTAAAACTCATAATTCCGTTAATTTCAGAGCAGATCTGAACTTGCAGGAATAATGTTGCGTTAACTTTGAGGTGGAAATGTTTGAATGACCAAGTTCCGATATTCTAAGCCAATAATACTGCGATTTAGAGGTGTGGAATTGTAGCTACTTTTTCTCATGGGTGGAAGGTTTTAAGTATGTAAAAAGATCCAAAAGGATGAAGCAAGATGTTAAGATTCCTTCAAAATGATAGTGGTTTGGAAAGGAGTTGGAATAAATTGAATTTGGGAAAAAATTGCTCTTTCTAATGAAGATGTTCTTATTTTTGTCTCCATTCTTCATATATGATATCTTTTGTCTCTGAGGATTGCATCTGAGTAGATGGGTAAATGATTGCAGTAGATTTTAACATGCATGAGGCTTGTTGAATAAGGGAAGTGTGTTCAATGAATTGTTTTGTTCTTTTAACATCCATCCATTGGGCTTCCATTTTTTTTCTAGCTTTATTAACTTTGGTTTAGCGTAATTCTCAGCACAACTTGTCTTTTTGTTAACTTGTCTATTTAACACCACCCTGAAATCATCTATTTTCTGTAATGTTTATTTTTGCCGGATCCTGTGGTGGTCTGCCACTCATGAGTAATTATATTTATCATCGTCTCCATGTTGCCGTTTTTTTTTGCCTGAAGCCTCCTATTTGATGTTCAGTCTGACATTTTCCTTTAATTTTCCTCTCCAGCTGCCCAGCAATGCAGTGTTTTTCTGGAGTGGGTCTACTGCTTTTGTCTCCTAGGGTGCAACCCTTTTCTTTTTTTTTTATTTTTTATTTTTATCATTTTTAACAGACTAGTGATGAGTTTCCGCTATGTGCCGCTTTGCACAATAGCTCATATTTGCACTGCTAGAATCCATTGTGACACGGTTGTGTCTTTGTCATCCATAATAAAGATCTGTATTTAGTTACTATGGAAAAAGCTTTTTTTTTTTTTTTTTTTTTTTTGGTGGGGATCTGAGGAGGAGATTTGGAGAGGAAGACAGAATCAGGATTGAAAAGGACATTGTTAGCAGGGTGACTGTTCTGCATTGCATAGGAGGGACAGTTGAAGGCATGGTCCTTGGGAGAAAAATATATATAAAACATTCATTACAACTAAGTCGTACATATATTAATCACACACACACACACAAACGGAACTTAAGAACCATAATGTTTTCCTGTTTTTGTCAAATATGACATATTATGAAGACCTGTGGTATTCTACATGTACTGCTAACAAATCCAGGATCTAATCTTGTGCAAATGGACCCTTTTCTCATGGTACAATCCCCCATTTTAATATGCTAACTTTATGTATGTTTGTTTATATAGCTCACTGTACACATTTATATATATATATATTTATGACATACAGGTTGGGCCCTGCAATGGTGTGTACCCCTGCTTTTTGCCCTGTGCTGCCTGGGATAAGCCCCACCCCCCACTATCCTGACTAGGATAATCAGTTAGAAGATGGATGGATGTTAACATTCCTCACAGAAGTGGTAAACTTCGTGCTGCCTTGCTTGGTTCCGAGCGGAATCTCGCAGGGGTGACTTCGGCAAAAACGCATTTCTGGCACGGGCTCGGACAGGTCCGCTGCCCCCGCGGCAGCTGTGAGCAGCTCTCTGATGGCCGCGCTCCTCCTACGCCGTCTGCCTCAGCTGCTGAGTCACGCAGGCGTGGTGCCGCTGGCCCACGCGCCGCGTGCCAACGGGGCTCTGCTTTGTGTGCGCATCATGCTCATACTGTCTTATAAACAAGTATCACGTTAAAATAGACAAACTGCTGCATTTGACTGGGTGACACAATGTCTATGCAAGACCAAAATAAAACAGTCGTCACTTAGATTCCAAATAAGTTTAATATGATTTGATATAGATTTCCACCAACTAGATCATCAATATATTGTGGTGCCGGTGAGCCTGGGTTCAACACACATCACAGCATCATCTTTTTTGGTTCATTAAAATATATCATGAGAAGTAGCCATAAACAAAAACTGTTTGAAATATGAAGTGATTTCAAACCATGGATGTCATTAAAAGAATTTGAATCAAGTTTAAATGAATACTGTAGAAATACTTAAAAGTTTTGCATGTTTGTTGGATAAAAGGAAGAAAAATGAATGAATACCATCTTAAGCTTAAGGAAATAGATATTCCCAATTACTATTCCTAACCTCTGATTTGAATGAATACTCTGCTATTAGTTACCTGAGGGACATAAAATAGGCAACAGATTGAAGAAAATGGAGGCTAATTTATATGTCAGCGTGCATTTCAAGTGCAAGATGAAAATCATTACATACAAACCATACCGGATTAGTGTTCTTGCCTCGCACCTCTAGGGATGCAATTTTCATGCGAAGCCAACTGCTCGAAGATCAGTCGTCTCTTTTTATTATATTTAGATCTGCGTGGGTGAAGTTGCCAACATTCAACTGATTAATCACTAGTCACTATGCACGTGGCGGTACTACAGACTAGACAGCGATTAAGCTGTCAAAAGGAGAAAAGACTTTAATCTGATGTGTTTTAAGGGTCTTGTAAGTGTAATACATAGCCAAATATTTTTTGATGCAATTCCCAACCGACTGAGACTACCGAAGTTATAACGTTACCTATAATCATGCTGCAAAGTTCTTTTTTAAGATTGTAATAACGTTATTAAAACCGCTGCAAACTTAACGGCAAACCAAAGCACGTTATTTGTCTCCACCTAGTGGTGATTATAACAAATTGCCGACGATCTGGAAAACATTACTCTAACGGGACTCTGCACTTTCGACTCCCAGTGTGAAGTGTGACTGTGTAAAAGGACATACCTTTTCAACAATATCCTCCTGAGACCCAAGGAGAAAAGTGTCCTTCAATTTTAGATTACTTGTCTTTTGGGGTAAATAAGACATCTTACAATTTAGATTTTTTCTAAATTATTTTTATTTTTAATTTCACAGCATGTCCTCTTTAGTGTACAACAGGAATAAATACGTTTCCTTACATCAGTGAAAAGATAGATGCAAAAACAAAATGTCCACTACAATGGACATAAATGAATGGGTGGGGTCTCAAGAGGTTACAACAAAAAATTTACATACCAAAATATACTTTTTTCATTTTTTTTATTCAGTGTTGCAGAAGTAATTGCATTATGCAACACAAAGTCCAGGGCCTGTATGCACAAAACTTCTCAGAGTAAAATTTCACTCTTAAATGTGTCACAATTCTAAGAGTGGCGTGATTTTGCTCCTACTCCCAGACTTAAGAATAAGTGGCATGCATAAACATTCTTAAGTGTTAAGACTTGGTCTCAGCTCCTAAATTATTTAAGAGAGCTGGAGAGGACTCCTAAGCCAGTTAGGAATTGAATGATGGCAGCTGCACTACGCGCACCCAGACGGAGACCGCGCACTTTCCGTCGAAGAAAGGACCTCCTGCAGACGTACGACAATAATGAATTGATAAAAAGGTACAGGCTCGATCATGAGGGCATTCTTTTTGTTACCAACCTAATTAGGAACCGGATACAATCTCCTACGTCACCTAAAAATGCACTTACAGTTGAACTGAAGGTGTAAATGATGCTACGTTTTTGGCAACTGGAAAATATAATAATTATTATTATTATTATCATCATCATCTATTATAGCGAGGGTCAAAAGAGCAATATAAGTAATGACACAAACCTGTAGCTTGCATGCTTGCTTTATAAACTGTGATTTCCTTTCGGGAGGTCGATAAAACATTATACCACCTTTTTTCACATTCCTCTGCTGAACGCCTTGTCCGAGGTGACGCAGCATTTACGGAGCTTGCAATAGCCTCCTAAGCTTTTTTGTCCGTGCTTGTAACAGCTGGGCCACACTTTCCTCGCACTACCTCCTTCCATTTAAGCACCAACTGTGCCAAAAGAACCGTTTTGTTTGTCGTCCAGTTTGGTTTTCTTTTAGAATCCAATGTCTTGCTATGAGTTTTGCGTTTGACCCGTAATTTCTACAACATGTGCATCTATTAGTGGAAATTGATTGGTGATGTGCTAGGTAGATTTTCATACAACCAATTAAAGGTATGATCACAGAAAGGTATGTTGTATAAAGCCCTACATTAACGGTTTAATGTCACTAATATATTCACCGTGCAGCTCCTCTATTGGTTGAACTTAGTATTTGGGGCGGGATTTTATTTGTAGTCCTCATTTCACGACACTTAAATGCTGGCTCCGTCAGCACTTAGGAATTGGGCTTAGACTTTGCTGAAAGCTACTTTTAGCAGCTTTATACAATGCTCTTAGGTCCTGTTTTTTGCTAAGATTTTTTTAACTCTTAAGTCCAAGTGTACGATCATTCTTAGGAAGTTTTATGCATACCGGCCCAGGTTACAATCAATGGAGCAGATGTGCTTAGTGATCAGCTGGTATCTGCATCCAAACATCTATCTTTGATGGTGCTAAGGCCAACCCACAAAAGTCTGCTTCTTTATGATCAAATCACTGGATCACTGTGAATCTCAGGCAAAAGACCGCATGAATCACATTTTATTTAGTGGGTGTTGCACAAGAGCCTCTTCAGTAATATTATGTACTTTAATAGGGTTCATTTAATGAGGGATTCTATTAAATTACACTATGGCTGAACTAGAATACATGCTGACAGGTACAACCTGTATCAGTTTTGGTTTAGTGCATAGATTTCACAGACAGTTATAAAACATCAAAAACTGTATACTGGAAGTGCAGATGTTTTTAGTTAAGAAAATAATAATTCTAGATTCACAAAGATGATTTAAGACTGACACCATAACAGGGCAAGATCATCCTGAAATGCCTTACAGGTAAATGAGGGTCATAAATGTCCCTTGCAAGAGCAGATTGTCTTTGTAAAGGACTGTAATGTATCACCACGGGTCACACTGAGACCCCTAGTCCCTGCTGTTTCTCATACATCAACATTTTCCAGTACAGTGAGACTGACAGCAGTGGTTCAACCTCCCCTAAGTCCTTCAGCAAAACCAGAAGGGCATGCACAAGAAAGACCGCATTGCCGCCCCTGTGGCCATCCCAGCCAGGAGCCCCAGTGCCACCTGTTCCCCTATCCCATCTCTGCGCTGCTGATGGACCAGTATGTGGTGAATGCCTATTAAGGACAGGAGGTGAAGAGGAAGAGCAGGGTCAGCATCACTTCACACATGGAGGTTTCCTTTTTACATAATAAATTAGTGCTAACAGTAGCAAGCAATCTAGTACCTCATGCAAGTTTTACTTACACAAAAATGAAAAATGATTGGTTCAAAGAAATAATCAATCAGATTGTAGAGGAGGTGGGTCCAAGACATCTGATTGATCTGTCCCACCTCCTCTACAATCTGATTGGTCATCTCTCTGAACCAATCATTTTTCATTCTGCCATCAGAAAGTTTTTGTGTAAGTAAAACTCCTGTGAGCAATTTAGTATGAAAGACTATAGTAAAAAGTTACATTTACAGGCTAAGATAAGGTCAAATACACTGTATGGATGGAACAGACGTGTGCTGTGGTGTTACCTCCGTTGGCATAATCAGGATTTATGTAGACGGCGTTGTGACTGTCCACTGAGACATACTGGTATCCATCATCATAGGGGTTGTACATGTATACCTGAGGAACAGAGTATCACTCCACTAAAAATAGCTGGTCCAGATTCTAGCTTCCTATAGAAGAACTACCTCATTCTGCCTTTGGCATGTTCAGCCTTGGGTTCTTTGCATATAATTGTCCTGTGACCTCAGCAAGCATTCAGTGATCCTTGAAAACACACCACATTGGCAACAGGTATAGCACCATCCAGATGTTACATCTATACTACCACAAATAGTGTGACTAACCAGGCAGTAAATGATCATGGAAACAATAAAATTTTTGTCCAACTTCAGAGCTCAGAAGTGTTGTTCTAGTAGGCCCTGTTTCCTCCATAAAGCACACAGCCTTTCACTCACTACGGTAAACAAAAACTTACTGTATTTCTTTTGGCCTCCATCATTGTCAGCTTCCATGCCCTGCAAGTAGCAATCAGAAATGACCTGGAGGGTGTTTTCCTAATGGACAAGGAGGAAGAGCTAAAACATAAATGGATGACTCACAGTGATTCATCCTCACTGCTGGCACACATCACAATGGAGGATCTGTCTCTCAGAACCACCACCACCAAATTCTCCTTTGGATGTCCCTCTGGGGGAATGACACCTAAACATGATATATACTAGAGCTGAATCAATGCTGCAATTAACCGGGTTACACTTTATTTGACGGGGCACAAATAATGTAGTACTATACTATTACTTATGTATTAATTAACCACAAATGAAATCTTAGTTACAAACTAATCTCATGTTAATTCATCATTAAAGAATCATGACACGTTTTATCTCAAGCAGTTACTATATTTGTTACTATATCTGTTTATTCTGTAAACCTTTGTGAACTACTCAAGGAACAAGTAATGAATAACTCAAGTGAAATACTGATCTCATGTTTGTTCATCATTAACTAATCGTGACGTATCTTTTATCTCAAGTAGCAACTATATTTGTTCATGATTTGTTCATAAATTGTACTTCAGTAGTAACTGAGTTATTACTAATTGTTTGTGTCCCATCAGGTAGTTACCATTAATTGATATATTGCTATTAAGTTTGTCACGGTTCTTCATGAATATTTTAAATATTTGCATTGAATTCTTAATTTATTGCAGTACCGTTTAACATCGGCAGATGGTACAGTCAAATGTTTTAAATCACAAACATTTTTCAACATTTGTTGATTAAAAATATGCTGTTTATGTAGCCTAAGCTAAGTGATGTCTACCTCTGAAATATTAAAGCACAAATCAAATCATTCATTCTACATGTTTTTTTCCAAATTGGCTGTTTTAAAAACAAAATGTGCACTTTATGTATGCACAAAGATATGCAGAGTCTAAGCAAAGCGGAGATGAAGTGTACAACATCTTCATTCATACTGACAAATTCCTGGTAGTTACATGCTGTTCTTGCCTGTTAATTAAATTTGACCTGTTTTAAATTGCAGTAGTTCCATTATGTCAATTTTGGAATGTTAACTATCAGGATACAGTGGTGATATCGTGATGCATTGTGATATACTGAATCGTGACACTGGTATCGTGATGAGTGTTTTATCGTGAGTTGATTGGCAAAAACTAGCCCTAGTACATACAGTCATGGCCAAAATTATCGGCACCCCTAGAATTTTTCCAGAAAATGCACCATTTGTCCCTGAAAATTGTTGCAATTAGAAATGTTTTGGTATACACATGTTTATTTCCTTTGTGTGCATTGGACCAACACAAAAAATGGGATGGACAAAAATATTGCCACCTTTTCAAAATTGTGGATAAATCGTGTGGAAATTTCTCATCTCATCTGTGGCAAGAAACAGGTGCTAGCAATATAGCAATGACACCCAAAGCCAGTTAAAATGGAGAAAAGTTGACTCAACCTTTCTGTTGTGTGTCTGTGTGTGCCACACTAAGCATGGGGAACAGAAAGAAGAGCAGAGAATTGTCTGAGGACTTCAGAACAAAAATTCTGGAAAAATATCAACAATCTCAAGACTACAAGTCCATCCCCAGAGATATTCATATTCCTTTGTCCACTGCGCGCAACATAATCAAGAAGTTCACAACACATGGCACTGTAGCTAATCTCCCTGGACGTGGACGGAAGAGAAAAATTGATAAAAGACTGCAATGGTCCGAATGGTGGATAAACAGCCCCAATCAACTTCTAAACAAATTCAAGCTGTTCTGCAAACTCAGGGTGCAACAATGTCAGCTCAAACTATCCGTCAACCTCTGAATGAAATGAAATGCTATGGCAGGAGACCCAGGAGAACCCCACTGCTGCCAAATTGTACTTGAGGAAGCCAAAATAATTCTGGGAGAATGTCTTGTGGACAGATGAGACCAAGGTAGAGCATTTTGGTAAAGCTCATCATTCTACTGTTTACAGAAAACTAAATGGGGCCTGCAAAGAAAGAACACAGTACCTACAGTCAAATGTAGTGGAGGTTCTAAGATGATTTGGGGATGTTTTGCTGCCTCTGGCTCTGGATGCCTTGATTGTGTGCAAGGCATCATGAAATCTGAAGACTACCAAAAGATTTTGGGGCGCAATGTAAAGCTGGGTCTGCATCAGAGGTCATGGGTGCTCCAGCAAGACAATGACCCCAAACATACCTCTAATAGCACCCAGAAATGGTTGAAGACAAAGCGCTGGAGAGTTCTGAAGTGGTCAGCAATGAGTCTGGATCTAAATTCGATTGAACACTTATGGAGAGATCTCAGAATTGTTGTTGAGCGAAGGCACCCTTCAAATCTGAGAGACCTTGAGCAGTTTGCAAAAGAAGAGTGGTCGAAAATTCCAGTTGAGAAGTGTAACAAGCTTGTTGATGGTTATAGGAAACGATTCATTTCAATTTTTTCCAAAGGGCATGCAACCAAATATTAAGTTGAGGGTGCCAATAATTTTGTTTTTGAGTTCACTATATTTCAAATTTGGCTTTTTTTCTCAATTTTTTGTGTTGTTCCAATGCACATAAAGGAAATAAACATGTGTATACCAAAACATTTGTAATTGTAACAATTTTCTGGGAGAAATTGTGCATTTTCTGGAAAAATTCCAGGGGTGGCAAAAATTTCGGTAATTTCGGTCATGACTTGGCCCTGCAAATAATACATAGCTGGTGTTATACTCACACCTGGTATCTTGCGTCACGTCATATCAACACACATACACACAGAAGTAAGTAGTCCAATTGTAAGACGTTTCATGAGAATCTGACTACCAGGGGTCTATCCAGTTGACATATGTTTCTTTTCATGCTGTGGTGTGCAGCACTGTCACCCACCCATACATTCCAGTCCTGCTTTTACATCCACGGACTGGATTTTCAGGCGGATGCGGCTCTCGTGGTTCCGCCGGCTCTCCGTTTTGTAAAACATCAAACTGCCATCGATCCACAGATCACACCAGTTCATCTTCCAGCGTTTGAGGATGGAGCCTTAGGGTCATAAGGTCAAAGTGTGAAACATACTAAAAACATTGAATTCCCAGCTGGGAACTCTGCCCCCATGGGGAGCATTTCTGGACCATGCCTCCTCTCCCCCCCAAAATGCCACCCCCCAAGGACAATGTCATTTTATTTATTTTATTTCTTAAGATGTTCATCCTAAAATAAATAAACCCTGGTCTGTCCCATGGGTGTGGCTATGGATCATCAGCTTATCTAACCCACAGTGCCCCAATCAACAACTTTACCATTGCCGCCCCCTCCATTACAACCTTTTCCAGTGTGTACTCCATCTAATATCTTAACTGAATAATGTAACAGTTTCACATTGAAAGTGATTTAACTACATAGATTAATAGACTGATATAATATCAGTTGTGTGAGCATATTCACCCTACTTGTAATTTCCGTTACATCATATTCCAGATTTCCATCTGACACACCCAGAAAAGTGTTCACATACTCCAGACACCTATGTACATACACAGAATTATATATGTAAGTAACCAGTCACATTTTAAAGCTACAGATGTTGCAGGCTGCAACATGCCTAGTAATTTATTTCTGTGTGTATTACACACTTCTCTGTGTCTGAAATATAGTACTTTGTTAATTAAACAAATTTCTGTTGACAAATTTATTTGCATGTAATGAATCTCTGAAAGTGTGGCTTCATCCTCCCCCAACTCACCCTTCTCTTGGCCAAGTAATTGGATTAGAAAGACTTTAACACAAGCACATGTGTGTGTGTGGGGGGGGGGGGGGGCACTGAGGGTGCCAGAGGCCCCTGCCCCTTTTGACCAAATGATCGAAAATGTCCCTCTTTTGAGGTTCTGAGTGCCCCTTTTCAATCACTGACAATCACGCAAAATTTACCCCTTGGAAAGTCACTGCTTAACGAATTCAAGTTTCATAACTTTAGTACCTCTGGGTATCCCAAAAAAATTCTATTTAGTTCTTCTTTCAACTGCAGAAGCAAAATGAAAATGAGACAATTACAGCCCTGTTAATTGAGGATTTCTGGCACACAAAGAAATGCTTCCTTTCCGGTCATCTAACGTTAACAGCAACCAAGTAGTCCATCACTCTGTTTTGGTATCATCTGTTTCCCTTGTGAATTCATCCTATATTTAGACCATTATGCTCCTTATCCCCGTCTCACTTTTCATCTCCATTTCACTGCTGCTACTGCATCTGATTTAAAGGGAAATTGGACACCATAAAGCAGCCCTGCGCTCCAGTCGAGTGGCAATCTATGTCAGGCATGAAGTCAAACCAGCAATCAAAACCAAATACATCTGCATCTCATTGTGCTGACACTACCATCAGTCTGATATGCTCCTGAGGCCTGCTTCTTAGTGCTATATTTGTTATTTGAACCCAACAGATGGGTCAGGTTATTTCAGCTTTTAATCCTGCCCTTAGTTCACAAGCATGGCTGCAGATATCCAAATGCTCCAAAGATTCCTGATGGAAACCAGGGAGAAGAAGCTGAAAGACTCACTTTGCCTCCAGAGCCACCCAGACTTCATCAACGCCATGCTGCTTGTTTGGTTCCAGTCCACGATATGCAGTGAAGTGTGTTGAGAATGTTGTAGTCCACAGGGAGCTGATAGCTCTGTGGCTTAAGCAATGACACGTGAGAATTACTTTACCTTGACCCCACCCACTTCTAACCTACCAGAACTGTGACCTGAATCTGTTCCTGGCAACAAGAGATAATTCTCTCTTTGCCCAGTCGTTTCACAGGGGTCCAGGTGCTGCACAGCAAAAAGTCAGGAGATCTGCAGATGTATTTATTACCGAATGCTCATATTAGTATATATATAGTGTGTTATGTTACTATATTAAAGATAGTATAAAGATTATATATTTCACATATATCATATATTTTCTGTTTGATTTCTTTATATCTTTTAAATTTACATTCTCTATTATATATATGTACAGTAGTAATTATTATTCTTGCATTAATAATCACTTTGACCTATACCATTTGCACAACATCCATAGATGCACTCTCTACCTCAGCAATCCTAGTGTTATTCTATTGTGTATTTTATGTACTTCGGCAAGTTTCCTTCAGAATCAATAAAATCTATCTATCTGTTATGAATATTTTGTAGTAGTCAAGATAACAGTTTCCATGTTAATTAAGTAGAAGAGCTCACAAAAAACCGGTTTTGGCTTGAACAATAAATGCATTCATAACCAACACTAGTCCAACTGATCAACGGAACAATTGCCCACAGAAAAAGAAGTTTATCCTCCTTTTCGATTCCCTAATTACAAACTGCCAGACCCTGACAACCGGCACCGCAGTTTGATCGACACCTCGCTGGATTATCCATATTAATCATTGCACTACGTATATTTTTGTGTTATCCTTCAAGGGTTTTATTAGCGTTTGGATGACTAATTCAGTACATTTTGAAAACGGAAACCCATAGGGTGAAATAGCAAACAACAACAACAACAAAAAAAAAACGCATCGTGGTAAAGATGATTAATCCCACTGGGGTCGAAAATCTGCAAACAAGCACATGACCAAGAAGTCCAATCGTAAATTACCTCATTGTGTTACATCATAGGACTGCGACTCTTTACGGTTTTATTCTTATAATATGAAATGAAAATATTGTCGTGTATGTATAACGCCGTGTAATGTCATGGTTATTTATATCTGATGGTAATATATGTAGGTATACAAATTATTGAAGATAAACACCCTACTTTGCTGCTTCTACTATCCTCTATCAAAACAATTATTGTTGCACGTATCAGTGAAGAAATTTCGATGGTAATTCCATGACCTTCAGTAGTCCTTTTCTGTCATAAACACATTTTATTCACTAGGTGGAGCCATTAGCCACATTTTAAGTACGTCTCCCTTTGATACACATTTTAATCACTAGGGTGCGCCATTGTTCAATAGCAAACTGTGCTATTGTAGCAGACTAGAATATTACCAAACCATAGCTAAAGAATGCAGAATAATTCGAATCGGGCTAACAAATGCCGAGGAACTGTTGAGAGGGATCTAAAAATAAATCCATAATTTTGTGGGGAGGTAATCTGCAGGATCGATGAGTTTCTATAGTTTTACCATTCAATCGTATCGTTAGTGATGTGACAAAAGATTAAATTTATGCGTTTTGTAGTTTTGAAAGTGAAATAAGAAACACATAACACAGACTGTATCCAAAATGATAAAAGTGAACAAAAATAACTATAACAAATATTATGGTAAACAGTTGAATTGCCACTTTCATTAAATTGGGTGTAAGGTTGAATCTGGAATTTAAAGTAGAAATTTGGCTAAAATAAAACGAAAAGAACGAGGCGGAGAAAACTGTCTTGTGTCACTTTTCAGTTTGCGCTACGTCCACTGGCCGCACACTTCCCCTTAAAATAGAAACATTAAAACATTGCTATAACAACATCTCTTAATTAAAGAAAATTGATTTTTTTTCTTCCAGTCTGATGATATAGTCTGTCAAGCGAATCGATACAACCAGCAACGCATGAACAACAGACAAATTTTCGATCAAAACCAATGCAGGACAAGGAAGACTACGATTCTATGTTCTCATATTGCTTTTGTAGCAGCACTGACTTGATGTAACGGAGCAGCTTTCTAGCCGCCTAAAAAGGGCATGTGTCTGTTGCTTGGGACAAGCCACGCCTTTCCTCTGCTTGCTCGAGATAACAGGCTTTTCCTGCCACAGACATTGCTGGGACTAAACAATCGGAGATATTATGTTGAAACTCGAATTCCGTTTGCTTCTGTAATGGATGGCGCCGGGTTCAAGTCAAAGGATCACAGGCTGCTGTTCTTCAGTGAATTACTTGACATAATTGTTTACTGATTTTATGTGGTGAACGGTGTTTTGCTGTGGTGTAACAGTCGACGCAATGTCTGTTTTAACCCCCTGAACGAATTTACACTTTAGTTAAGGCACCATGTGTTATAATAATCCATCCATAACTGCTTATTCAGGTGAACCTAATGTCTGTTCTAGGGCACAAGGCAAGAGATACACTGGGTGGGATGTCAATCCACCACTATAGGCAGTTACGTTAATTTGAATTTATCAAAATACCGTTATGTTGTAGACCTAATTACACTTCCACATCGCAGTGCAACACAAGCCTTAAATCCAAATATTTCACCCACACTACGAATATATGTGTATGCGTGTGTGTGTGCCACAGCCATATATATATTTATATTAAATCGCTCAGCGTTAAATTGCTTTCGTTTCGTGGAATCCAAGTCGATCCAGGAGCGATCGAGAAAACGCGAAAGCTATTAGCAGAGACACTGGCTTGTATGCGCTCTGCGGCCGCTCTCCGACGCGTCAGCGGGAAGGTCCTCCCCCTTTGGTTTTCTGGCCCGCTGGCCCTCTAAATCTCCCCCTCCCTGCATCCCCATCCCCCACCTGAGTGTGTCGATGTTACCGACGTCGCTCTCAAAAAGCTGCGGAGAAGAAACTAGAGGACACGGCGAGTGATTGAAAGCAAATCCGGGGGATAAGATCCGAGGGGGTTGGCAAGCGCACGGCTACAGTAAATTCACCGAGATCATCCGGTAAGTTAGGAGACGCGCGTTTGGCGTTTTTATGCGGTGTTTCATGTTGCTGTTTCTATTCTTCTAACAAATGACAATCGAGCGGTGCAATGGGTATGATGCAAGCGGAAAAGTGACAGAAACGGCGCAGATACTTGGCTCTCTAGAATGGTCATAAGCAGTAGGGTGGCCATGTGAGAAAAGAACAACGGAAGGACACGAACAACAAACTCCAGCACAAACCTTGATCGGTGTGCTTTTTCCATTAAATGAGCTGCAATATGTGATAAATATATGGATCAGAAGAATGCACAAAAAGTAAAACACGGCAGGTCGCTTGTGTGTGGATGCAGCGGGGTCGTTTCCTCTCGCCACTTTCCCTGGCTGTAAGCTGCGTTTCCCCCCTTGTCATACAACAGTCCAATGAGGAAATGTGCTTCTCAAAATGGTGCCTGGAGTTTGTGTGACCATTTTAAAACCAATGGATTTCCGATTGCGGCGCTCATTCCAGAAACCTGGTGCATATAGCAAAGCTTGAAGATGGAGGAGGGAAAAAAAATTAACGTGTAATTTTATGCAAACTATCCGAGTTAAATACGGATACAGTTTGATAACTGTGCAATGCACGGTGGCCAGCTGTAACTGTCCGTGGCGGTAGCAGCGGTGCAGAGTTAGCTTATTAGCTAAAGAAGCTGTGCCATTTTTACCCAGTTACTTCGTAATTGTGTCGTTTTGACCTTTGTCAGCTTCTGTATTTTTGAAGGCAGTTGTTATACAGGTTTAGTGAATTTATTTTTTATCAGAAAATTATCAAACTAGATGCTTATTTTTGAAGGCAGAACTGCCATTTTATTATGTTATTGATGGTCAATATCTCGAAAACCCTGAAATCTGCTTCATTATACTGAATGTTGCATTAATCGCACAGTTATCATTAAATTAAATATTTACCCTCGAAAAGTTTGGCATGATCTCGGCTGTGCATGAAACCAGAACAGATGAAATTTAGTGCTTTTTGCATGCGTGAAGGAACCTTTTTTGTTGGAATATAAACGTTGCATGTAGGCTTATATGGAAATTATTGCTTAAGAGTAATTTTCAGATGCTGTTGCGTGCAACGGTGCTAGTTGAAAGTCGAATCTGGATTGTTCAGTCATGTTTGGATCACAGTTACTTTTTGTTCCTTGTGGTGTAAAACCCTCGGTATATTTTGCGGGCTACGCAATTGCGTATTCCCGTCAATCTCGCTTGTCATCATGCATCACCTAACTGCCAGCTGGCCTTCATCGATTAATGACACTCCAGAGAATTGTTCCAGACGTCACGTATCCAAAATCATAATATAGCTGTAAGATATGTGCAAATAAAGATAACGGAGTATTGTACTGTATATATTTTCTCCATGTATGTGGTTGGTATGAGTTTATTGACGCACAGCTGACAATTAGGTAGTTGTAACTGATTGATTTATTGACTGAAATTATCAGTCAAAGACGTGCAGGGATCCGATGAGTCGTTTTACGATCTGTAAGGTTGCATAGCATAACTTGAGTTTTACAGCGGTTAATTAAATCCAATTAAATACTATAGAATTGTTATAAAAACTATTAATGTAAGCTCACAGCCACCCCCTGGCTATTTTGCCCATCCGAGAGCCATTGCCATCATACCAATGTAGGCTTTTACGACGTTCGCCCATCACCAAAGATTGCTTATGACTTGTTTCCCCCTGTTATTTTTCTGTATACGACGCTCTTTATTGGGCGTAGTAATTACGGTTTGTTCTTATTTCATCCAACACACTGACCAGGAACTGAACTGGTGCTTAGGCTGAACGGCCTGCGTGCCTCCCTTCGTGCGGCGCGGAGCCACTGACCCGTTTGGAACTTGCAGTACTGTATTATGAACGCTTGGTGGCGCCAGGAAAACGCGTGTCCTAAGTGGTTTTAGCGCATTAATCGTTCGGTTGATTTGTTGTACCTGTCATGACGTTAGACTGTTTCGCACATGCTGGAATGTGCTCTTTGTGTGTGTTAGAGACGGACTACCATTTTGGATTCTGTTTCAGCATACTTCTGTGACACTGTGTAAATGTTATATAGAGATAATGCGGGTGAGGTCCTGTTGTTATCCAATATTGATAGATGGTTATATACATCGATCCAGTTTTTTTTTTTTTTTAATTTTTTTTTTTTATGAAGCCCAAAATATATCAGCATTCTTAAATAAGACTTGAGTCATGATAAACATTTGGAAGCATCACCTGAGAGATTAAATCAGAGGTTGGTGGTTGCAATTCCCGTTATGTTATGTGTATATATAATGTGTGTAATTAGTCTTTCGTGCTGATGACAACGATGACGGTAATTTGTGTAGGGGTTAGAGAACTGCTAGTACGCAGGAGACTGAGGTGATTTTTATTTTATTTATTTATTTTTGCATTTTCGCTTTAACTTGTATCAAGGCTGAGTTAGGTTGACTTTTTTGTCTATTTGTGCCTTAAAGTCTTCAACTATAAGTTAAGTCAGTTGGTTAACAATAAAAGTGACCGGCTGTGTGCTACATCAGGTAAAATTAGTTGCCGGGACACTGTCTTCTAAATGCTGTCAGATAAACTAAGCAGTAAAACAAGCCCAACAAAAAACACTGGAAATCTCTCATATCCTTATAGCTGCCTATTAATGCTGCAACTTGCAAGGGAAGGCTTTTTGCTCCGGTCTACCATAAAATTCTCGACTGCGGTAGAAATAAATGATCATTTATACACATATATACTTAGCTGTCAATCTCCCGAAAGAAAATAACACCTGACATCCAACACAGTTGGAAAAAATGGTGCAGCCCTGGTACAGTTTTGTTCCCCAAGGTACAGACAACATTAATGTGGGCCCAGTGATACAAAAATGTTCTTCAGAGTCCATTTCTGTACCTTAAATTAGACTTAAAAAGTACATTTAACTTCAGCTAGGGTACATTGAAGCTGTACCCTCAAGGGTCTGCCAAGTGACATGTAATTCACTTGTAATTCATACCATTCTATACAAATTGGTATGAGCTAAGGAATCCCGCGGGTCGCTCAGTCCCACCTACCGTTTTGTAGCATCTCAGTAGGTATGACCATGGGGTGGGATGAAGCTGAAGAACCCAGATGCTTAACCAACCTTTTGGCACATAGAGAAACTCTGATTTTGGATCTTCTGGGCAATTGCTATGGTAAGGTTTCTGTAACGTTTGGGCTTCTCGAGGATACAGCAGACTTCTCCATAGGGTTTTCATCTTCTCTTCAGCACACAGGGGATTACTGGGTGTCATTAGCGGTGATGAGAAACATTGACCCTGTTGTCTATACGATGACAATGGCTTCTTTATTTTGGTCTGACTTTACAGTAACCTGAAGGGAATTAATTACACCAGCCAATAATTGTCAGTACAGGGTAATTTTGCCAAGTGGGTCATTTCTATTAGCCCTAATCTTTCCGCTTAAAATGATTTAGATAAGTTTTAGCACTACTGAGCGATTAATGGTGCATGGTAGTCAGAAGATGAAGGATATGGCTGCTGGGGGAAAGAAGCTTGTGTCTGATAGTCTGGTCTCAGTTTTTCGTGAAAGTTTTAACCTGGATATTTTCTTGAGTTATTTTTTGCTGTGCTGTTGTCATTGCTGTAGCCCCAGTGATGAGAGCTTTCTGGCTGAAGCTGGGATATATTAAAGGGCACTTTTTATGGAGTGCTGGTTTAGCCATAGCCCAGTACATAAGCCCTGACCGTCTAACCATGGTGCCCCCTTGTGTATGCAGAATCACACTGCATAGCATGCTAATTCTAATGCAAATTCTGAATGACTGTTTCCTGCCTTGTAAACTTGTAGTCCTTCACTGGTGCATTCTGGGAAGTCCGATCCATAGACATGCATCCTCACTCAAGATGAAATGGTCCTAGAAAAAGTAATTAAAACAGGGGTGGCCAAAATTACCCACAAAGGGCTGGTGTGTATATAGGTTTTTGGTATAACCTGTAGGTCAGCTGTTCAAACCCAGGTGTGAGGACTCTTCAGCCAATCAGTCCTCTAATTAGTAATCTAATTAGGGAGTTGCAGCGAAAACCTGCATACACAACCGGACCTTTTTGGATAAGATTGGCCACCCCTGAATTAGAAGAATGTATGATTAAGTAAGTGCAGTTAATTGTTGGCCTGTTTGCCAAATTGTGTTGTGTTTTTACCCTTTATTTGCAAAACCGCTCATCAGGACCGATTTATCTAAAAATGTTTTGTCATTGTCTGGGGATGATTTAAAATAGATGCTGGCATTTAATCCACTTTGAAATTTATTGTACCAAATAATTGGGTTAACTGGTAAATTGTAAGCTGTGCAAGGTAAGAAAGTGTGCCGAGTGAATAACTGACCATAAAATAAGATAGAAAAGAAATTCAATTAATAGAACAAAGTAGAACCGTGGTGCCAGCAGAAAACAGAAGCAGCATCCTGTTGCCTAGGATACAAGCCCCTCCCCCTTCAGGAGCTTGTTTATATCTGGCCACCAGTTCAATATGAGTGGGGTATCACTGTTGTCCTCCATGGTGAAATGACTTCCATAATGTGCTGCTCCCCTCCTCTAATTTCTATGGGATTTAAATGGGAGGAGCCTCATGGGATCAATGGAATCCTGTGTGAATTTTCCAGAGACCTTTGCATGAGTCAGTAGTATTTCACTGATAATTTTCCAGAAGATCAAGTGAGATGGTGTCGCTCCCTGCCAGGAACTTCAGGTTACTTTAACCGCCCCCCCCCATCTCTGGCAGAGAGCCCGCCGTGTCCCTCTGCTGTAGAGGTTCTGGCTGCTCTCTTCAGGCTGACCTGTATGAACTTGGCATGCGCTCAGGATGAGCAGTGCATAAAGACCGCTTCCCATTACATCACCCAGGTATTCCCTGGTGTTGGTCCTGCGGTTAGAGCTGCTTGGATGCGGCCAGAACCTACCATGGACTTAGGTAACGGTGATGCAAAATTATGAAGGTGACATTTCTTTGTTCTTAATTATGTGCTGTAATAATTGCAAACCATTTAAAAAAAATTATCCCCTAATTCCTGGATGTGAGGAATATGTAATACGTTAAGGGGTAGGTACTGTCTGCATTATAGGAAAAATTTCGATATTGCAATACAATTTTTTGCAGTACAATATTGTGGTGATTTTTTTATTTTTTTTTAATGGAATCCCAAATACATACAGCAGAAGACACATTTTTTTTTTTTTAATAACCAGTTGTTTTTTGCCTTTCTCCTTCTCATATACTGGATAATCTTTAAAAGGCACAGTCATTAAAATCGCTAAGCTTGCCAAGTTTTGTTTCTTGCGACAGAATTAAAACGCAGTATATTGAATCTTGGCAACCAAATTAGCGGGGATGGTGGTTCCCTACGATAAAACGTGCCATTTGGCAGAATTTTATCATAAGGGACCTACTGCTCGCTTGGTGAATTTTATCACCAAGATTTCAAACACTAGGATAGTGTTGCTTTTGAAAAATACCATATACCATGGTACAATGTCTGAGCAGTATGACAGTATGAAAAACTTAATAGCACCGAAGCCTTATCTATTGTGGTCCTTGTATGTAATATGAAATGTTGATATTAACATCACAAATCATGCTGGTCTAATGTGTATGTTGGGTTTTTGAGGATTTATGATCAGTTCTTAAGATATATTTTGATTTATGAGCTGTTGCGTAAATCTTTAAAAATAAGTAATTAAAGCAATGCAATGTTATGACATCATAAGACTGGTGCGTGGGTGTGTGCACTCACATCTATAGACTCTATCTGCTCGCCTACAGAAACCAGGTCAACATTTGTCATTTTGTCATTAATGTAATCTTTTGTAAATCTTGAATGGTGTATGTAGGCAGCAGCTTGGGGTGTTGAACAATTAATATTATTAATATTGATGATAATAATAATCAGCATTGTCATAATAATCAATCATAGTAATAATAAAGGTGTTTCCTTTGTTCACTGATTACTGTTGCTCTTGAGATCCATGAGTAATGTGAAATAAACTTCTCTCTGAATAATAGCTGTCTGCAGCACGTGTTAAAAACGTGTTATTGACTTGTTTTAATGATCAGCAGAATTTCCTTCGTCTGCCAGCAGGTTTGAGACACACTTTACTGCCACCAGCTCCCTGGCCCTAAACTACCTCACATTTGTTTATATTCACAAGCAAGCTTAGTGCACCCTTCCTGGCTTACGTTGCAGTCATCTATCTGTCAACTCCTGGTTTGTTTGTAGCCTTCATAAATATTCTGTCACTTTGTCCTAAAGCTTTTTATTTGACATGACAAAGTGTCTTGTGTAATTTCAGCTGTGATATCCTTAGGCGCTTATGCAACATCTTATCTGCCTTACACTTTCATGTTTATTATCCGAATGCATCGTAAATGCTTTCCTTGTGCCTGGGCTATCGATGTCTCTCTTCATCCTTCCTTTTATATTTACTGTAAGCGGGTGTGCCGTTTCACTTGTCACTGATTCTCCCAGACCTTCTGCTTTTGGACTCATATTTAAACAATTGAAACACCAAACATTCTAGAAGTGTCTTATGTCATAGTCAGAGGCAGACATTTCAGGTCCAGAAAGTAAAAATCCAATCCAGGATTTTGTTTCAGCAAACCAGTTGAGTACTCTGTGGCTCTTTATGCTCAACTGGAATTTTACTTTCCACCTCTAGTCATATTCCTGGTGGTTTATGGGGGGGGGGGCAGGGTATGGTATTTTACAGGGTGTGTATGTTGTATGGTTTCCATCTAGCTATTTTATAAATAAATCTTGAGAGAATGAGGGGACCTCCAAGCTTTATGTGCCTTTGGGTGCTGCATTTCCTGCAGAGCCATGATATTCGATGATCATGGTTTTTCAGATCCACTCACGTGTTCCATTTTGCTTTCTGCAGCACAGGCTGACCATCTTCTGCCATGAACCCTGTTTACAGCCCCGTGCAGGCGGGGGCCCCATACGGAAACCCCAAGAACGTGGCATATGCAGGTGAGTGTCCTGCCCAAATTGTCTTATTTCATAAAGCAATGTGCTTAATGTGAGGTTTTGTTTAAGAACCTGTTTAATGCTGATTTTATAGGGTCAACCTGAGTCTGTAAGAAAGAAGCCAGATGGCTTGAATCTGACTTGTGCATCTGCCGATTTGTGTATCCGCCAACTGCCCAAAGGCGCCCGGTCTTCCTTGTGTTACCAGTTAGGCTCCTTCACTCAACGCCAAAAGGCGGGATTGCACAAAACAAAACCGATCGAGGCACCAGTTCGGTTAATTCAACTTCACCCTCGGACCTGAACAACTGTAAAATGAGAGAATAGTTCCAACTACGGACGTTCCCTGAGTTACGATAGGTTAATTGGAACGTAATCCCATCATATGGCGAAAATGCATTTTAATATAGTACACCTAACCTTACAAACATCATAGCCTAGCTTAAACATGCTTAGACATGTTAGGGCGATGGTGGTGCAGGAGGTAGTGCTACCATTCGGAGGGTTGCAGGTTCGAGCCCCGGGTCCTCCTGACCCCATTGAAGTGTCCTTGAGCAAGACACTGAACCCCAAATTGCTCCCGGTGTGCTGGTTGGTGCCTTGCATGGTAGCCTCCGCCACCGGTGTGTGAATGCATGTGAATGGGTGAATGTGAGGCATAACTGTAAAGCGCTTTGAGTGCTCGAAAGACTAGCAAAAATGTGCTATATAAATGCAATCCATTTACCATTTAGAACACTTACATTAGCCTACAGTTGGGTGAAATCATTAACACAAAGCCTATTTTATAATAAATTGTTGAATGTCTGATGTAATTTATTGAATGATCATTCCCATCGCAAAGTCGAATTGTCATAACATGGACCATCGTAACCCGGGAAGCGTCTGTACACAGAGTATATTGGCTTTAAGTCCCAGGAGAAGCCATTGGTGCTGTTCTGAATTTCTGAAAATAGCCTGCTGCATAGATGGGGAAAGTCATGTTGGATAAAGGCATTAAATGTCTTTTCGATTAAATAACGTCAGTTGATTTGAAGTTCCATGTGGTGAAGTGAAAGGCTTGACGGCAAAATAAAATGGCAAAGTACAAAAATATACAATGCAAACAGAAACAATGTTATCTGACTTTTTTTTTTTGTAAAGTTCACATTTCTGCAAACTTTAATCCGCAGCATGTGGACATGTCTATAGTATATTGGTGCCAAGAACTGAGCCGTACCATGAACTGACTGTTTTCCATTGCAAATTATGCGAACCGTACCCGAGCCGTACCCATCCTGATATGACCCTACAGTAGAGCTTAGATCGGGCCCAAAAAATTAAACCCGACCCTACCCGAGCCCGTGCACCTTGTGTCCGAGCCCGACCCGGTCCGACACATTAACTGTAATTATGAGCCCGAGCCCGATTTAAACCCGACTATTTTTTAATACGTGAGCCGTTGTAACAGACGTTCTCAACTACAATTCTAAGTTGTTTGAACTACAGAAATTAGTTTAGATTTATCTTAATGAAAAATGCAACAAGGACGAAGCATGTAAACTGCATTGTTTGTTTATTCAGAATGGATTTTTGAGACACGTTTAGAAGAAAAGCACGTTTTCACTTATCCAGTTCGCTTGCTGCTGGAACCAGTTCGTGTGCTCGGCATCGAACTTTAAGTAAAGGGTTAAGAAAAAGGTTAAATCCTTCCGTAAGCAGCCAACGAGGTATGTGTTAATTAAGTTTTAGTTAAGTTTGTTGTATTTAGCCATGTAAATGTAAATGCTAACTGAGGTTCGTGTTAACTGTATATGAATTCTCTAAGCTGTCTTTATTGTTATTTATGTTTATATTTCATTTGAATTTCAATGTTTGTTAGCTAATATTGTAAGTAAATGTGCTTGATTTTGTGTTTCCGTATCTGTATTTAGTTCTCACGTCTGCCATGATGGTGATAATAACGAAGCCACTGTCTTTCGAATAAACCGTCGGCTCAGTTAAATGCAAAGGACTCTTGTGCTCGTGTCTTACGGGAGGGAGCTACATTTATAATTATGGCATAGCTCTCCACCCAATTAGGCTAATTAAGTAATGATTTAAAAAAAAAAAAAAAACCACACACAAATGCTTGATCATGGCCCCGCCCAGGCCGGCCCGGCCCGGCCCGGCCCGAAGATAGTGGCAGGAAATATCGGCCCGACCCGGCCCACGGGTCGGGTCGGGTCGGGTCTGGGCTCGGGCTCGGGCAGAGAATCTAAACTCTACCCTACAGTATTTCCCCTAGGATTACAGCTTTGGGGGGGGGGGCAGATGGACACCGACAGGGTTCATGTATTTCTTTTGATGACAGTGTTTTAAAAAACCCCAGATATTTTTGCCTGCTTTTCAGGTGGTTGACGCGTCATATTTTCCGACATGTGCTCTCTGTCCACTGGTGGGAGTCTGCTCACCTGTGTGTGTACACGTGTCTGTGCGAGCGCATCGGGGCAGAACTCCGCCATGCGTGATACAGAGAGCAGAGGAGAATTGTAAATGCGTGACCGTGTAGAGACAAAAATTACAAGCTGTTGTGTAAATAAGATAAATAACATAAGGCTATTTAGTTTGTTTAATAAAAGGACAATGTATAGACCTGTTCTATAGAAAAGGTAACCTTAAATGACTTCTGTTGTGATCTGGCGCTATATAGAAAATAAATTAAATCAAATTAACGACCTTCAAGGGGGTGCGGGAGGTGCCGTTGTCGGGGCGGGGGCGGGGGCCCCCCCTAATATAATGGTAGGGAAAACACTGTCCTACTTACTACTGGAGCCCAAAGGATGACTAAACCAAGCTGGTTGCATCATCACTACCATCTGATTGGTCAAAATGCATCAAGATTCTGGTTATCTGCATTGATATGTAAGGACTATCTGAAAGAATAGAAATGTGTATATTATTCATTATTAGAAGCATTGCATATTGTGATAACTTTCCAACCTCCTAAGTACTAGAGAAAGGCCGAACAGTATGGATTCGTAATGCAGATTTATGCAAGCTAATGTTAATTCCACTAGCATAATGGACATGCTGGCAGAAATTAGCACAAAGTAGATTATAATGTACACTGTGTGAATAGTAAATAAGCATCTCTTCGGTTTTACATCACTGTCACTCTCCAAACCTGCCAACGCCTTTATCAAGACAACTCTTCTGCAGCGGAAAACCGAAGCGAGTTGAAACCTCGTTGTAATTATTCTCTTTTTTTGGTGCAGGTTGGGTACGTTATGGTTTCTGTACGCCATTGGAAAAGTGCTACATGTGTGCCAGAATGAATTTCTACAGATTTAGGGTGGCTCTCCCCCCCCCCCCCCCCCCCCCCTTTCAATAACCAGCTTATACTGTATTTGCTAGTCCCAATACCTGTCAGATGTGGATGGGAAATCCAAGCTCTTCGCTCTTTGTGCACCCCCAGTCCTCACTGCTATGAATTTTTGGTCACGGATGCTGAAAGTCTCTGTTGCTGAGGTGCCGTTTGGTTTCAGGTGATGCCCCTCATTTCCATTCCAGCAGCCAGCTGAAGAGCAACATATTGCTATGGAAAAAACATGGATGAGGCACTGTGGCTTTAAGAAAATTAATTATGGTAAAGGAATGTGTAAGTAGAGTAGCAAAGACTAATAACTAAGCAGTAAGGGATTGACAGTAAATAATTTAATCTTCCAGGTCGTAGTCTAATCTTCCTCGATCCTCTTTGATGAAGCTGATGGCCCAATTGGCATTGTTGCAGTATGATTTCTGATGAGCCGAATTAAACTGCAGGAGATGTTAAGTCTGTCCGTATGTGTTTGTTCATACTTGAACCTATAATATGCTTTAGTGATAGTTACTGGTGAAGCAGGTAAATTGCATACAGTGAGAAGAATGCACACAGTAAAGCAAAAATGCAGAAATGTCATTTCTTATACACAACAAAGAACTGACACAAAAAAATCTAGGAAACGTCCAAAAATTATACCCTGAAGAGTGGAGTACGCAAGCTACAGTCGAACCTCGGTACAACGTACCCTGTTTATAACGTTTACACCAATACAACGTTCAAATTTCAATGTCCCGAATTCGCGTAATGCATTATTCCATTTGCCGGTATCGCTTAGAACGTACACCTTTACAGCGTAAACTTCGATATAACGTATGATTTTCAGAAGAAAATAGGCAAACTGACCTTCGTTACAACGTACAGCCTCATCTTCCGAGCACGCGCACAATTCAGAATCGGCTGTTGCCAGCCATCTACATCGCTTAGCAACGCCTAACTGTATGAACCTATCCTCACGAAGCATTCCATGCCGGCCGGACTCCTTGCACGCAGCCCCCGTTTTTTCATGGTTTTGCATGGTGTCATGGTATCGAAATTTATTTCAGCCAATTGAATCATACAGGTGCATAATTTCGGTTTGACATTAGGTTACAGTAAGGCGATTTGAACGATAAGCCGGCAGTGGATTTTGCGTTATTTCGGCTGTCTATGAGTAACTGATATTAACATACACTCACCTAAAGGATTATTAGGAACACCTGTTCAATTTCTCATTAATGCAATTATCTATTCAACCAATCACATGGCAGTTGCTTCAATGCATTTAGGGGTGTGGTCCTGGTCAAGACAATCTCCTGAACTCCAAACTGAATGTCAGAATGGGAAAGAAAGGTGATTTAAGCAATTTTGAGCGTGACATGGTTGTTGGTGTCAGACGGGCCGGTCTGAGTATTTCACAATTTGCTCAGTTACTGGGATTTTCACGCACAACCATTTCTAGGGTTTACAAAGAATGGTGTGCAAAGGGAAAAACATCCAGTATGTGGCAGTCCTGTGGGCGAAAATGCCTTGTTGATGTTAGAGGTCAGAGGAGAATGGGCCGACTGATTCAAGCTGATAGAAGAGCAACTTTGACTGAAATAACCACTCGTTACAACCGTGGTATGCAGCAAAGCATTTGTGAAGCCACAATACGCACAACCTTGAGGCGGATGGGCTACAAAAGCAGAAGACCCCACCGGGTACCACTCATCTCCACTACAAATAGGAAAAAGAGGCTACAATTTGCACGAGCTCACCAAAATTGGACAGTTGAAGACTGGAAAAATGTTGCCTGGTCTGATGAGTCTCGATTTCTGTTGAGACATTCAAATGGTAGAGTCAGAATTTGGCGTAAACAGAATGAGAACATGGATCCATCATGCCTTGTTACCACTGTGCAGGCTGGTGGTGGTGGTGTAATGGTGTGGGGGATGTTTTCTTGGCACACTTTAGGCCCCTTAGTGCCAATTGGGCATCGTTTAAATGCCACGGCCTACCTGAGCACTGTTTCTGACCATGTCCATCCCTTTATGACCACCATGTACCCATCCTCTGATGGCTACTTCCAGCAGAATAATGCACCATGTCACAAAGCTCGAATCATTTCAAATTGGTTTCTTGAACATGACAATGAGTTCACTGTACTACAATGGCCCCCACAGTCACCAGATCTCAACCCAATAGAGCATCTTTGGGATGTGGTGGAACGGGAGCTTCGTGCCCTGGATGTGCATCCCACAAATCTCCATCAACTGCAAGATGCTATCCTATCAATATGGGCCAACATTTCTAAAGAATGCTTTCAGCACCTTGTTGAATCAATGCCACGTAGAATTAAGGCAGTTCTGAAGGCGAAAGGGGGTCAAACACCGTATTAGTATGGTAATAATCCTTTAGGTGAGTGTAGTTTGAAGAATATAGTTCCTATTTAGAATAGGAACTATATTCCTCAAACTACACAAGCTGTATGTCATAGTGTCAACTTGAGGGGTGTTTTATAAAAGTTTTTTTATATACATTTTGTGTTCTATCATTCATTTTGAGGGACTTGGTTACAACGTACTATGGTTGTAACGTACAAATTCTTAATGTCCCCCGAGGTACGTTGTAACGAAGTTCGACTGTACGTTGCTTTGGCATGGAACTCACCTGAGCGCCATTGTCTCAAGGTAGATCTACATATCAGACTTAGTCCCTGGCCCACTCTTGTCTCCTGTTGCCATGGTAATAAACTCAAGTTTGGCAAGAGTGTGTGTGTGTGGAGCGGCTTAAGGGAAGTTGATGAGTATGATCCGTGTCTCTGGGTTACATAGAGGAGATGCAAAAAGACAGAAAAGAAGATGAGAAGGACCTGTATGAAGGAGTGGGTGTGTGTGGATGCCTAGAAAGTTCTGGGTTGTGGTGATGATATATGTAAGCGGGATGAAAGCATTCAGCAGTGCTAAACTGCAGAGTTTGCCTGGGCCTCTTGCCAGGAGTAGATCAATAATGACAGCATTACGGCGAAGAAGTGGAGGAGGTGCAATAAGCTGTTCTTGTGGACCATGTGGAACATCTGGGCATACAGCCTCTTCAGCTACTGCTGATGTTACCTTGGCTGCGCTATCCCTGCTAAGCTCTCCCTGATATGCTAAACCGTCTTTGCTATGCCTGCTAAATTATCCTCGCTAAGTGTACTCTTTTGCCTCACTAAGGCTGTCCTTGCCACACTAACACAGCTAAGCTTCGTCTGCTGAACTACACCTACTAGGCCGTCCCCACTATGCTGCCTCATCTGTGCTGTAGCCGTTGTGCTCGGCCCACCTGGCTGTCTGCGTTACACCACTTCAGCTAAGCTCTGTGTGCTACTCTATGCCAACTACGCTGCAGTTGCCAAAGGCTGAATGTGAAATGCAGGTCTTCATAAATATATAACCTAACCCATTCAGTGGATAGCTACTTTTCAGAGCTGCCGCTTCATATTAAATCTTTATATTTAAAGTGATGAACTGAGTGATAAACTTGTGTTCCCATAAGTCTGAACTAGGTTGTTCTGTCTTATGGTGCCAGTTACTAAGAGCCTTTCTTGATAAAAAATGGCATCGGTGGGTGTTTGAGTGGATGTTGAAGCACTAACTTCTGTGCTGTGAAACATCATTGTGTACGCCACAGCAGCCTCATAACTTTCCTGTAACATCATGGTTTGCATTGGCATTATTGGTTCATTGTGTATTGGGTGGTTTAATTGAAACAGATTAATTCTTGTATACAACTGTATGTCTTAACATTAAGTATACATAAGCTGGGCCGTTCTGGGGACCTCAACCAGAAGCATTCACAAATATTGCAAGTCTTAGTCCTTATCCCTTATCTCTGCTGCCCTAGGTGACGACTAATATTTCCCAGCTTTGTGTGGGTTTAGTTTCTGAGTAGAGCTGGGTGATACGGCCTAAAATCTGTGCGCAATCTGACAAGCCAAAAAAGATGCTTGTAAATGAGATGGCAGACCACGCCATTGTAAACACTTTTAGAATCTTGTAAAAACTTTTAGCATGTTAATGAATCCCGGCTTTTCCACAGTATGTATGGGCACTATGTCTTTTGCAATATACATCGCGACAGCGTTTGCCTTCCACCGTGCCCCATTCTTATCATATGGCACACAGTTCAAAAATGTTTCAGGGACAGTTGCTTGCTTAACTTTGGATGTTGTGCTAGTGCTGTGTGTATTTTCATTTCGCTGGGAGCTGCACTTCTCCCACTCCGCTGTGTGCCTCTGGTTTAGGTGCTGGAATAAATTTGTCGTGCTGCTTCCTTTGGTTGCAACAGTTTTTAAACAGACTTTGCAAGGAGGACTTGTTTGGTCTGTGTCCGACGGCGCAAAACCGGACCATTGCCATGTTGTTTGTGAATCCGCTACAGTGTTTGGGTGCGCCGCGCTAATGTACCCGTGAAGAACGGTGCGTCGCATTAGTTCCGCTTTTGGCGCTCACGTGTAAAATAAGTAATAAAATTGATTTTCATAAAAACACATCGTCCTGAATTGTAAATTCGAATTAATCGATAAAATCGATTTATCGCCCACCTCTATTTCTGGGATATGGAACATTCTTTTTCAGCTGTTAAATTTAGCCATCTAATGTTTTATATGTGCTGTTACAGATTGGTTAGTGGTACTGAGTGTACCTTTTTTTTAATTCTCCCAAATGCACACCTTTGAAATGATGTATGCCTTTAAATATGGGGCTCAATGGGCCTCATTCACCAACCGTTCCTACGATCAAATTTGTTCTTAAACCCCACGTACGCACTTTTTTACTAAGATTCTGACATTCACCAATGTTTTCTTGGCAAAACAGTTCGTTATATCCTGAGTTTCTGTATGCCCAGAACACAACTACAGGACACCATTT
This sequence comes from Paramormyrops kingsleyae, assembly GCF_048594095.1. Taxonomy (NCBI): domain Eukaryota; kingdom Metazoa; phylum Chordata; class Actinopteri; order Osteoglossiformes; family Mormyridae; genus Paramormyrops; species Paramormyrops kingsleyae. The sequence goes on from NC_132814.1 coordinate 3,720,881, forward strand.
ACTCATGCCACACCTCAGCAGACACACTTGTGGTATAGATTATTATGTTGTACATGTAGTAATCCAACTTCACCTGAGCAGATGCGTGACTATTAATAATCCCGACTATGTATCTGCGCAGGATATCACCGGCGCACCATGCGCCTTGTAGGCAGAGCTGCATGTCCATTATAGCCGAACAAAACTACAGCTAAAAGTGGCCCTGGGGACCAAATTGTCTGTCCTTTTGTAAGTGAATTTCCGTTATATGTGAGTCCGCTATATCCGATGCTTTTTCTGCATGTTCTTAAAGGCGCACGGCCGGGACCAGCAGACCTCGTTCGTTATAGACAATATTCCGTTATAAGCGAGTCAATTATAATGGGATTTTACTGTATTAATACTTCTACTTTAGCATTACTGAAGTTTTTTTTTCCTCTTAGTGCCAAGCGACTCACAGCCTAAGCGCCTCTTCGCCATTCCTTGCACATGGCCCTACAGTCTCATGCCCTTTTATGGGAAATTGCAGGGCGTTTCCCTATGCTAATTAGGACAAACTGGCACACACTTTCAGTTACGAAGACGTGGGATTCACCATTCTTAAGAACAAAGGTGCAAACAATTCTGCTACTGAAGAACACGTCATGAATCCGACGTAGGTTGTTCTTAACAAATTTCGCAGGAACAAATTTAAGAGAATTCTTAAGAAAATATTGGTGACTGAGGCCCAATGTCCTCAGGTGTATGCCAGTATCGGAATACGAATGGAGATTATGTGATGAAAAGTGGAGGCTGGCCAAACTCCCTCCTGTCATTGAGTGGTATTTTTGGAGCGCTTCTTTGAGAGGCTCAGGTTGCAGCTTAGGTGTGACAAGCAGGCGAGGGTAGGTTTGAACTCAGTGAGGTGTTGCAGGTGCGGCCCAGGCGCAGAGCCCCTGCCGTTGAGCCCTTAAGCGAGCGGCCGGGACAGTGTTAACGATGGGGAGACTTCAGGGTAAAGTTTCAGGTAATACAACATAGGGATAGCACTTTCTAATGATCGTGGGGGAGGAGGGAAACCATTAGAGAATGGACATGATCTGGCTTGTTTAAGGCATAACTATACAGTAACAATTAATTATTCCCATAATGCCTGAGAGTGGTGAACGTGACACAATTGCATTTTTTAATAGCCGCTACCATTATCCTTTTCTCCTTTCATCATGTCTCGGTCACTCAGCCAGTACTGAAATTTGATGTCTAAGTCATCGGTAGTTTTTCCTGCAGTTTCATGCTGCATTAAGATCGGCACGCACTGGTGCTGTGCTGCTTGGACCCACCAGCCACTTGAGATCATGTGGTGTTCCTTTGTCCCATTCTGCCAGGCCCATGTGGGGAAATTTACTGAAGTGTGTTATGGAGACAGATTGTTTCTACTGAATGCCATCTGTTTGTATTCTGATTTGGAAGATCTCTTCCAACCTTAAACCCCAACCCCCCCCCAACCCCCCCCCCCCCGTTCCCCTCATTTCTTGCTTGGAAACGTTCTGTCAGCTCCGCCATCTGTTGAGGCCGGAGGGTGAATTTACTGAGAATTAAGTGATTTGGTTTTGTTTTCTGTAACCCCGCAGTTTGGCGTTGAGTGAAGGAGCCTAACAGGTGACATGAAGAGCGCCTTTAGTTCTGTCCATGTCATGCAGGTTTCCTTTGTCTCTAGATGCTCTGGTTTCCTCCTGAAGTCCATCAATACGTCTCTCTATTGCCCATAGTGTATCTGTGTGTGCCCTGCCATGGATTTTCCATTCTATCCAGGAAAAACCTCTTTCCTCTTGATATGGGGTATTTCTCAATATGCATACTTTATTGTACCCATTTTATGTCGTCTTCCATTGCTGAAAGACCAGTTCCAATACCAAGAACAGAAATACAGAGGACTGTAAAAATCCCCAGATGTTGTTCTCGCCCCACCCCAGATATCAAGGATGCATCGGTTGCATCCTTGCCAAATGGGATCAATTCCATGATTCATTGCGTCCCCAGTTTGTTCTTGAGAGGCAAGTTAGCAAGACTGCTCTTGCCAAGACCACAAGTATAATCTTTGCATTCTTGGTAGTGAGAAACACCCATGATGTAGTGGTATATTTTCTTTTCATGTTAGGCTTCCCTGGAGGATACCCCACGACAGCACCCACCTATACCCCCAATCTATACCAGACTGGCAGCCCGGGCTACCCCCCAGGTAAGGAGTCCTTCTGAAGCAAAATGTATGTCAATTATGTTCTCCCAAAACTGAGTTTGGCTTATGCCCTTGCCATCAGTGCAAGACAGGACCATTCTCATCCTCTTTACCTATAGAAAAACAGAGGCAGGAATGAGTAGTTTTGTGTTGGACAGTCACCTAAGGACCTGGAGAAGCCATGTGCAAGACCATCCTATAAAGAACAAGAACAGCTTGCAGATGAGTGGATTCAGGAGGTGTTAGATTTATACCCTGAGTGGAGTGAATGGCGTTATGTCCTCTGAGCCACTATGAGTGGTTGTCAGCCTTGCAAGAAACGGCAAGTTGGAGTCAGAAAGTATCCTGTTGGGGGATGTCTTTCCCCTTATCCATGTTTCTTGTTTACTTATTTACACTAGCTCAGGGTTATTCACCTAAAATTCTCCAAACTCCAGTGCTGGTGGTAATGGTAATACTTTCGATTTGGGGGTTGGGGTGATGTGCTGGTCATTTAGCCGATACGTTTATCATATTTGCCAGGTAGCACATCTGCTGCTCTGCTAGCACAACAACAGCTATAAACACTGCTGGACAAGACAGTATAACCCAAGGACCCACAGAGCCCTGGTGAGGTGGCCACTCTATGCCTTTTCAAAAGTCATCCAGCCTTAAAATACAATTGTATATGGATCACATAAAAATGCCCAGTGGTCCAGATGTAAACATCACTGGGTCCAGATTAGGACCGGAGTCTGCCAGTTGGTGACTACACTCTACTTGCTTAAGGCACACAACACCCCCCCCCCCCCCCCCCCCATGGTTTGGGTTTATGGGTTTCTCCATGCATCCCTGGAGCAAGTTGATCCTTTGCCACTCTGCACCAATGTTTGCTGCATTATGGCTTAAATTGTTCCCTGGGTTCTTGCCAGAAGTGCTTAGGTAAACAGACTGGTTCAGTTCTGTCCACATGTTGGAGCATGCTGCTGGTTTCATGTAAACAAGCTGCCTGCGTGCCAGAGCATCGTGAATCTTGGTGAAGCCAACTCAAAAGTGGTGCCTTAGTCTTTATTGAGCCGAAAGGCAAATTGGGAGAAATCTTTTCATAAATGTTATTTTCGTCTATAACAGAATCCTTGGTGCGTTCGGTTGATTTTGCAGGCGTTTCTATACTGCCCACTCGCTGTGCCCAAGGTTAGTACGGAGGCGAGCAGTTTATCCGAGACGGTCTGAATGTATTGTTGCCTGAGCCAATATAATAGGCTCGGATCATGTGGCTATGTGACAATATGCTGTTAAAACAAGACACAAAAGGGACTCCTTTTGTCACTAATGTGGCTCTAAGCCTGAGGGATGCAATTATACAGGGTAGCCATGAACGAGATCAGGAAGTAAGTTTAGCTTGTAGTCCTCACCCAGAGTTGTCTTTCTCCCCCTCTTCCCTCCACCTGACTCGTACTGCAGGATATGCCACAGGGACACCGTACAAAGTGCCCCCGACCCAGACTAACGGTGCCCCCCCACCTTACTCCCCGTCCCCCAGTCCGTACCAGGCAGCTATGTACCCCATCAGAAGTGCATACCCCCAGCAAAACCTCTACGCCCAGGTAAGTGGAAGAGTAAGGACGCATTGAGTGATTATTTGGAAATTTTATATTTGGAGGACCGTCAAAATCTGTGCTGGCGACATCTACACCGAATTGAAAATGTTTCTCCACTAGGGGGCGTACTACGCACAGCCCGTGTATGCTGCTCAGCCCCATGTCATCCACCACACCACAGTGGTGCAGCCTAACAGTATCCCTTCAGCCATCTACCCCTCACCCGTCCCTACCCCGCGGTCCAATGGCGTGGCTGTGGGCATGGTGGCCGGCACCACTATGGCCATGTCGGCAGGTGAGCTTCTCTAGCAGTGATGGAAAGTTCAGGTCCAAAATGTACAAGTCCAGACCAAGATTTTGTTCCAACCAACTAGTTGAGTACAAAAGAGTTACATTCACAGAGTACTCAACTGGTTGGTTGGAACAAAATCTTGGTCTGGATTTTTACTTTTTGAACCTGAACTTTCCACCTTTGTCCTCTAGTGGCTTCATCATACTCTCCATTCAGATCACTGTATTCCTCAATTGAAATTATGCTGCACATGTAAAATGGTTTTTGTACAAATACATTGCTTAAAAACGTCAACTATTAAATTGTAAATTGTTAATATCCAGATCCAGCCCAAGGCATCAATAAATTGAGCAGTTGCAATGGGCCCAGTGGCCAGCGGGGGGGCATCTGATCGCCCTGTCAAAATTAAAAGGAAGATGACAGATGACAATGAGGTTAATAGAATTTTGCTTAGGGCCCCATAATGGTTTGGGCCACTACTGTTAATGACCAATAATTTTTCTATGTGTCAGTTGCAATTTCAAAGCCAGCCTTGAATAGCTGTATTTTAATTGGGGAAATATCAAGCAGAAGCTTGTTTAACTTGCTTCCTAGTGGTTATTGGGCTTAAAACAGTCAGTGATCCCAGCTGTTGTGAGCCTGATCTGCATTCCATGTTTTGCTTCTGCTGCTGATGATGCCATAAGTATTTTTATTAGTGGTGTCATGATTCCGTATTTTATTATTGCAATTAAATCTGGGTCAGGTGTATAGCTGGATTCTCTTGCCATGGCAGTATGCGAAGGGCCGCTCTGTTCTCCTCCACATTTGTAGGGACTTTGCTGACCACCCCTCAGCACACGCAGCACATCGGTGCCCATCCCGTTGCCGTGCCAACATACAGGCCTCAAGGGACGCCTGGCTATAGCTACGTGCCCCCGCACTGGTAAACCTGACTGGACAGCTCCATGTAAGTGCCCTGTGCAGGCTTGACCAATCGATCACAGGCTCATTTTTCCCAATGCAACATTTTGTCGTGTTTGTGTTTGCCCTGCCCCAGCCTTCAACACCCCCCTCCCCCACCACCTTCTATATTTTTCAGATCTGGCGTTAAACGTTGTATGCAACTTCTCAAGTCGTTTTTTCTGGTGCTGGGTATTCAAGATCAGAGCCTGAAATCTGTCTGCAAGAACATCGAGGGAGAGGGTAGAAAGTGCAAGTGTCACTTTATACAGTCTTTAGTGTTTTTCGGAGCTGCTTTTCTCCATTTTTACGCCTGTTTTTAGTTAATACTCCACACCCCTGCCCCACTCCGGTGTCCCGGCCCTCTCACGCCTTCTCGCTAGTCAGTATCAGGAAGATGCCACCCTCTTGTCCTGCCTATCACACGTAAACGCCCACTGCGCTCACCCAGCTCCACACATTTTTAGCTTCGCTCGAAAGGTGCACCTGACTTGTGTGTACCTCCACCTGTTTCGCCCCCCCTGGGATTTGTTTTCCGGTTTTTAGCAAGAGTGTTAAAAAATAGTCTCTGCATATGACAGTGGCTGGATTCTTTAATAAGTCCTCTATGCTTACGAATTATTGCATTACCTAGTGTGCTGTCAGTCACTCAAATTAGCTTACCTAGGGTTATACAATATATGAATTTGATTTGAGATATATAAATACACACAGACTTAATCTATACTGTGTATGTATAAATACTATAAATTTAACATGACAAGGAATTAAAGGGGTTTTTATGAATAAAATTCATTGGATGGACAGTTAAAAAATATAACTAAGTAGGGCTATGAATAATCTCATTCTAATTTGCCCCCAATGATCTTGGCTTCTGGATTTCTGGAATGAGGTCCTTTCATGGGGGTGCTTGAGGGGGACAGGGATTCAGAGGTGGCACTTGAGTCCAGGTGACAGCAATAGGCGGGCCCCAGGTTGTGAAGGCATGGTGTGGCGTGCCGTCCAATTTACGGCATTGGAGTGCCCTCTCTGAGTGTACTGGTTGGTGAGGTGGGGTGGGATGAAGGGGCAGGGTATGTGCTGGGAGTGTGGCGAGGCAGTTATGATCATCACCTAGGATGGACCTCACTCCCTCCCCCAGAGAACAGATAGTGTACAGACAGTGTCGCTACATATCAGTGAAGATCCTGGAGCTTTGCACTGAAATATTTAAGAAGTAATGTATGTTATGAACAGGTACAAGAACATAATCTGCTCCTTATTGGTTATACAACTCCGCAGTATGGTACCCTTCGGTTAATGGCAGAGTTTAAGCATCTAATATACGTGAATATACCCAAATATACATAACTTATGCGAGTACTCTGTCAAAGTCATGTAATCATGCATCTTGACAAAACACCATTCGATTTTTAGTGGAACAGGTTAGCATGACTGGGGTTTGAAGCGCCTCCTCCCTCGGCTCCCTGGGACTGATGTGTAAGGGAAATTGTTGTGTGTGTGTCCCCCCCCTACCCGCTATCTCCCCTCCCCCCACTTTGTTGCTTCCTTAGTTGATATGGCTGAGGCAACTCGTCTGCATCTTGGCTAAAGGGTCGTCAGTTTGATTCCTGCTGTCTGCAGTGTGCTCTACCTTGTTTTAAAAATAACCGCAGATAAGGTCGCTGGTCCATTTTCTGTATTTTTCATTTCGCTTTGCCGTGTGTCCTGATAGTGCAATGTATCGTCGTCGTGGGAAGTGCTGGTCCTGAATTAGTCCCTTAACGACATGGGCCCTGACTCTGCTATCGAAGCCGGCACTGCGAGCCCTCGCACTGAAACCTAATTATAACTCCCCGTTTAACATCGTAACACCTCAGAAGGCTTGAGGGCTAGGAAAAGATGCCTGTTCGGATGAGCTGTCTCTGTACAAACATTCCAGATTTGAACTGAGCATGCCCACGAATCGTACCCGGTGACGTCAGCCTTCCTGTCAAATGTGTTACCGTTTTTTGCACCAAGATCCTGATTTGTGAAAAAGCTGTATTTGTGACCGTATCTCTTAGCGTAGCATTTTGAAATAGCTGCTTCTTGTAGACAGGAACACACTTCAAGCAATCTCATTCATCTTCATCAGCAACTTAATACTACATTTCACTCTTTCAACATTTTAAGAACAATTTCCTTTCCAATTTCACATGGGACATAAGCACAATTATCTTACTTTGTAATTAAAAAAAAGCCTCTAATTTCTGACTGGATGAGGCAAATAATGACAGTATGACCATTGGAATATTAGCAAGTCTCTGGGATGTGTCTGTCTAAACTGTGCAAATGTCTCCCATCCAGCATTTTTCCACAGATCAAAAAGAATGTAGCCATTCCCGACGGATTCTGAAACAACCAACCAAAAATACGTTCAGTCAAGGCTATCGCTGATTTTTTTTTTTCCTCTCCCTTACAAGGACATTATAAGGATTAGCATAAATGCCCCAGTATGGAAGCAGGTAGTAAAGATGATTGCATGAGTCTTGTTAGCTACCAACTTCATTATACATAATTTAATGTCATTTTACCATAAGTGTTATTTAAGTTCTATTATTATAATTATTTTATTGAATGGAACCTTAATGGCTTAATGGTTCTGTTTATTTTGAAAAGTCTCTGGGGAAAGGGGGAATTAAGGTTTTTTTCACAAGCGCCTTTTGAATTAGGTTGTATTAACGTGACTTTGCTGAGGGGAGGACAGCGGTTTTTAGGTTTTGCCCCTCACCCCACACATCTTGCAGAATTAGCTAAATTCCATTTCCTCGTCTGCTCAATGAAGTGACTTTCAGAACCCAACTGCATGTGGTGTTGAGGTAATAGCTAAATAAACATCTTTATCTGATGGGTAGCTGGGAGCGCTACGCAGTGAATAGTGTTATCTAACACGCTCCCTTTTTAATTTGGTTCCATCAACAGACACAACCTATAATGCTGAGAGGGAATCTGTCCTCTTAATGTCCACCTACAGGTTCATCTCTTCAGGGGGCTGTTACCTCAGTAGCACTTCATGTCCAAAAATTGGCACAAAGAAATTAGGGGTGTCAGACACGTTTCTTGGTTTTCACCTGAAGTCAGATGTTGCACTTGTGTGTGGTAAGGTACCCGGCACTAATGCTGACCGTCTTTGGCCCACACTGGTATATTAACAAGCATTTTGCAGAAACACTTTTTGATATTTTGAAGATATGTTTGTTTGAGGTTAATCCATAGAGGATTGGTCCTACAGATTCCACCATTCCCCCAAATAAGAAGCACTAGAGTTTTAACTGCTTCCATAATATAGGCAGTCATGTTAAGATTTTATCCATTAATTGCAACTTGAAATTTATTTTTACCACATTTTCTATTGTTTAAACACTACTTTTGAGGCAAAAGTTCTGTGTCTTCCAAACACATTTTCCAAAGCATGATTTAGGAGTATAGTACATGCTTTTTGAGGTGAGCTCCTCGCCTTTGAGGTTCCAGTGTTCCCCGGCTTGCATATGCAGCAAACCTTGAACTGGTTCTGCAACAGGACCGTTGCAAGGAAAACCTTTTTTTTTTTTTTTTTTGCGGTGTGTTGAAAGGCTTGTGAAAGGAGAGACCCTTGTGAATATGAAGTGTAAATCTGTTATCGTTTTTTTTATTTTAAGTTTTGTTTTGGGTTTTTTTTTTTTTGTTCTTGAAGATCAGTCTCTGATCTTGGTGTCAGAATTAAGCCAAGTTTCTAATTGTATATTTACTGTAAGATGTAGAACATTCAATAACTATTAAAGTCTTTCCCAAAAAACTTTTTTGTTTGTCAATCGCTGATGGTTAATAATGGTACTACATTGAATTTATATCTAAAAATTTAAAAATATATAATGTAATTGAAACAAAAACTACATTTTGTTTGACTCACCGTTTTTTTTTTCCCCCATTTAACTGTTCTTGCATTAACCTCATGGCCCCTTTCATTTGACTGGACAGTTATTTCTTAAATATGGGTTTTGTATACTGTACAAAAGTCATGGTGGTTGCTGTGTATGTTTGTCAGACAAGTTGGTTTTCTGCTTGTAGTGTGAATGATACTGTATTGCACTGGTGGCTACCTTTGGCACACTGGTACCTCCCAGGTCTGCAGGACAGACACATGGTAGCTGGCGGCCGGGATGCTGAACTGCCAACAAAAGGATGCCAGTCAAGTCCTGGTTCTGCAATAAGGGTCGAGGGAAAAGGGCAGGCTGCATAATGCTGTGAGATGAATTACGCTTTGTTACATCCACTATGGTTAAGAATGCTGGGAAGCTGAAGAGCTAGTCAACCATCAGAGTTGGAATGTTCAGTTCCAGAAAGTAAGATTCCAGACCATGATTTGGTTTCTACCAACTAGTTGAATCTAAAGTCTGTCACAGAGTACTCAACTGTTTGGTTGGAACAAAATCTTGGTCTATTTCTACTTTCTGGACCTCAACTTTCCACCTCTGTCAACTGTATTGGCGAGGACACAAGAGATGGGAATGTGGAAATGGGAGAAGAGTTGCTAACCCACAAAGCCATTCCTGAAGTTACTTTTGAGGAACACGTATCATCTGGTTTCCATGGATACTTCAGAGACTGCTAAGTGCAAAATGACGTTTGTCAAGTTTACGACTAAGGGTCAATGTGAACCAAGGAAGGTCAATCCTATAAGCGACATAGGCAGCCGCCTAGGGTGGCAACTTCTGAAGGGGTGCCAACTTGCCAGCCAATTTCACTTTGCCTCATACAGGGAGCACCACATTGGTTAGGACCAGCCCTGATGTGAACTGCTACAAAAAGGAAGAACATGCACAGAGCAATGAAACCTGGACTAATGAACCAAATGAGTTATTTCAGATTCGTAGAAAATTACACTTCTAAAACTTTATATTATTTGGGGGTAATTTGAATGTAGTCTTGTCCAGTTGCACACCATGTCAGCTCGTTCCTTCTGGACAGCACTGCCAGATCCAGTTTTCTTTTAGTAGAAGAATGTGCATGTAGGTGTGATAAATATAGAATGGTCAGCCATCTTTTTTACTGTAGAGGGTTTTTTTTAAATGCAAAATGATAGTTTGGTTAGCCGTCGTGGTTTGTTAAACAATCTCTTACTACTCACCAAGGCTGCTGTTAATAAACTTGGGTACAGACAAATTACTATCTGGAATAAATACACAAAGAGTCTGGGAAAAATTTACATTAAAATATTCCCTTTGAAAACAACAGGACAGACTATAAAAAGCAATTTGAAAGTATTTTACTTCCTTCCCATGTTTATGTGTTGGTTGTAAAAAGCAGGACTGTAATTTTAAAACATGACCACAGCAGCTTCCAGAAGGTCTGTGTGGGTGACCGGAAGGTGACCCACAGTTCTGAAAGATCAGAATTTCTTTTACATAGTATGAATTAGGGTGCACCAGGGTGGTGCATTGGTTAGCACTGTTCCCTCACACCTCTGGGACCAAGGTTTGAGCCCCCACCAGGGCTCCATGTGTGTGGAGTTTGCATGTTCTCCCCGTGTTGTTATGGAACTTTCTCCTGGTACTCTGGTCCCCCCCCCCCCCCACCCCAGTCAAAAAACAACATGCTGAGGTTAATTGGAGTTACCAAATTGCCCCTAGGTGTGGATGGTGTGTGAGTGTGTCCTGTGATGGGTTGGCCCCCCATCCGGGGTTGTTCCCTGCCTTGTGCCCATAGGCTCCAGACACCTCACACTCCGGAATACAAGTGGTGGCTGGAAATGGATACATAATATAAACTGCACATACTTAAAGGAAAATAAATAATGAAAATTGGGCAGGAAAAAAAATATTGTGCCTATTCAATGTTGAATGAATCAAATTTTTTTTGTTTTACGGCATTGACTAAATAAAAGTAATTTTGTGCATTTGCTCTGTTGTGTGAAATTGCAAATGGACATCCCAGGATAATATGTTTGGTTGCCTGTATGGAAAAAGGCAGGTATTTAAGAGGAGATTAGTTTTAACTCAATAAAAGCATTTTTGTACATTTGCTTATTTTGCTATAATACAAATGGCTGCCCCTGATAATGTTTTGGTTGCCTGCTTCGATGGCATGAATTTCACATCATTAACTTCACGTCCAACAGAAATGAACCTTTTCCCAATGCCCAATGCTTTATGTATTCCACATGCAGAACTATTATTCACTAGTTGGAAGAGCAGGCAGTTCTCATTAGCAAGTAGGTGTACCAAGAAAACTGGCCACAATCTGTAGATTATCATGAAAATGCTTCATTCCATCCTGTATGGGCCTTAGGAGGACAGCTGGATGATGACTGTCAATGTGTTTCCTTGAGGCTGGTAACAGCAGGAGATACAGCGAGTCCTTCATGGAGGATGTGGTGTGGCTGGGTCTCTGCTGGCACTCACGCTGAGTACATCAAGGTGTCCCTCCTCCACACTGTCTACAACACAAATGTTTTCAAACCGGGTCCTTGGAGTCTCACAGACAGTCCACATTTTTGCTCCCTCCCTACTGGTAGTTGGGAGGGAGCAAAAACGTGGACTGGATTGGGAAACACTGTACTACACGCTCTACACAAGTCACTCTGCCACTCACAGTTACTGCTTATCCTGCACATTTGCAGGTCAGGGGGTGATGCTGGGTTGCAGTGCTGTGTACTTGCTCAACCTAACAGCTCCTGTATTAGATCTCCCTGCTCACCTACTACCACAACCACTATGACCTTTCATCGCCAATGCCTGTAAGCTGGTCGGTGCAGGTCTTTGGGATGACCTCTCAATCAGCCTATAACAGTGGGTCCCCAGAACTGGAGTTGAGAAACACTGCTTTGTGATTAGCTGATGGAGAGGTCATCCCAATAACCCGCACCCACACCAGCTCTCCGTGAATAAGGTTCGCAAACCCCTGTTCCAGAAAGTTCAAATCTAAACCAACATTTTATTTCAACCAACTAGTTGTGCACTGTGTGACTGTGACTCTTTATATTCAACTGGAAACAAAATCTTGGTCTGGATTTATACTTTCTGGACCTGAACTTTCCACCTCAGCTTGTACACCATATTCCACCACACCATCATCAGCACCCACAGCTGCCCAGTGGTCTGCCAGACTCTGGCTACCTGGAAGATATGGTGGTGCAGGAGGGTGGACTGGTTTGTGTGGGTAGTTGTGCTTATACTATGTATTGCCTAATGTTTCTTATTGTCAGCCCAGGGACCCAGTGAGGTTGGACAATGTGCCATGACTTCCCAAGTTGAACTGGGCAGTCCCGTCCTTTCCCAATGGCATGAAAATGACCTCTTTGGGGTTTTGCAGTGTCCTTTGCGGCTGTAGTGATGTGCTGCTTCCCCATGGAATAGGTCCTATGCCAGAGTGCACTGGCGACCAACCAGGTGAATCAAAAGTCATGACTGTGGTGCTGACTGTGTTAGCCGTTAGCCTCCAATGCTAATGCCTCATACACTTCTTTGCCACCCAGTCTTCTGGATGCTGCCGGAGCAGTACTGCCAAGGCTGGCCACCATCCCAGAGAACAGCCACAGTCCCAGAGAGCTTTTTTCTCGTCCATTTGGGCAATCAGTGGGAGGCACAAAGGGGGGAACATTAGGATGATTCCAAGGGCCCCTGAGTGACTGGGGCCCCAAAAAATTAGAATTATAATTGGATCAGTCTGGGTTGGGGGCCCAATATGATATGCTTTCATGGGGCCCTAAATAGCTAGCAGCTCCTGTGGTGGTAAATATCAACAGTTTCACAAAGCTGCAGACTTGATCTAATCACAATTTCAATGTTATTTGATTAATCCTAACAAGATCAGTTAGGAGAAAAACTGAAAATCTGAAATTACTCCAGCCATCCATCTCTGGACTGCTCATCCTGCTCAGAGTAATGCAGTAACTCAGGTTACTTAGCAACTTAGACAACAGTGACTTACATTTAAGTATAAGCTGTCAATTACAAGGAAAAAAAAGATTTGTTTTGTATGCTTTGATCATGGCATATCACTGTGGTGTACTAATATTAATCATTGATCCATGTGAGGAAACTGTCTTTACACCTCATTCAACTTCCTCTTTGTGTAGTAAGCTGTCTGTAAAGGGCAGCCACCTGTTAGGACACCCAGACAGCTGGGGGTTAAGGGCCTTGCTCAAGGACCTGCAGATGTGCTGAGGCTGGGTTTGAACCAGTAACCTTCTGATTATAGGCACACAGGCTTAGCCCACTGAGCCACACGCTGCCCAGTTTAGGGGTGTTAGCCTCTCTCCGTGAGGTCACCCATCTCAGGGCATCCTGAGAACAAGGCTCTTAATCTGGAAATCTGCTCCAGGGCCAATAGAAAAATGGGTGGCCCGGTGCCCTCACCCCCCAACTCCATGGGCACCGCTGCAGGTGGCTGCTCTTCACTATCCAGCTTGCTCTCTCCTACATATGTGTCTCTGTGTCATGGAGAAGGGTAGGCGAAAAGATCATTTCCACACAAGGATCAGTAAAGTATCATTATCAAATGAAGTCAAAAAATGAAATCATTATCATGGTGTCTGCTTCCATCTAGTGAGCATATTTTGCAATACACTCCAGTATACATCCATTCTTATCTAACCACTTTTGCTGGGTTATGTGAGGGAGCATGCAGTTTATCCCAGGCTGCACACAGCACAAAGCAGGGGTACTCACTGAAACATAGAGATACATAATAATGAGAATGGTTATTCCAGTTCTTTTTCAAGTCTTATTCTATTACGTTATGGTGGTTGTACAGCTTAATAGAAACAGTAACTATGACAGTGGGTTGCTTCCACTACGTCTAGATTCTTTGCAATTTCTAGAACGCCCCCTAAGTGTAGACTTTATTTATCTCGCACGTGATACCCTGCTATGGATTGGCGATCTGTTCAGGGTGTACTCCAGCCTTGTGCCTTATGCTAACTAGGGCATAGGGTAGCCTCCCTGACAGGATAAAGGCCCCCTTCAAGCCCACCTAAGCGAGCTTCACCCCCAATAAAGAGTGACAGTATTATATAAATTTAAAATTATATTATATCTTAAATGAGGGGGTTTAAATCATAATAAATTATTTATTCGATCTCGCTAACTTTAGTTGTGTTGATTTTTATATGCCAATGGCAGAATAGTATTAAGAATTTATTTTCTATACTGAATATATTGAATAAAACTTTTTTATGATATTGCAACCTGCTTGTACAGGGTGTGGGATTCATCGCGATTAAAATGTGATCGTTTGACAACCCTATTAATAATCTGACCTTTTTCGTCTTTATATTATTTCTCTTCTTGTTGTCATCACTTCAGTAACGTTTTTTTTTTGTTATATCGTGCTAACCAAACAGACACCCCCCACATGTCGCATAGCTGTTCTGTGCGGGCCCTGCAGAGGGCGCGAGTACTTATAAGGCCGGCCACCCCTGTTGCCACCCCACGTCAACAAATCTGGCGGGATTGATCTGCCGCCACCTTTCCCCCCTGGTCGACAGTCCCCGGCTCCGTAGTTTTTACCCCTGGCCACCCAATCGAAATTTTCTGTAGGTGCCACTGCGTCCGAGACAAAGTAAAATTGAATTAATCGAACTTATGTCGCTTATAACATCAGTTTTGCCAATTTTGGTCAGCTGGCTGGCGTGAAATTGTCAATTCCAGACAAGTCCACACACTCATTTACATGTATGTAACAGTTTTATTACCTTGTAAATAGTGTGTAGGGTTTGCAAACAACAACGCTTCTGATGTAGCTAATTTTAGGTTTATAATGGAATGATATAGATTAGAAGACATGATTACTTGCGTGAGTGTCACGCCAGATGCGTGAGAGTGGGCAACCTTGTAGTACTGACCGGCCATGGTGGATAGACAAATGGGTGGATTTCAAAGCGTCGCCTGTAGGTCCAACTTCTGAACACTTCGCACTCCAGTTCCCTAGATGGCACTATGCTTCTTCCTATAAAAAATAGAATTCCGACAAACTCCACAAAAAGAAGAAGCGGTAAGCCGTTCTTTACTTTCTGGCGTCCGGCTTGGGTTGTGGTTTCCAAGAAGAAGAAGGTTGGTCACTTTAAATGTATCAAACTGTCAATTTAAGCATTTTTTACGCCAAATTCCACTTGTCTGCCGCGAGAAAGGGTGCATAAATATCTCGGGAGGGTTTTATTCGCATACATTATTATGCGATGGATGAATGATAGTTAATGTGAAGTTATAAAGTAAAACTCGAATAGCGTCTGCGGTCAGCGACTGATATTGAGAATATATTGCCCTGGGCGTTGAATTGTGATGGAATTACAAACTTGTTTAAGTCTTGAATTATTGTAGCACATCAAAAGCAAGATTTTAGACGGCGGTACAGTAAGCCCTCGTGTTTCACGAATTCATGGATCCGCGAAAATTTAATTGGAACCGAACTTATTTGCATCTGCCATTTTTCGCACATCTGCGAAATTCTCGAACGGAAGTGTTTGTTTAATTTTCGTAGTAATTTATAAGTTTTCATGCTTTTAAGTGTAAAATTGGTAAGAAATTTAGTTAAACGTGACTTTCTTATGGAAACGTTCTTTTTTATGTGCATACTGTACTGTACCTTTACAAGATGCGAATCCCATTCGCAAAGTTAATTCCCTTTGGAACTGCCACGATCTGCTCGTTCGATTCTCCCGTGTGCCACGCCCCCTCATCTACCTCGTATGGAATCTCCGTGTGATCAGCTGTTTCGAGTTGCTTTCATTAGTCCTGTGTATTTAAGTCTGCGTTTAAGTATGTTTCCCGAGTCCGGTCATTTAACGTCGTTTTGAGCTTGCTGTCTGTTCCGTTGTCCTGCTTGTCTTTACCTTTTTGACTAAACCCCGTGTTCCCCGATTCCTTGCGTCCTGTCCCTTCTTCCCCGGTCCGTGCCCCGGCAATAGGTGACAAGAACGCGGATGGTTACATAAATATTAGAAAATAGTAAATTTACTATTTTGTAATAGTAAGTAGACGTTAACGTAAATTCAACGCACAAAAATTATAAATTTCTTGAAAGGTGCTAATGTTTACGTACAATGTAGTAAATGCCTCCCGGGTTTCCCTCTAAACACTGAAAGGGTTAGAAGTAGCCAATCACAGAGCATAGTTACCAGGTTTCCAACCTGCTGATTTGCTGGTACAGTAGCTCGGATCCTTTGTGTACTGTACTACATGCGTGAAATCGCGGTTCATCTTCCCACATCTCAGTTCAACAAGTGTGATACAAGTGTGATAACTATTTTCAGTGCTTTTTTCCCTCTTCTTACTTATTTATATATGGATGCATAACCCCAAGGCCTGGATAACCAAGGTCATAGCATCCAACTGGTTCCACCGGTGTTTCATCCCTGAAGTGGAGAAATACCTTCTCATCTTAGGCCTTGAATTTAAGGTGTTGCTAATCATGGACAATGCTGGAGGGCACCCCCTAGATCTGTTGTATGATAGTGTGCAGATTGAATTCCTCCCTTCCAACATCACCTCCCTCATACAACCTATGGACCAGGTGTGATCCATGCCTTTAAGGCCCTCTACATATGTAACTCTATGCAACACTTGGTCAATGCAATGGACATAATGGAGAACTTCACCTTAAAAGAATACCGGAAGAAATTCACCATAGTGATGTGCCTTACTGTAATTTAGTCTGCTCTCAAAGAAATTCAGAAGGAAACTCTCAATGCATGCTGGAAAAAACTGTGGCCAGACATAATCCATGACTATAAGGGCTTCTTACCGGATGAGATTCATAATGAGGCTGTCAGGAAGACTGATACTGGCAAGATTGCTTGGGGGTGAAAGACTTGAGGATTGCACCGAAGTAGTCGTCAAAGTCATCGATGCCCATTCTGTCCCCCTGACAGATGATGACATGCTTGAGCTGACTAAGTCAGCAAGTGAAGAGGAAGAGGAAATGGCTGAAGAAATGAGAGGAGGACGAGGGTCATTCATTGGAACGTCTTGGAGTAATCATGAGGACTCAACAGCAGTTGCAATCCTGCATAGAAAAGTGGGATCCCTTTTTTGAACGTGCTCTGAAAACTGTAAATGGATTAAATTCAGCCATGGAGACATACAGAGCCATCTACACCACTATGAAAAAACAGTATCAGCAGAGCAAAATAACTTGGTTCTTTGAGTCGAAACCCAAACGCTCCAGACTCTGAGAATCTGTAACTCCTCATGTACGCTATGCAGTCATTTTCATATTTTCACTGTACTGCACAGCTCATTCATAATTATTTTAAATCAAATTCATCATTGGTGAGTACCCATACTACTATTTCTTTATTAAATATTTTTAATATTTGTATATTTTTGTTCTCGCTCTCTCTCGTGGTTAGCGCAGACAGTATTTTTACAACTTATTTCTATACGTCATTACGTAATTTTTAATTGTAATGAAGTTTACAGCCCTGTTCGTTTACTAATTTAGTAATTTAGTTTACTAACCTTACTGTGAATGCAAAAGAAAACGGCAGCCAATGGCGTGTTCTATGAATTAGTAGGAGTAACATTAGTATACTGTACTGTAAATGTGCTAGTGTGACAAATATCCGTTAGGCGATGCTGTACTCTATTTTTACATCAAACATTTGTTTTTTTAAAGGTAATGTATTAAGCTAACTTTTAAATGAAATTAAAGTGTTTTGGGAGCATACTGTATGTAGGGTTTAAACTATAGAAATAAGCACATATTACCATTTTTAGTGACTCTACAAAACATCTGCGAATCCTCCTCATTTGTGACAGGTTCTGGAACGTAACCTTGCGAATGTCTGAGGTCTTACTGTATTTTATAAATTTTTGTTTTTAATTGTTGAGAAAGCTTGACTGCTTTTTATTTGTAGTTTGGATTCGGATGGTATATTCAAAGCTGTGCACTGGACACAGGAGCAGAGTTTTGGATCACCTCAAACAGGCCTGAAATCATCTTCATAGCAACTGGTAAATCTGGGATTGGAGTTGAAGCAGCAGCCAGAGGAAGACTGCAAGGCACATTTCCTCTGCTTTGTTTGTGCACAGACAAGATTACTGACACCTGTACTCACTTCAATGATACAGTGCCGAGTCAGACCAGGGCACTTTGCCTTTGGGTTCCTGGCCCAGGAGATGTTCTGTCGCTCTGATTTCACACTTCCAGTTATGGTGTCCTTATTACCTGATATTGATGAGGCATTTGTCCAAGAGAGCTGCTTGGTACATAGCGAGTCTGGGATCTGGTGGACTTAATTACATCATGGACAGCCATGATCCAGAAGAGGTCTGGTTTTGCAGAGGGCGCCATTAAGATTTAGGGCAGTACAAGAGCCTGTTTGATGATAATGATGATGATGATGATAATGATGACTGTCCCAGGAAAGTCCTCTTTGATTTGTCTTGTCTGTCTGGTGTTTGTGAATTTGAGGATTTGTCTTACAGATGGCTACAACAATTCGATGGCTACAGTTCCTTGTGGACAATTAGACAGAAGAAATTTTGCTATATTATTGTATTTTAATTTTCCACAATATCCACCTACATTATTATGCACTATATTATCAGCAACATGAATAAATGTAAAATATAAATGCATCCCTTCCTGTTCACGAACATGTTACTTTCTCATCCGCTAGATACAATGTGGCCACCAGGGGGCTCTGCCATTGCCCAGGCAGTCACTGTGCTTCAAGTTGCCAAGAGGGCTGTATGTGTGCAGGTGAGCCTTTGGTAATTTAGGCCTTGAACTTCCCTGGTTATGTAACCAATTTTTGTGGCTGTCTAATCATTGTTTGTATTTTTTACACTAATAAGCAAGTTATACAGCTGCATAGTTTACTGAAGGCTTTAATACAGAACACAAAAGCACTGCTTCTGAAACAGACATGGTGAAGTTTTGTCTCAATTCCAGGTTTTTTTAAAGCCAGTTCAAAGCGCAGCTGAGGTTTTCTGTTGCCAGCAGCATTAGAACTAAATGTGCTAAGTTTTGAATTGTGCTGGTATACTTGTAGTCCCTTCAATGATGATATGATGACGAGTCAGACCAGGCCACATCCTGTCCAGGCCTAGGGCCACGTTCTGTGACTCTACCCCACGGCGATGTGACCTCATCACCTGATGATCTTGAGGCATTTGTCTGAGAAGGGGCTTTGCATGAATATGTACCTAAATGGTGCTCATGCTTGAAACAGCATTTCTCATTTATGGTTCTCCGGCGTGTTCTCCTGGAGATGTTAAGTGTCATTTCCTTGTGCACAGGTGTCCTGAGAATCAAGGCCATTGTGCTGCATTTGGACCCCAGAAGCAAGACTGGCACAAGAAACCCCTCCCACATTGTGGAACCCGAGGAAGAGACATTATGCTGCCCCCCCACCCCCCTCCAATTTCTTACCAAATGGGGGTCCAAATCAGAGGTCTCTGTGATTACTAAGGTTCCCCTTGTGGCCACTAAGGGTAAGGACCACCCACAATACTACACTTGACCCAGCAATAAAATGATTCTTTAAAGGATTCCTACAGATTATTAAATTCTTAATCTTAATATTGAAATATATTTTATATATTTTTCTATTACATATTATTTTACTAAGACGGATTGAATGATCATATTTATATAACTATATATAATTTATTCATTTTCCTGTGGATTCGCATTTTTATGTGTTCCGCCCTGGCCCTCTGTTATTAATCTGCTTATTGTTGCAGAGGTGAAAAGCAGGCAAGCAAAAATGGGGAACATTCAAATTTTAATGAGAAGTTTGTGGAGGGTGCTACTGAATGTAATTGAACTTATGCACTCTTCTCACACAATAACAAAAATTCTTTGTCCGTAAATGGCTAGAGGATGAAAAATCCAAAGACTTTTTGGCATCTGCAAGCAACTACTTTGAGGCTAGATGCAAAATATCCTAAGCCATTCGAGGTGGATTTAAAGACACATGAAATCAAGGGGGATTGAGGAACTTGAAATCTGAGAAGCACCTGTGTTGTGCTAAGTCAGGAGTGCAGAGCCAATGGAATCTTGGAGCCAATGGAATTTGGATTGTCAGTTGCTGACAGTTTTTCTGCTGACAGGATTTGTAAACTATTACAATCAAAAGGCGCTGGACTTCACTTAAGCGCTGAGTTCTTTCTGTGTGCTGATTTAATCGCTTTAAAAACATAAAATTACATGGATAGCTATAGCGTAAGGGTTGCAGATAGCAGGCATTTTCTGATCAAGTACTTTGGTTCAGAGTACAAAAATCTTATTGAAATGGGGGTAAATGTCTATGTTTCTGGTGTAAAATAGGGCGGCTGTAACCATGGTTTATCATGCAAGACATTGTAACGGAAGAAACTTGCTGAAACTTTGATATGACTCTACAAAGAAAGCTTTTGCAGAACTGTGGTACACGATATTGAGGTGCCAGTTAGTGGGAGGTAATAGGACGATAAATTAGCATGATCAGTTGCAATTGTATCCATGATAATTATTTCAGAGTTATTGCAAGAATCACAATATGGCACATTTCGCAGATACTTGTCCAAAGTAACGTACAAGTCAAGCAAACCCATGAATGGCCAGTTACAAGTGCATTATTTTTATATATATATATCTAATTTCTCTTCTAACCAGTTTGCTAACTTGGTTAAAAACACATGGGCCATAGATGGGTTGACTATACTATCAAACAAAGTGTGCAGCATGGCTGATGAAGAATTTGTTACAGAAAAGCTCCTGTTTGTGTGGAAATGGTTTGGAATTTAAATCTGACATGGACCAATCTGCTGTAATTTGCAAACTTTGCAAAGCAACCAATTTTATCTTATTTATTTGTATGTGTTGTAAACTGAGTTCATGACTGCTATTGAGCAAAATGATACATATTAATTTGTCCTGGAACGTTTGAAACTTTAGTATTAAAAATCACTTTTGATATAATGACTCAGTTTCTTTCATATGCACAGTATTTTACATACCTTAAGTGTATCATTATGTTACAAGCAGTGTTCTTGTAAGGACAGAATTGCTGGTTAAGTGGTTAAAATTAAATGGTTAATTTCCACATTACAACATTTCAGTTTGGCTGATTTGTAAACAACAAAAACCATCTATATTGTGAATTGTGATTCTAACTTAAAACACTGATGACATTTTGTCTACCCCTTGGGCTACTCTCTTAAATTGTGAGATGATGATGATGATGAATCTGAGCAGGACACCTCCTGCTTGAGGTCCAAGAGCACATTCTATATCTCTGGACACTGACCTCAGGACAGTGTGACCTCATCCCATGATTGCATGGAGGTATTTGTTTGAAGCTGATATTTACACCCACCTGGGCTGCAGCTTCATGTATCAGCAACCTTCCAAGTGTTTTTACTGAGTACCCCCACCCCCCAGGTATTCTCTGCTTCCTGGTAATGGATATCAAAGAAAACAGATCTGCGGATCAAACATTTCAGTTTTTTTATTATATATTTAATCGAGATTTTACACTATTTCATGAATTGTGTACAGTAAATGCATGTAACTTGTACAGACAAATCTTTAAAAACACACTTCTGGTAGAGTTAAAGGCATATGTTTACTAAACATGTAATGTCAGTCAATTTACTCTCTCATTGTTTGTTGTGCTTCTTGATGCATGCTATTTAACATTGTTTGGGATTAATTGTTAAACTGGCCTGAGCTGTGCTGTGAAACTTGACCACTTTGCACGCTACGTTGGTAGGCTGTTACGCGTCAGTCGTGTGTCTGTGTAGCACCTTAGTCCGAGAGAAACAGTTTCGTTTTTAACTGTGTATTGTACTCAACTGTGTATTGGTTAAAATGACATTGAAGACCTACTTGACTAATAAATTGCATCTTTAACTGAGTATGGTCTGTAATACAGTACGGTCTCTCTGCGATTATTAATCGATAAATGTCTGCTTCGGAAAATTTTGTGGCTTTCCATCTTTTTCCCTGTGTGAAATGTTATCCAACAAAAGCCACACGAGTGATCAAAAAGTAAATGATTAAAACTAAGCGTTTGCTTCGTGTCGCAGCGACCATTCCCGCACAACCCCGTCACTGATATCAAAGATAACGCTACATAACTTATGGTTTTCTGTTACATATTCTCGCTGCAGATGCGTCCTGTGGCAGTTTAACGTCTTTCTCCCATCCTACACGCTGCCACTTCGAAGCTGCTGTGCGGCACATGGTAGAAACGCCGCTCCCTCTAAAGCCAAGAGCATGACTGCGACTCGGTTCACCCTTGAGACCCGATACGGCGTGAACCCGCCTTCCAAACGATGTCCGAAGTGTACTTCGATACAAATCTTAATATAACTGCTTCTAGACCAGTTTTAAAGAAGCTTTGATCAACGCAAATACTCCACAAGAAAACAATATGTACGTTTTCATACAGTTATCATCGTGTATCATTCATTTAATAGTCAGCTACAATAAAATAATCGAGCAGTTTAAAAAAATCAACATTTTCATTCTGTTAACCTACCTGCTTGCTCGGATTTAAATTTAATTATGGCTGCCTATTGCGTATATCCATCTTGAGCGATTCCCCATGCCTTTTTATGAATGGAAGTTCCACGAGCGTCCTTCATCAGTGAAAATACTACTGAGTAATCATTCTTCGGGCATATTCGTTTGTTTACATTAGTGATTTAACTTTTACAGCAAAGGCCTATAGGCCACCGCTCTCGTTGACGCGGTGAATTGTGGGCAGCCATTGGTCCTCCGAGCTCACGGGCTGCTAGTCTCCCCGTTGGAAAAATGGCTGCTTCGGCGGCGGCGGGTTCTTGTCCCGATTCGTGCCCGAGCTTCGCCGTTGTCTGTTCCTTTTTGGAGCGGTACGGAGCTCTTCTGGATCTTCCCGAACTTACGTTTTCGCAGCTGGAACGATATCTGCAAGAGACCTCAACAGGTAAAAGGTTTGAATAGTAGAAGCTTGGGACCTAGAACGGGTGTCCACCTCCATTGCTTGTATGTGTTGCTGGTCGTGCAGACGTTTGCTGTTATTGTGTGGTAATTGGGTATTTAACGTCCCCCTTTTCAGTGTTTACTGCTGTTGTGGCTGTTTCAAAACACGAAGCAACCCAAAGTATCGTTTGTTTTTTAACACGTATTTTTGGTGGCGAAAGGTTTTGGGTTTTTGAAATTTGTGATTGGAGTAGGCTATGTCAAGATGTATTTTCCAGCCTCGGTTGATTCTTTATGGCTCAAATTGTTCCTTATCGTGCGCAGAAAAGGGGGCTAAACTACTTGCAAGTTAAATAACTGCAGCGGCAGCTCGAGTTCTCTTTCCAGTTAATAGTAATGGACATAGTTTTGATTTGTAGAAGCATGCATGTACGTTTTGAAAGCCTAAAATGCGCTAGCGATATTTACAGTTACATTGTAATTTTTTGGCATAGTTTGGTTGTAACAATACTGCGCATGCGCACAATGGATAAACTTCCTGCCGAATGTAGTAGCTGTTTTTGAGCTCTGGAGATTGTTCATTCAAAGTATTTTTGTATAAATATAGTTTTTTTTTTATGTGGAATGTGTACATTTTATATTAAAACTCTAGAATATAAAATACGTGTTTTTGTTGTTTGTGTACAGTATCATCCACTAAATCTTTTGTTTCGCTCTTTTTACTATTACAGTAAACACAATTTCACTTCTGGGAGCGAGTACAATTTTCCAATAACGGCATCGCATAAATCACTACCCAGATGTGCTGTTTACATAATACATAAATTAAACATGAAATTCCAACAGTGGTTAATGCTTTGGAGATTTTGGGTTGTCTTTAGATGGGGAATGAATCAGAACTGGAGTATATCGTGTATTCGTTTATCAGAAAGCGGAACATGTTGAGTTAGCAATTCACACATTTATTCATTTAGCTTATGTTAATTATAAATGTTTAATATTCTTGGCATTGCTTATAGGTAATTACCAACTGAACTTCAGTTACTGAAGGTGGATGTTGTGAGTTGTAGTAATGGACCTGCGTGATTTATTTATACCGTTCTAAAAAGGTTAAATACTAATCATTTGAAATGTTGAACTGAACTTCGTTATCTTGTCGTTTTTCTTTTCAAATACTTAAATATTCTTTAACCCCGCTACTGTAAAAATTTAAGTTACCTTTTGTAATACTGTCGTTTCTGTGCATGGAAGGCGCCAAATGCATGTGCTCGCTGTTTTAATGTTTCACCTGCTGTCACTGTTTTTGGCAAGCAGATGTACCTGTTTTATCTGCACACATGGTTTACTTTTTCTGTACGTAACTATACAAATTTAGTCCACATTACGAAGAAGTCTCTTACCTAGAAAATTAACAGGTATAAAACAATTTCCTAGTAAAATGGCTTCAAACTAATTTTAACAACGTATTTTTTAACATTGTCAAATGTAAAAAAAAAAATGTTTGCTCAGATCTTTGAAATAATAAAATTCAAAGAAATCTCTTTAAGTTAAAGTTTAGATTTGGTCTAGATGAGGCTCATTAGCAAATAACCTGTGCTGAGTGTAACATTCCACATAAAGGTCTTGTAGAAACTCTTTTAAAGCTACCAAGTATTGTACTAGTCTCAAAGTGCGATGATTCTGTTTTCTGATAGCAGGTGCCTCCACTGATGTTGACAACTCCTCCTTTATCCGACCTACCTAGGATGAGGATTGCACAGGCAAAGGGGTTGACAGTATCTGCAAATGACAATGACTTTCAGACTGTGTTGGGTTGTTTTAATCATTTTTATTACCGTGTATGGAATTGCAAGTTGAAATGGACTTACCCATGCAAAAGCAAGTCTGCTTTTCCAGTCTGATCTAATATTTTATGCAATAAAAACATACAGTGCCTGTCTGTTCTTCTGTCTACCTCAGTTCCTAAACCCTTGGTGGAGCTTCACGTGAAGCTTTTGAGGAAAATTGGCAAATCAGTGTCTTCAGAAAGATGGGAGAAGTACCTGGTAAAAGTGAGTATGGCTTTAGGTTGCACCGAGGCCTTTGTCTGATGACGATGTACCATGATTTCAGTTTTAAAGCAGTATAAATATATATCACATTCTTTTAAAGTGGTTTTACTTCTAGTCAATTTTAGATTTTGTAAAGGGGTCTGATCCAATTTTGGTTGCAATGACACATTCATTTGGAACGGTATTAAGTCTTACTGTAGATGAATGAGTGACTGAGGAGGGTGTGTCCATTTTTGTCTAGATTTGCCAAGAGTTCAACAGCACTTGGGCCTGGGAGCTAGAGAAGAAGGGATACCTGGAGATGACTGTAGAATGCAAAGCTGGAATTCTCAAAGTAAGATTCTTAACACTGCTGAAGGATTACTTTCCCATAGCTCTCACTAAATTAACAAGATTATTAGAAATTCCTTTTAATAGCACACGATTCAACAGTGGATGCTTTGGGGATATTGAGTTTTGTTTGTTTTCCTTCTCTTTTCAACTACAGTATTTGTGTGAGTGCCAATTTGATGACAATGTGAAATTCAAGACGACAATCAATGAGGAGGATCCAGATAAAATGCGTCTGCAGCCAATCGGCCGAGATAAAGATGGTCTTATGTACTGGTTCCAGCTGGACCAGGATCACAATGTGCGAGTTTATGTGGAGGAACAGGACGACCTGGATGGATCCTCCTGGAAGTGTATTGTCAGGTAGGGTGGGGATTTGAAGAGCCTCCATAACAAGTGGGAAATTCAGTAATTATACTTGCATGCTAAAATATAATAGTTTTTTTTCCATCAGAGACATGGTACAAAATTACTTACAAAGGATGCTAATAAAATATAAGGTGTAACGCAAAATAGATTGAGATACCAGTTAGATAAAATGTTAATGCATAAAAACGTCACATGAATAATATTCTTTAATGTGTCTGTCCTTTTTTCCACAGGACACGAAATGACCTGGCTCAGGCAGTGGAGCTACTGAAAACTCAGATTGACCCAGCACTGTTGAGCAAGAAAGAGGTAGAAGAGGGGTCTACAAGTACCAGTCCAAGCCCAGAGGATGAGGAAAGGAAGGAGGAGCAGGGAAATGGTATACTTGCGCTGAGGAGTATTTTAGTACAGTAGTGGTTTTGGCATTGCAGTTTCAAATTTAACACAGAGCTGATGCTAAATTGCTCATATATTAAAATCTTTCTTGCAGTGAAGAATTGTGTGTGCGCTAGAACTTTGCTGAGGTCTCAGTGATTATTAATGGTGCTGTTTCTATATCAGGGAATGTGACGAAGAAAGAGAAGCTAGAAGATTCCTCAGAGGATGAAGATGACAAACCCACTCTGGATGCTGCATGTTCTATTAGTCCAAAAATCAAAGGCATGGAAAAGCCATCTAAAGAAGATAAGGACATTGCAGGTGACAAATCCATCACAATGGAAACTGAAGAGAACAAGAATAGTGATGGTTCAGGAACATTGGACGAAATTCCATCAACGGTTACTGAAATTCAAAATGGCAATACTGTCATTAAGGAAGAACCGAAGGAGGAGGCTGTACATGTTAAGGGTGACATTGTGAGCGAAAAATCATCACCAATAACTACGGGTAATTTTGATGGTACTGTTAGGGTAACAGGAACTGAAGAAGTGAAGAAAAAAACCGAGGATGTCCAGAGGGCTATTAAGAATGACCAGCAGGCTAAGATCCCTCTGAAGAAGCGTGAAATGAAACTGAGTGAAGATTTTGACAATATAAGTAGCAGCATTGTCTTCTGGAATCCTTCTGCCACTCCTGTCAAAGAGCCACCAGGTGAGGCTCCTGAGAAGAATGTGGATGTGAGCCAGCTACCCCCTGCTTCTGAGGAAGCCTTAAAATCTGCAGAAGAGGACCACATTAATGGAGAAATCCAATCGATCAACAATACAAATGATAACGATCGATGCAAAGAGGGCTTGGTGCCCACAGAAAGGCCTAAGGATCCTGAAAAGGAGGAATTTGAGAAAACCAATGCTGTTATCCAGGACGTGGAAAGGTCACCTAAAGGGGATTTTGCAATTGGGAAGCTGTTGACTGAAGAAAAAGATCAAGCCATTGAGGTGATAAGAACCAAGGAAAGTGATCAGCTCAATGACATCAAAGCATTGGAGGAAAACAAAGCTGATTCAACTGATAACATGTTAGCATCTGACACCAGTGTAGTTGAAGAAAAAGGTTCTCAGATCTCTGTAGTGAATGTGATGGGACCTGCTCCTGACTTGGACACTGTAGGAGATACAGTGAAAACTGATCTGTATCTTGAGGCTACTCAGATAGAGAAAAAGGAAGTGCCCACTGGCCCTGACGAAACCACAGTAAAGGAAATTGAAATGACTTTGGATCATGGACTCCCACCGGTAGGGAACAATGATCGAGTATCTGGCTCAAAGGATCCTTCAGTAGAAATAATGGAAACATCTTTGGTTTCTGAAGCTATTCCAGATGAAGAAAGGGAATCAAGCTCTAACTCTGCAGAGACTGCTGCTGAGACAATGGAAGTGGAATCTGGTCTTGGGGCTGTTCCAGTAGGGAGCAATGAACAGGGCTGTGGCCCTCAGGATCCTTCAAAAGAAGCAGTGAAGATGGCTTTGGGTTCTGAGACCATTCCAGCTGGGGAAAAGGAATCAGTCTCGAGCTCTGAGAAGGCTGCAGTTGAGGCAGTGGAAGTGTCTTCTGGTCTTGGGGCTGTTCCGTTAGGACATAATGAACAGGGCTGTGGCCCTCAGGATGCTTCAAATGAAGCAGGGAAGATGGCTTTGGGTTCTGAGACCATTCCAGCTGGGGAAAAGGAATCAGTCTCGAGCTCTGAGAAGATTGCAGAAACAAAGGAAGTGATATCTGCTCTTGATGATGTTCCAGTAGGAAATAATAACCAGGTCTGTAGCTCGCAAGATCCTTCAAAAGAAACCATAGAGATGGCTTTGGGTCCTGAAACCATTTCAGCTGGGAAAAAGGAATCCGTCTCAAGCTCTGAGAAGGCTGCAGTTGAAACAATGGAAGTGGTATCTGCTGATAATAATGTTCAAGTAGGAAATAATAACCAGGTCTGTAGTTCGCAAGATCCTTTAAAAGAAACCATAGAGATGGCTGTGGGTCCTGAGACCATTCCAGCTGGGAAAAAGGAATCAATCTCGAGCTCTAAGGAGACTGCAGTTGAGATCACTGAAACGGCACCTGGTCTTGCGGCTGTTCCAATAGCGAAAGCTGAAATGGTCTCTGGTTCTCAGGATCCAGTGGAGATGGCTTTGAATCCTGAGGCCATTCCAGTTGGGGAGAAGGGGTCAGCCTCTAGCTCTGGGGAGACTGTAGTTGAGACAGTGGAAATGTCTTCTGATCTTGGGGCTTTTTCAGAAGAGGAAAACACATTAGGCTCTAGCTCTCAGGAGACTGCAGCAGAAACAATGGAAACTGCTCTGAAGGCCATTCCAGTAGTGGAAAAGGGTTTGGCCTCTGGGCCTCAAACCACTTACAGTGAGAAGAAGGGAACAGTTTCTGGCTCAGAAGACTCTGCAGTGGAACCAATGGAAATAATGCCAGGTTCTGAGCCTATTGCACAAGTGGAGAAGGAAACTGCTTCTAGAACAGAGTATTCTACGGTAAAGAAACTGCAAACCACTTCTAGTAGTGAGGACAATCCACTGCAAGAAAAAGAAATAAAGTCTAGCATCGATACCATTATAGTAGAGAATAAGGTAGTCATCTGTCCTGAAAGTCTTTCTGGATCTGAGGCTATTGATATCGGGTTAAAGGATACTTCCTCTACATCTGAGGACACTGTTTTAGAGAAAAAGCAAACCACTATTGGCTATGAGGATGTTTTAGTAGGAGAGAAAGTAAGCTCCTTGAGCTCTGAAACAACTACAGTAGGAGAAAAGGACACCACTGTTGCAGAAAATACTTCTGGATCTAAGGCCTCTACAATAGGAGAAATGAAAGCCATCTCTGATTATAATGCAACTGCAGTAGAGGAAAAGGAAAATACTTGTGTTAATATTTCTGATATCTCTGATGCAATCAAAGTAGGAAACGGCAAAGCTGCTACTGGTGTGGACAGTTTTGCCCCTGAAATAGGAGTAGAAATAGGAGTAGAGGAAAAGGAAACCACTTCCGTCTCTGATTCAGCTGCAGAAGAGAAAGATGTAGTCATTCCTGTTGAAAATGCATTTGGCTCTACTTCTGTACCCTCAGAAGAGAAAATTGATGCAGTATTTACTGCAACCAAGGAACATCCCTCAAAGGATGAAGGCCAAGAAGAACCAAGGGAATCCACTGCTGAAACCCTTGCTGACACTAATGAGAATTTGAGCAATGGTGTGTCTGATAAAAAACAAAAGAAACTGAACAAAGAACCAGGCAGAGTTGTAGACCCTTCCTTGGATAGTGGCCCTATTATGGATGACACTGCAGAGGAAACTAGTCCTGAGAAGGATAAAAAGGAATTTGGAGAAGAGAAAAGCCAAGAAAAGAAACCAGAGGCAGAAGAAAAAGAGGAAATTGCGGGTCCAACAAACAAAGCAGATATTCAAACGAAGGTGGAAGAACAAGTAGTTCAGCAAATAGAAGACTCAGAAGAAAACAACAAAGAGGACCAGGAGACTGAAGGAGGAAAGGGGAACGGTGAAGTATCATCAGAGATCCAACAGGAGGGCATTCGTTTGAAGATCAAGATTCCAACCCACCGTAGAACAGCAGAGATCCAGAAGGATGCTGACCCAGAACTGGCTGATGGAAGGTCTTTGAGGAGATCACCACGGATATGTCGCCCAACTGCCAAGCTTGCTGAAATCCAGGACATGAAGCTGGAGAGGAAGCAAGCTGCAGCGTCTGTGGCTGAGGAAGATGAGGAGGAGGACGATAAGGAGGATAAGATTGGTCAGAGAAAGCAGAGGGACCGCAAGATTGATCCTGATGGTCAGACTAAGTCTACAAAGGTATGTGCCTTTTCAATATTAAGGATAATTAATATTATTAAATATAAGGTGAACATTCTAATTAATATCAGAGGGTACAGGGTTACGAGGGAGATTTGTTTTTGTTCTTTCAGGGCCGAAGACGGCAGCGACGAGCACGGTGGTCCAACACTCGGACTAGGTGGCGCAAAACAAAAGACTCCAGTGAGGATGATGAGGAGGAGGAAGAAGAGGAGACTGAGGACGATGACAGTGATGAAGATTACAAAGTGGAGAAGAAAAAGCAAAATCGCAACAGACAGAAGAATGATTCTGATACATCCTCACCTTCTTCTTCTGAGGAAGAGATACCAAATGATGATCCTTGCAAACACTGTGGCCTCCCAAACCATCCTGAACTGGTAAGTTGCAACAGTTTCTGGTTACATGGTCCTGAATGACTGGCTTCCAAGAATGGGTGTATGTAGAGAAGTGATAGTTATTTGAAAGGCACCATGCAGCTCGACTTTGGATTTGTAGTGACTCACATGCAATCCACCTAGTAAATAACTTTCATCCGAATAGTAGCTTTAATTAAGAGCTTACTTTTAAGAGCTATGTCCCACATCACCAACCCACAGATCTTGCTCTGCGACTCGTGTGACAGTGGCTACCACACGGCCTGCCTGAGGCCACCCCTCATGATCATCCCCGACGGCGAGTGGTTCTGCCCGCCCTGCCAGCATGTAAGCAGTAAAACGGTCTTTTGGAGGGTCTGCAGCGATACCTCTCTCATTTACTGTGGCAATTATGTGATGAAATAACGTGTTATTGCCTTGCTTATTAATGCTATATGACTCACAAAGTCTCCAGTTAGCTACCTTCTATCTGGCTAAATGGATATTAACAAAAATTGCAAACCTAGCAAGGACTTAAATAGTTATTCCTCTGCATCTGGTGCAGAAACTTCTATGTGAACGGTTAGAAGAACAGCTGCAGAACCTGGATGTGGCTCTGAAGAAGAGGGAACGAGCGGAAAGAAGGTGAGGAGCTGTCTTTTATTTTTGTCTTACTCTGAGCTTTTCCATGCTGGGGGTTTCCGCTGCTTCAGCTGTTTCTCCAGCCTGTTAATTTTTGTAGGTCCGTGTCATGTTTGTGTTGATACGTTTAGTAATATTCCCTTTACTATCTCAACAGGAAAGAACGCTTGGTCTATGTAGGGATCAGTGTTGAGAACATCATCCCTCCTACTGTAAGTGTGTGAAAATCCTCTTAATTAGCACCATTTCAGGATAAATTAAAACTAGTTGCTTCTCTCAGTGCATATTTGCATCCATACGTGGCTGTTACCCCAGTTTGGCGGTAAGTGGCTCAGTGGGCTAAACCTCTGTGCCCGTGATTGAAAGGTTGTAGGTTCAAACCCCAGCCATTTTGAGGGGTGGTGTAGTTGACCCATCCGGTCTTCAATTGTGTCAGTTTGGAATTGGAATTTGCTCCATCCACGAAGACCTAATGACAGACCTTCCATATGGTTCAAAAGCCAGATTTTAACTGTTCAGTCACTATCCCATCTCTCGAAACATTGTTTAGGGATCATTTGTCTTCAGTTGAAATTTTGGGTGAATGTAATTAACTTCCCCATTCTTTTTAGGATGTTGAAGTGGAAGAGGAGAAGCAGGAGAAAGAGGAACAGGAAGGGGAGAAGGAGGAGATTAAGAAAGAGACCAAAAAAAGCCGGAATTTTGGACGACGGTCAACCCGAGCAAGGAAGCAAATTAGCTACAGGTCTGTGTGGTTGTAACCAACCAGTGCTGCTGTGCATTGTGGGCTTGCAGTGGGGAATTCCTGATCTATGTTGCATACCTATGTTCCCTAGGTTTGATGAGTTTGATGAGGCTATTGAGGAGGCCATTGAGGAGGATATCAAAGAGGCAGAGGGAGGAGGTGAGATCCCATGAATTGATTTATGATGATTTGAAAGATTCCAGTGTGTATGGTGAACACTTCTGTCATATTGTTACCTAACTGAAGCGTTATTAAAATGGGCATATATGGGGACGACTTGTGTAAAGGAATTTGTGTTTGATGTAAATGTGGTACCCCACACAGGGGCAGGCCGGGGAAAGGACATGGCTACCATCCTGTCAGAGGAGGGAAAGGAGAATGGCCGGCCTCCCAAGGCCAACTCGGCCCACCGCAGGAAGAAGCGACGACGCCTCAATGATCTGGACAGCGATAGTACCCTGGAAGAGGAGGAGAGTGAGGAGGAGTTCCGCCTCAGCAACAGGTACATAGGTGTCTTGGGACTTAGTCAAAAGACCCAGTTAGCTCCTGTGAGGTGGCTAATTGTATTCCCTGGGGAATACATACGTTTGTGGGACCGGTCCGCTACTGCAGGCACTTATTCTGTTTGCACAATAGGTCAAAAAGTATCAATAGTTCTTTTTCAAACTTCACAGACAGATTTGGTTAAGATCAGGAACCGATCAAATTATGCAACAAATCACACCAATATTGAAGCAGTGCTACACAGTAATAGCAAAGGCAGCCTCAGGAACTTGATCTTGTTAGCGCAATAATTCAAAGTATTTTACGGATCACCCAAACTGAAGCAATGCTGCTTAGTGGCAGCAGAGGGAATGGTTACTGATACTTGACTGTCTTTCTATTCAGTCCTAGTCTATTGTCTACTCTGTTATATGTTCATTTAGATAAATATATGTATATAGGTGTAGTGTAAATTATTATCCCTCTCACCCTCATTGTGATCTGACTTGTGGGCTGTTGTGTTCTATGTTGCACATTTGGTCATGGAGAACGATATTTCATCTCACTGTATACTTATTGTGTATTGTTGGGATGACAATAAAGCTCTACTTATCACATTCACAAGGTAAGGGAGTAAGTCAAGGTTTTTGATGGATATTATCTAAAAAAACATATGAATGAAGATCTAAACCGGGTTTAATTTCAAGACAAATTGCACCAATTGAGCTAGGCAGCAGCATGGGAAGGAAAAGGCGGCTACAGAAGATCGCTTGATCTTGTAAATGTGGTAACACTAAAGGTATTTGATTTACCTTTAGCTACTTTCAGATGAATCACACTAAAATTGAAGGTCTGGCATGTGAAAGGACAGCCACAGATGCAGATCTGGTGAACTTGATTAAATTGAGACAAGTTGGGCTTTTAATTAAGACTTTTTTTTTTTTGGAGAGTTGGGGAAAGTGCATGGGGGGGGCTGTAAAGGTTGAGGGTGTGGGAGGAGTAGGGATTAGATTGGGAGGGGTGGATGATGGAGGTCGTCCGGGAAATATTGTTGTCCCAGCATCATGTAGTTAGCGCTCTATAAAAACTGTGAAATAGCCTTTGCTACAAGCAAGAATGAAATGTCAATTTACCCCTCCAGTTCAGAGGAAGAAGATTTTGTGGTGTCAGACAATGACGTGGACAGTGAAGCAGAAATCCAGTCCTATGATGACAGTGACTTTGGCAGTGTTGACGCAAGCCCACGTTATGGAGCTGTGCGGTCCAGACGGTCCTCTGTGAGGAAGAGAAGTACACGACGGATCGCGCTGAGACAGTCCCACCGGAGACGGCGGTACTCGGATGAGGAAGAAGACGAGACTGACGAGGAGGAGGAGGATGAAATAGGTAAGCAGGAAATATGAAGTGAACTTATTTGACAGTAAAATTATAATTTACCAAATGATATTTTAAACAAATATCATTAAATGAACACAGGCAATGATTGTAAGCACTTTGAGCTGTCCTTACAATAGTTTGATCTTCATAAGTACGCCTCTTCTTCTTTCACAACTGCAGTAACTGAGGGCTCCAGCGAGTTTAGCGCCAGTGACCTGGATGCACGTTGCCGCCGATCCCGCCGAAGTCGGAAGCGACAGGTGAACTACTGTGAGACCTCGGACTCCGAGGGCTCCCAGGGTCGGCCAAAAGCACCCCTCCGCCGGCGGCTCTCCAGCTCTGACAGCGAAGGTGAGGCACCTCTAAGGCTACAGTGCCCTGTTCTCCTCCCATGATGAAGACAGGGCTTCTGTCCCGGCAGAAATGCAGACATCTGGAAATCCAAGATGGTTAAAAGTAAAGCACATAATACAGGGAATGCAAATTTTGTTTCTTCAGATGAGTTAGATGAACAAATAGTCTTCACCCTATGACTCCACAGCTAAATCTGCAAGCCAAGATGGGGCAGGTGTATATTTCTTATGCTCATCCCAGCTTGCCATGGATCAATAGGTTTAAAATTGGGGAGTATAAATAATACCAAAAAATATGATATAGGTATCAATGTAAGAGTCATTCCACATTTTGGTCAGGTAAAACCTAAATCCAACAATGACACTGAATCCATGGGTCTGATACTATGCTTTACTCAAGTATTACTTTAATAACTGTTTTTAGACTGTAGATACTTCAAGTAGGTTTAGAATTAAATGAATGCTTTGAAGTAGGTTTGGTCAGGCAAGGCACTAACTGACTCCTTCTGACACTTCAGGCAGTTTCTGTTCCAAAGATTCTGATGAAGACAAGGGGAGAAGGAAGAGGGGGAGGAGGATCGGCGACTCATCAGAGGAGGAGTCCAGGCAGCAGTGCCAACGGCTGACACTGAAGCGGCGGAGAGCATCAGAGGAAGACGACGACGACTCGGAGGATTCTGAGGAAGAAGAGCGACCTGTGCGCAAGAGGCTGAACCGCATCGACTCTGATGACTCTGAAGAGGAGAAAGCCGATCTTGGGGAAACGGTGGCAGGCAGCAATGAGGGAAGAACCCAATGTGTCCCCACAGATGAGGAGGTAGTAGAGGGGGTCCTGGGCAAGGGAACGAGCCCCCTGGACTACGGTCTGGTGGAGCTGCCGTCGGCCAATGGGCAGAGCTCCATGAAGGGCCTGGAGGGTTTGATCACTCGGGGCCACATGGGGCCCAAGAATGGTGGCCCACCCCCACCCACGACCATGCTGGCACCCAATGGCTTGACCCCACAGGAGATGCTCCCCCAGGAAGACGATGAGGATGACCTCATGGGGGTGACGGACCTTGTTGAGTATGTCTGCAATAGTGGAGAGTTATAAGCCCCAGACTGCTGATGCTGTTTTTGTTTCCGTTACTTTGTGTCACGTCTTCAGTGTCGTCCCCCACTAGCACCTCAACCACCCAGTCTTCCGTTTTCTCCCAAGACCAGTTCAAACTGGAAACTGGAGTGTAATATATGAGATGTCATCCTGACTGTGGTGAGCGGCCAGGGCGGGGGATGATTTTGCATCGATTCCCTTGGGCCCTGCTGGATTCGACTGACAGCCAGTTTCATGTCTCTTCATAGTACCACTTTGACAGAAAGGCCTGTGTATCATTTTATCATTATTATTATTATTATTATTTTAAATGTTCTGCTTGCAAAATTAGAATATTTAAACCCATTGTTTTTATGTGTTCATATGTAAAACTTTTGCAAGTAGAAGCCGTATTCCTTCCTGTCAATTTTGGGTAAATTCACAATACCATCCCCACCCTTTCCTCACAATTCAGTCCCGTGACAGGGAACAGGATGTAATAATATAAAGATTCCCTTTTTGACCATGGTACTGGACAGACACAACAAAACCAGGAATATTTTTTTAAACCATCCTATATAATCGGATTCCTGTATGCATTTTGCACTTGCTTTATTTTAACATTTTTGATAATGAAATACTTAAATATGCCGAGCTGCACGTTAGTGATTTCTAGCTGTAAACGTTGTGATAAAATTAATGTTTTAGTTCCTCTGACACCTGGGTCAGAATTCAAATAATAATAAATTATGAATTTTCTGCCAAATTTTAAGATTTAAAAATGGCGCATTGGACAGCTATTACATTTGTCATACGAATACCATGACATGCCATTTTTACCATTCAGTTACACTCCATATTTCTATAATTCCTTCGTTTAAACATTTTAAGCATCTTTTACACATTTTGTTCACTGAATGTGAGGTGTCCACCAGCAGAACTTAACCTCAAAGCATGTCTTTAAATTTAGCTTTAAAGACTGCGTGATTATGATGATGTTTAGAAGAGTAATGACGCTGTTGGGTGTGTAGTCATACTTCAGCTCAGCCAAAATAGTGTTACGGAGGGGAATTAAAAGGTATATTGACAAAGCAGTTAAGTTACACCCTCTTAAAATTTGGTAATCTTTGTTAAAGGGACCAAATACAGTTGTCAGTATTAACAAAGTAGCCCATTAGCATTGTTGTACAGAAAATCCACAAATTTTACCATAGCATATAAATGGGGCAGTCACTGCCAGTCTCACTGCTAAAAAAAAATCCTATAAAAGATCACCTCAGAAAAGCCACAGTTGCTTTGTACAATCTACATTGTCCTTCCAAACACATTTTCTGTGTATTGGAACTTTCTAGAAAACACTATCCGCTCACTTTTGCAGCTTTCTACAAATTGTATGTACAAAACAACTGTGGAAAGGTGTTCTTTGGCCTAGCAGATTGGGCTGTCTTTTTTTGAACACACTTTTTTTTGGTAAATTTAGGCCTACGTTACAATGGAGGATCTTGATATATTACAAACTTCATTCAGTTTTAAATGTACAGGCTTGGGATGAAATACCAGTACCCTCATTTGAGAAGATGACTACAAAAACCTTATCTTTGTGTGTATATCTGAAGTTTATTCTGTATCATATTTAGAATCTTTTTTAATCATGAAGAAATATATATTTAGCAATTATTTACTATTGCAACTGTTTATAATTTTTGTAGTTGGTTGTGATATTTACACATTTTTCATGTAAACATTGTGCTTGCATGTTTGTTCTATGTCAGTCTGCAAAGGGCATAAGTCTTGGATTTAAAATTTATTTATAAATATATATATATATATTTTTTGGAGGATTTACAATTTTACAGCTTATCCTTGTCGTCAATGTTGAAAATGTTTCGCACCCTTGGTATTGCAGTGTAAGTTGGTCTGGTTTTCTGTCAGAGGTAACCGGTGGAATGACACTCAGAAGATCATGAATATAAATGACGTTCTAGAATGGCTGTTTTCGTTTGAATTACGGTTATGTTTCCCAAAAAACATTTGGATAATATCACCTGTAATCAATAGAGTATCAGCTGTTAGTTACATCTTTTACTTAAAATGATTTACTTCACATACCCAAATATATCGATATTTAGTTTTAAAGCCATTCTGCCAACTTTTTAAATCAAAATAAGATGGAACAATTTGCACCTATTCATTTTTATTTTTTGTGAACATTTACTTCATCGTGTTGTGTTTTTAATATACGGTATTTGGCATTTAAACTACTAGACGTTTTATTTGACTTTAAATCCTCCATTAAAAAAAAATATATTGTATTTAAGAGTCAGTGCCAATATTTTAAAGTGTTAAATGTCTTCAGTGTTCTGCTGAAGGTGGGATGAGATTTTTGAAAACCTAGACCAGATGTCGACATAAGCTCTTCGACCTGCTTTCTGTGTACGTCTTTTTTTTTTCTTAAGTTTTATTACATCTGCTGTAATTTCTTTCATACAGATAACTTGTACATTTGTCATAATAAAATGGGTGTTTAAACCTTTATAGTGTTCATTTTTATGTTTACATTAGTACCTAAACTCATTTGGTCTGCAGCGAAATATGCGAATGAGAACGACTCTGACGTCAACTGAAATGAGACTCCGGTTGGAGTTGGGGTGGTGGAAAAAAATAAAAATACTTTTTAGGTTTTAAATGTAGTTTAAACAGCCGAGAGAGGCCACTGAAAAGGGGTGGATAATATTTTCATATTTTACTGGCAGTCGTTTATGGTACAATTTGAAAAGTTCCCTCCTTGTTCGCCTGCGTCGAAATAATTAATTGCGCTGGGGCTTTGCATCTTTGCATAAGCGGTTTGCTGGTAACCTACAGGTAGACAAAATAATGGGTTATGTGTGCGTCAGATACGTGCGTTCACACGTCGGCTAAGCGAGATAGTTTTGTCCCCCTCCCCTCCCCCCAAAGAGGAAATGTCAGTCTCCGCTTATGATATGTTTTAGTTTTATTATCAACTGGATAACTGGCCCGGTCAGCCAGCATACAGTTAAAATAGAGGGTTAATAAGTATAAGTAGTTAGCAAGTATAATTAAAGTATTTTGAAAATATGTACGTAAAGTATTTCTTCGGAAGCAATGAGCAGGTCATTGCGCACCTCGAACAGCACCTGCAGTGTCCCATGCAGCACCTGGGAGCTCCGGGCTTCATATGACTGCGCATCACTAGTCCTGTAGATGGCAATTGAAGGTGAGTGGTGACGTCACTCGGCGTGAGAATCGCGTCCGAATCGGTTATGGCGTTGTAGAGGGAAATCTCTGTGCCTCCCGGTAACTGGCCGGGGTCTGTCTGTTCGGA
Organism: Paramormyrops kingsleyae; assembly: GCF_048594095.1. Taxonomy (NCBI): domain Eukaryota; kingdom Metazoa; phylum Chordata; class Actinopteri; order Osteoglossiformes; family Mormyridae; genus Paramormyrops; species Paramormyrops kingsleyae. The sequence goes on from NC_132814.1 coordinate 3,759,155, forward strand.
AGCGTTTGTGTTTCATTAACCCAACTCTTTAGGAAGGTTTTCTGCTTGCTGCACAAGTTGCCAAGTATTCTGGCGACTTTTGGAGAAGCAAACGGAATCGCCCCGGTCAGATCTTCAAAAGATGGTGTTACTGACAAATGTTGCACCTCCGAGCGAAGGCATTTGGCATGAAGAACCCGAAACGACTGTGTTTTTGGACGGAAAGGGACTTGGATCTGGGACACTCTACGTAACAGAAACGTAAGACTTGTGATGAACCTTTATAGTATACAGTGTATATAATGTGTGTTGTTTAAAGGGATTGAGGATTGATAGCCATTTTCTTCATTTTCATCTTTTAAAACTATGTTATATAATCTTTTCTTCGTAATAGCGTGGTACAAAATTCTCAACTGAATTGAATTGGGAATGGTAATGTGGTCACTAGGATTATGTATAAATCAAGATTCATCTTTAATTTGTATTTCTTCTTTATTTTACTTCTTTGTACTTGACCTCCATTTGTTTGTTATTAAAATGCATTTTCTACGCGAAAACTAACAACATTTACCCTTATAAATACTTATATAGCGTGTTGTCTATATCTTGTCTTGGCTGATAAAATGATGTTAACCAGTCGCCTGTCGTGGTTTGATGGGTCCGGAATGGGCTTCTCCCTCGAGTACCCGTCGATCACCTTGCAAGTCATCACGCACGACCTGGGCGTGCACCCGCAAGAGCACCTCTACTTGGTGGTGAACTCCGGAATGAGCGGTGAGGCGCCTTATTAGTACTAATGTCTGACGAGGTTGCGGCATTTTCAGAAAAGTACCCACAAAGCCAAAACAATTGAATTGATTTTGTTTTTACAACAAACATTTTAGAATACGCTGCAAGTTTTCCTCTGATAATTAATGATGCGGATATAGTGCTTCAACTAAAGACAGGAATGCAAACTTCGCGGCTGTGACCGATGTCTTCAATAATAGTAGTTGGTAGTCAAAGCACGCTGGATGGAGTAGTTTCTTGGCTTTTAGAGTATTTTCCCATCATGAGATTGGGAAGGAAAATGCCGTCTCCCTAGGAGTGCCTGTAAGATGGTCCAAATCGAGTTCCAACTGGCTTTTCACCCATAAAGGCGCACTGTAAGAAACGTGCAACTCTGCCAAAACCTGCCCTGACAAAGACATTTTACAATAAGACGCTGACTTCAGACTAGCTGTGTATGGCGTGTGAGGAAAAAAGGCATTGCAAGCGGTCTTTTTATGTGTCCCAGTAACATTTATTTAATGGGTGCATTCTTTAGTTTTAGTAAGTGTTGTAAATGTCAGTCAGGGCATACATACAACCTGGGTAGTTTTTAAATGGAAAAAAACAGTTGTTTTTTGCACTCATTGTCGACAGACCAGCTTAATATTTCCGGACTGAAATTGGAGATATTGAGAAAAAGGTGCTACCCCTTTTAATTGTTTATGAAGGTACTATTTATGCGTGGTTTGGATATGTGCCAGAGAGAACGGCGTCACCAGGGAGATTTCATAGAAGAACCCGCCGCTGACACTTATGGTGCATCACAAAGAAACAAGACAAATTTAGTCTTCATTTTGGAATTGGCAGCATTGATACTACATTTTTTTAGTGAGGAAATCCAAGATGCCTGGTTTAAGAGAAAAGAACCCCTGTAACTCTATGATAAGTATTTCTAATTAAAGGTTCTTGTGCCACCTGTTCTCAATACATGTATTTTAAAAAGTGCTAAAAGATCCCCCTTTTCTCTCCAGATGTCTCTAAAAAGCACAGTAAAACTGAGGAGGATGATGATGAGGAAGGTGATGGGAGCAGTGATAGTGAACACTCCTCCTGTCCCGTGTCAGAGATTCGTTTTGTGCCTGGTAATAAAGCTTCACGTGAGTCCCAGCTGCACTTATGAGAACGTGAAGCAGTTTGTTTCCATGGTGTCCGTATGCAGCGGAATCTGTATCCTGTGTCTCTGTACAGGTTTTCCAGGGAACTAGGGATCTTTGTTTTGTTATTCATGCAAGACTTCTCTCTCTCTGCTGTCTATGTTATTGTGTCTTAGATGAATGTATGTGCATTTTGGATGAATATGTGACTTATCTGTCTTGCTAGTGAAGTCCATGTTTTCTGCCATGTGCGAGTGTCAGGCTCTTCACCCCGACTCTGAGGATTCAGACTCAGACTTTGAAGGTGACGAATATGACGTGGAGGAAGCAGGCGAGTGCACTGGGCTCCTGCAGACCATATTGAATCATTGGGATGTTTAGTGGTCAGAGGAAACTGGGTTCTAATGAAGGAAATATTGCACTCTGTCAATCACCACTGAGATATCCCTATTTCCTGTTGATTACTTTTATTTCTGGTTTTACATAGGTTAATCCATAGTGATTGATGCTCACAGTAGTTCCATTCATCAGCATTATTTTATGTTTAAAAGCAGCATCCATACAGGGACTATTTACACATTTTAGGAATTAAGAATCATTCATAAAATCTAGATTTTGATCTTGTTTGGCAGGATTGTGACTCTTCACTCCCTCCCTCCCTCCCATACTGCTTCGTCCCAGCAGAGCTGGGCCAAGAACATCTGCTTGACATTTATGAAGAAGGCATGGCGTACCTGAGCCTCGAGGGTCAGGACACGGTAGAGTCCTTGGAGGAGGTGCCGGAGAAGTCTCCAGCACAACAATTGCACGTGGCTGGCGTTCGGACTGAGAGTATCCCTACAGGTGTCGTATTTCATATGTATAATATATATTTGCTATTTCAAATAAAGGTGCAAGAGATGAGTGGTGTCCTAGAGAGGATCCTAGCGTTCATCTTCAGAAAGGGAGTCTCAGCTTATTTGTGTTCCGCCTCTCTAAGTTTGGCACATTATAGACTAGCACCTGGGTTGCAATTTCTGTTAAAGTCCAGGACTGTGCAGTACATTTTGTTCTGGTTTTGGTATGACCATAATCCATAATCGGAATTCAGCAGCCCAATATGATTTGCAGTGACAGCTATTCATTAGAATAGGAATAAGGCCAAATTTACTTGAGTATCAAAGGACGTTAAATATTTGCAGCTCCAGATTTCAGATTATGGATACCAGCACTCTACTTGAGGGGACTACATAATGTGCTGGGCTTCCTGAATCTGCTTGGGTATCCGTGCCCCTCTACAGCACCCCTGCCCCAATTGCCTTCTAGTCCTGACCATGCCATTGTTTGTTCTTGTAAAGACTTTTAGACATGTACCCAAAAATGTGTCCCTCTCTTTTGCTCATACCTGAAGGAGAAAACAAGAAAGACTTGGGCCACCCGGTGGAGAGAGGGGAGTTTGCAGATGCTGATGTTGGTCACTGGTAAGAGTCCTCTAACAATCCCATACATTGGCTGAGGAACTATATCCTAATTAGCACCGCTGAAATACTCTGTTGTTTTTTTTTTTTTTTGATTAGCACAGATCCTGATCTTGTGATTCAGACCAGACCACTCCAGCAGAAGGGAAGTTCAAAGCCTCAAGGCAACTGAGACTCAAGAACCTGCTAGGGCCATAAATGTTACTTGTGTAGTTTGATTCTGTTTACCTGTCAATTTCTTTTCCGATACTAATGTGCACAAATCGCTGTCACGTTACTGTTAGTAACATAACAGCATCACATCTGACGCACACTTTGTATAAAATTTAGTTTACAAAAAATAAATTTATATTAACAAAACACTGAGTAAAAACAAGCAGGCATATCATTAATTGAGGGGAAGAGTCGCCCATTTATTTGGCTTTGATTGGACTGTAGCTTTTGCATAAGAGCAGACCTTCTACCTAATACTGTAATTAAGGCTGTTTCCAAATTACCAACCGCGGTCTAGCGTGACTGCTTTCGTTTACAGCAGCATTTTTTAGGTGTTCTGTTCCTGGAAACATGGCACCAGTGATGACTGGACTTGCTAAGACTTTACCCCTAAAAGAAAACCAATAAGTGATTAGATTACAAATACTACAATGGTGTGTGTGTAATGTGTAAGCAATAAAGAGAATGAAGATGATTGAATGTTGTGCATCTCGCTGTAATACACTTACATTTTCATGTATCTGTCCATTCAACTATACGGAGCCCCCGATGTGATTTTTTTTTTTTAATCTTGTGCGCACAAGTTACGTAATATTTGTAAGGAACAGGTTAGCTGTGTATAGCTGCCGTACTACGTTTGGTAGGTTAAGCTGCATATGCAATTTTCAAGAGTTTACTGATTTCTCAAAAATGATTTCATTGACATAATTAGATAGACGAATTGCTGTGTGTTTGATGTTACTAGCTTGTTTAATCGAATCGTTCTCCTAAAAAAACATTGCTGGCATCAGGGTACAATATAATAAGATACAGTAGCCTTGCAATTAATATTACTCGAAGGAGTAAATGCAACACTGCTGCGCACTACTTTGGCATTAAGGCTGAGTTACAGTCAGAGGCGCATCTTGTCAGCAGGCAGGGCAGGCAGCTGCTTGGGGCCCCCAAGCCACTAGATGGCGAACGAGAGCTGGCTTCATATTTTAAAGTCCATTAACGTGTTGAAAATGGTAACTTGTGAAATAAAAAAAGTTTACTGTTCACAATTTTTTGTTAATGTCAGATTATTAAAATGATGACAAAAACTAGTTAGAGGGGGGGCCCCCAGTGAATTTTTGCTTGGGGCCCCAACAGACCCTAGGATCGCCTCTGTACACAGTCCGTGTGAATGGTCGCGTGAATGGTCGCCATGCATGTGAAGCGCCATGAACAATACTTTTTTCTTTCACTATCGGTAATCATAGTAAAATAGGTATAAACAGGTTCAATAAATACAATAAACAGGTGTCAGTAATGATGTATTTACTGTAGCTGTTTATCATAGTGTATTATTATTATGATTACCGATAACGACCGAAAAAAAAGTATTTTTAATGTCGCTTCACCTCTGTCGCGACCATTCATACGGACTGTAACTATCTTGTGCGCACTAGGTATGTATCTTGTGCGCACAAGATAAAAAAAAAATCAGTCTATGGGACTTCATACCAGCTACTACCTTGTAGCGCACAGAAAAACTGCGGACTAAATCAACGGGAGGTGAAGTCACTGTGAAGCGCAAGTATCAAAGCCTCCAGGAGAGGGCGCATTATATCTATCCGTACATAGAAACATCCTCTAAACGCTTATTCTGGTCTGGGTCGCGGTGGGTTTACAGTACAGAAATAATACGCTAGATTGTTTGAATAGAAGTCAGATTCAGTGCTCAGAATTCACTTCAGGTTCGGGATGTATAGACGTCTTTTTTTCTCACTAATCTGCTTCCACAGCGCTTTTTCAAGAAGTTCCGAGCCGAGGGACGACAGTAGTTTTTCTTGGAGAGACCAGGAGGTGTCACTCTAGCTTTGAATGTAAATTTTTAGCAAACTTCATTTAGACAGCTGATCTAGCTGTAAATAAAAGACGATGAAATACCCAGTAGATAAAACATGAGTGTATAATTTATGACCATTTAGAGTGACTGTATATCTCCGTTTACTTGCGGTGCTCTGATTTATACTGACGTATTTATATTGACTTTTGGCATAACATAATGAAAGCATCAACATTATAAAGCACAATATATTCCCACTGGACCGATATTTGCCATATTTATTATCAAATTCGAATGTCATGTAACGCTGGTTAACTAACAAATTTAGAGATGCGCAACACTAGACAACCTTCGTCTCTCACTAAACTCAGTTAATTTAATTCAGTTAAATCGGTAAGGTGACGTCACATGAAATTTCGCTAACTGCTATAAAAAAGACACAAAGACATAACGTCACCTTCTGCCGGTCACATCTTCTCCCTGAATGGACTGACTGTTCCACAGCAGATCCGCCTTCCCGGCATATTGGCAGCGTGCATGGTGGGCGGGTGTTGCTATGTAGCGGTTTTGCAGGAGCCTAACAATGCTATCAGGGGGGGTATGCTCGTCGGCAAGTTGTTTATACCGGAGGAAAAAAAGCGGTGAGCAGGTAGAGTGGACGTGCATGCTTTAGGAAAAGGGACTAGACTGGAGTGTGATACCCTGAGACCGCTGCAGGTACGTTGCAATGCAGGTGATTGTCGTACTTCTGTTATTTCTTCCGCGGTAAGCGCCACTTTACGCGTTGTGCGGGCCCCTGGGACAGAGCGCTCCTCCCGGGGCTTTTGTGAGGGGTGCAAGCGCGCCTGCGCATCCCTTCAGGCGAAGGGTGTGCAGCGTTGGATAGAGTGACAGTCGGCCGAGATTTTAATTAGCTGTAGTCTCTTCTGACTTATTAAAGTCACCCCGATAAACTTGCATTGATGGTGTTTTGCATCATCCGAGATGCGCTACAAAAGCTTATGTATATTTTCCAAATACATGGGTGCACCACCGTGCATCTGACCTCTGAGATGAACGTTTCTGTGACGTTTACAGTAATTTTGGTTGGCAGATTAATGCATAAGATAGATATCCCTCGTTGTTTTGTGGAATGATAAGGTCCATTTGGCCGTAATAATAAGTTAATGAACTAGGGCAAAACATGTAAAGTTTGTTTATTCGTTTTAATATTCCGGATTGTTAATCATGTATGAAGCCTTATGCTGTACATCAGATTGTGTTGTACGTCTTTATTGAATACGGTTGTCCTGGTGGGCTGCAATGTATCAGCTTTCTGTCAGTCACTAGAAACGTACTCGCCGAGAATAGCGTAATTAGCGTAAAAATTTGTTCAGTCGAGCGCTGGGGAAGGCTGAAAATCTGTGCATCCTGCGCCAGGACAGGACCCTAACTGAGTACCACTGATATTTTGTAACGGAGAAATACATTCTCGCCAGAACTTTGGTTTCTGCATGACATACCGAGTAAATAAAATATTTTCATGGATTTGTAATTCTTCAGGACTGTCATTAAAACAGCCTTAAGATGATTACTGTAACCTAAGCTAAAAATGTAGAAATATCCACACCGCAGCAACTCGGGTTATTGGGTAGCCTATTTTTAGTTACAACTCCACAGCAGCATTCACGACTCGATCTTGGTGCTCCCACGATTTCCTAGTTACATACTGACACATACTCCACGCAATTTATCTTTAGGTGCGTTAAGTACACAATACATTAGGCACATATTTCTGTAAATGCTGTATAAGTTGTACTGCTAGGATGTTTTAAGTGTGCTGGGTGTTTATGGTGGGGTGCAGCTTCCTTGAGGATTTAAAGAAGATACGTACCTACCCTGAGTTACTGTCCCTTATAATATCCGTAAGCATATACACTGAATATATACTTGTGGTAAAAAAAAACGATTATATAGACAGAACCATCTGCTTGTATACTGTAGCATAACTGTAAATGGGATCAGCATCACATGACTCCAGGGGAAAGTACAGACCGTACACTACCAAATCTTTAGCCACTAGTCTCCACATTAAGCTTCCACCTCAGGGTGAGTGTGTGGAGGCTGTAACGGAAAGCTGAGATCATGATCGGTTAGCATGAGAGAAATCTGCCGTTCTGTGTCGTAATCATCCTGCCCTCGCCTCCCTTGGCTGCTCCTGTGAGCGCACTAAAACCCTATAATTTGCCCCGCAGAGATTGGCGCTCCATAAACGACCCCAGCCCGCGGTGTCTCACAGATTATGCACCATAGTTGAAGTCTTTGCAGACAAGATGGGGGAAAAGCAGTCCTCTTGTCTCTGTTTCTCTCTCTGTGTGTCTTACGGTGCACCACGAAACAGAGGACTGCGTTTGTCTGGTCAAATTTGCAGTTTAACGCTATTCTCACAGGGAAAAACACGGGAGGAAGTGTAATGTATATATTATGGGGTTTTGAGCTAATACCGTCGGCGACATAGTACTTAAACAGTTAAATAAGGATGGAAGATCATTGACAATTTTTCTCGTTTATTTCTACTTTGTTTATTTGTTTGTTTATTTCTTTATTTTTAGGCTGTTCTAACAAGTAAATTTCCCTGGTGTGGGTTCAATAAAGTCTTATCTTATCTTATCTTCGGCGAATGTGGGGCATCCTGTGCTTTTTTATATCTGTTGTTGACCCAGTCTTTCATTGTGCTGTAACTTAACTCGGAATCCCTGGAAACTTAGGGTGCGGAGCGAGATTCCCGGCACCTCTGGGATGGGACAGCGAGCTTATTCTCGCTGAAAGACAAGAGTGCCACCTCCTCCGCATCTCCCTTTGGGAACGGCAGGTGTACATTGTCCCGGACCACGAGGCTTTCTGTTGGACCCATTTAAATGCAAATTGGCCTGCCTCCTTTAATGCCATCTGCCGCTCACAGTAGGGCCAGGATGTTTGTACCCCTCCCACCCCACACCCAGTCCTGCTCGTGTGGGACAGTTACAGTTCAGTTTGGGGGCTAACTGTGGATGTAATAGATAACTGCTGAATCTGGACAAGCCAAAAAAAATGTGTGTGTGTGTGTGTTTGTGTGTGGAGCAGTCACCTCACAGCATGGGTCTGAGTCTTCTGGTCTCTCTGTACGTTCCTCTCTTCCGGCTGACAGCCCCTGCGGAGGGACCTTCTGCGCCCGTTGTTTTTTTTCGTCCGTGACGGTGTGGATTCTGGCGTAGGCGGCAGGTTGCTGGGTGTGTTTTGTGGCGTGTGCGAGGGCCTGGCCTAGCGGACATGGAGGCTCGCTTGTGATTCACTGAGACATTACTGCACATTCACTGAAACTGATAATCGGGACGCCGGCGATCATCTAAGAAAATAGCATCTGAAGGAATGTTATATTTTAGTTTTATTTTTATTTTCCAGTAAAATTAAGGATACACAAGGTTTTAAATGGAATTAGACCTATGAGCACCTACAAAATATACTAACAGGTTTCGACTTACATAAAACCACAAACCATCATGAAAAAAACCACAAAGGTTTTATTGATATTCAGAATGAAATACCTCAGTACCTGTTGCTCAAGGACTGAGTTACTGTGAAATGGAAAAAGTGACATTTCTCAAATCTGCTATTAGCATCCATCATACTGCAACGTTAAAAGAGAGTCATTTCCTCAAACAACCCCAAAGCAGCAGATCTTTAAGTCGTGCCATGAGGATAATAAGGACTTCCTGTGGTTTGGTTGGTTTGGTTCTGCCGGGAAACTGGAGATGCAGGAAGGAGTTTGTGGGCAAAGTTAATGGTGGAATTAATTTGACAGAGAGTCAGTAAGCTGTTCATCATTCCCCCAGACCAGCAGCCCCTTCTCTGGCACTGGGGTCTGTCCAAACCCCATCAGCTCAGATTTTCTGGCTTCGTAGCTATCACTTTTCACACAAAACACAATAACTGTGAGCATTTAGGCTAAATGACCCTCCCCCATTCATATTCATGTTTAACTGGGAACGTGAAAACCTGGTGCTGTGTAAGAAAGTAATAGGATTTTGTGGAGCAAGAGACACCTACTGCAAAATGCTTGTAGGCAAGGGAATGTTTGCTGGCTCATCTTTAAGTAACATAATGCAAGAAGTATGTCTCTCAGTTTCCACTTCCTGAGTTATGCTGCGGTTTGAAAGGAGATAGTTGTACTTATTGGTCTTTAATTGCATATTTGAAACCTCATTTCATCTGAATTTTTGGGGATGTGGAGACATTTTAGCAGCCTTGATGAGAACTGCCTTTTTCTATTCTGTTTTTTTTCCAAAGAAACACCGGGAAACAATGCATGGGGAAGCCTTCTCAGCTACCCTAATAATTGTCTGTTGATGATCTTATTCACTGAACTCAATCTCAATCAGTTATTCTACTGCCATAATGGATGGTTTACTGATCATTTCTTTCCACAATCAAATTGAATGTAGATGGCAGAGTGAAATAAGATCATAGGATAATCCATCTGTATCACAGATGGCGTTACACGTGCTCCAGATTCCTGCAATGAGGCTGTATCATTCATCCTGGGAAATAGATTCAGCTTGAATTGGCTTCGGAATCCTGTTTAGCGTTGTCCATCTCGTCACAGGATTTTCCACTAGCCGCACGGTAATGATGGAATGTAGTGAGGCAGCTTTTTCTGGTTTTGTTCCCCCCACTCCCATGTGTCCCCTTCTCGAATTGAATTCCAGGTTGTATTCTTAGTCATCGGAACATTGGCTTCGTGACGGTAATAGCTTTCCGCAAAATCCTGAAATTTTGCCTAGAATTGTGTGTTAGGAAATCCATGCCACTGGAAAACATTGAAAGACTGGCACACTGGGGCTCAGACAAGAGTTCATTAGGTCCATTTAGGCTTGAGTGTAATTTTTTCATATTGTCATACCATCCAGACATTATATCGCCATATACGGTATTTGATGGTATTTTCAAAAACAACAGTATTCTGAGCTATACACAACAGAGCTATACTGTATAACAGTATTTTGAAATTTTGCCAGATTAAAATTGAGTATGTTTTGGGGGGGTAGGTTCTCCATGTCATATTTTGCCAATTGGCAAATTTTATTGTCTAATTTTGTTGGCAACATTTAAAAATTCCCACAATACCATATTATCATAATGCCCACCACCCTCGTTAATTGGCTGAAGCATCCTGACCCATTCTTCCTCCCTTGCATTCAAGGTGAAGCTCCAGTTCAGGGGTCTCCAACTCCGGTTCTGGAGAGCTACTAACCAGTAGGTTTTCTATCCTACCTGGCTTCTGATGAGTCACACCTGCTCCTGGTATTTACCTGAGAACTAGTGTGGCTCATCAGAAGCCAGGTAGGATAGAAAACCTACTGGTTAGTAGCTCTCCAGGACCGGAGTTGGAGACCACTGGTCCAGTTCATCGTATGAACCTTGATTCTGAGACTCTATAGACCAGTCTAAACCAGTAATTTTTGTTATGATGACTGGCAGCTTCCTATTCACCTTCTGCTTCCTCTCCAGCTTGTTTTTTCTTTTCCTCTCCCTCCCAAGTCATCAATCATGGTGAAAATCTCAGTTTTGCCTCCTTTCCTGGTATGACATCATGGCACAGAGCCTCCTGACAAACAAAGCCATTGAACTTCAATTCTTGAAGCAGAAATGGTGATGCAGAAATCTCTGTCACGAACACTGTTGTTATTATTACAACAGATTCAAAAGCACGTCTGTAAATCCGGAATTCTTAGTATAGAAACAACTTTGCTTCCCTTAACCTCTGCTTTCAGTCAAACCATTTGGTCAGGCTGTGGAAGCTGACCGGGTGACTGACTGCACACGTCCGCACGAAGATGGCCGACAGTGGGGAGGTGGATGATAGGCCTCCTGCACCCCCACTGAGGAACACCAGCGCTATGATCGGGGCCTGCGTTAAGGACTCTACTCCACTCGGCCATGGCATCAGACCTTTGCCGCCAAACCCCGAGGATAAGAAGAGGAAGGATCGTTCAATACGCTCCATTCTCACTGGTGGGGGCGACAAGAGTGAGTTCCATGAGCTTTTGAGTGGGTCTCCTGGATTGAGAGAAAGATCACGCCTTCGATCCTTATTGAATTCCTAATGAATTTCTTTTACACTTAACATTTATGCCTTGTTAACCTGTTATATATTTAGTGGAAGCACCTATCCAGAGAACAAACAAGAGTAAAAGGAACATAATGTATTTGCTGTATCAAGAGAATGCGTGCTTTCATTCTCTTCTCATAATTTGTCAATTATGTTAAAATATTTTTTAATTAAACCTGTAGGCCCAGGTTAAAATCCTTGATATTTAATTTGAACTTTAATGTTTATTTTTTTGCTTAATGTTTTCATTTCTTGCTTTCCATTATACAGATGCTCCTCGATTTATGATGGTTCAACTTAGGATGTTACGACTTTACAGTGGTGCGATCCACTCTCAGTAGTCATCAAACCAAACTTTGATACAATTATTTATTTATCGTATCGTATTCATATTTGGCTTACGATATTTTTAATTTACAATGTGTTCATCAGAATGTAACTCCATTGTATGTCGAGACGCATCTGTACTGAAGTCATGACTATCAAGGGTCTAACTAAATGAAAAAGCTATGAAATCCTTTCAGCTTTACTAAGTTCACAGCCCTCCTCAGCATGTACCTCAGTGCTTGTGTCATCCACAGTGGATGCAGCAGTTTTTGTTAGGTGCCCCAAGTTATGCTTGCACTTCTTTTACCAGCCAATAGGAAGAAAGAGAGGCCTGAGATCTCACTGCCTTCAGACTTTGAGCACACCATTCATGTGGGCTTTGATGCGGTGACTGGGGAGTTCACTGTGAGTACCTGCTTGTGTTATTTTCAGCAGTGTGCATTTTTCTGATTCTCAATGTTAGGCAAGTTACTCACAAAAGTAATCCATTACAGACAGAAGTGGAAAGTTTCCACCTTTGTCTGTAATGGATTAATTTTACGAGAAACTTCCCCATCACTGCTGATTCTGTGTGTGCAACTATAAGTGTTCTAAGTGCTTCTAAATGTGTGTACATCCTTTCCTTGACTTTAAGCTACTGATTAGTTCTTGAAAAACCAGGAGAAAATCAGAAGACCTAAATTGAATCCATTATTCTGAACAGAAAAATTAATTGTGTTTCCAGCTCAAACCAAATCTAAATATCACCAGAACAATGAAAACAGCTTATATAAATAACAATCAACAACACTTACTTACTGTGCCAAGGAAGTTGGTGCATAATATGTTGTTTTTACACATAGTGTTTGGCTGAAAAAAATCATGGCTTGTAGCATTATTTTAGTATATTCGGTAACACTTTACATTAACTGCACTTTCATAGTGCATTCATAGAACATTCATAAGCAGCATGTCAGTATACTTAAACATGTCTTAAAGCATTGCAGTCATAATACTTTCGAGGAACAAGATATGGCAGCTGTAATATATAATATAATATAATACAATATAATATAATATAATATAATATCAAACATCATAATTTTATAATCATATAAAATTTGTTATTCATGTTTATTAAAGCTCTTACGGAATGTTAGGATGTTATAGTATACTTACATGATGCTTATGAATGTTCTACGAATACATTATGAATGCGTTATTAAGGTGCACTGAATGTTATATGAATGCATTATAAAGTGTTACTGTATATAATGCAAAGTATATAAATGTATTTATGATATATAAATGTAAAGTCTTACCATATTTTCTTTGGCTGAAAAATGTTATGTCAGTGAATTGGTCCATGAATCAAAATTCTGGTATCAGAATTCAAGATCTGTTACGTTGTGATGAAAAAAAGGGAAACCAAATTACTCTAAAGCATGATGTATATGTACCCAGGGAATGCCGGAGCAGTGGGCTCGCCTCCTTCAGACCTCCAATATCACCAAGCTGGAGCAGAAGAAGAACCCACAGGCTGTGCTGGATGTGCTCAAGTTCTATGACTCCAAGGAGACCACCAACAGCCAGAAGTACATGAGCTTCACAGGCGAGTCTCTTATAGCAGTGATTCCCAACCAGGCCCTCGGGGACCCACAGACGGTCCATGTTTTTGCTCCCTTCCAGTTCCCGGATTGTCCGGGGGTCCCTGAGGACCGGGTTGGGAAAAACTGTATTGTAAGTCCGAGACTTTAAAAACTCAGTCGGGAATCAGGCCTCAAAAGGTGTTTGCCTGTGGCTTACTGCTGTGGCAGCACATATGGTTTAGCAGTAAAGTATTAATCGATTGCTATTTAAATTTGCATTTTTAAAAAATCTCAGGATTATCTTGGGAGTATTATAGGATGCAGACAGTTTTTCAGTCGTGTCTGAATTACTCCTCTCTGTTTAGTGAATTCTCATGCTGGGTTCTGTTTTCCTTGTACAGATAAAATGCTGGATAACTGCAATTCTTTAAATGTTCTGGTAAGTTCTGGGTTGTAGAGGTGACGTAAGGGGGCTGATAAAATGGTGATAAATCTGGGAGGAGATGGATTTTGGCTACACTGTTGCAAGCATCTATGATAAGTTCCCTCCTCAAAACTGATACTGATAACGTCTCCACTCCAACTTCAACTGTACGTAGACTGCCAAGGCTACATCTGAGAACCTCTCCATCAGCACTTTCTCGGAGGATGAGGAGGACGATGATGAAGAGACCATGCCGCCGCCGGTGATCGCACCTCGGCCAGAGCACACCAAATCGGTGGGTGTCACATCGACCCTTCCACCCCCAACCTACACGGCTGTACTGTGTACCTCCATCACTCATTGTATCTCCGTTCCTGAAGCGGAGAGCCAAAATAGCTATGATTAACGTCTATCTTAATACTGATTAATAAAGCTAAAGGAGATGCAAATCTGTCGCCATGGTTTTGATGAATACAAGGAGCCCCCTCCTGACTTGACATGTTCTTTGAGAGTTTTGGAGGGTCTGAATTTGACAATATAGGATGTAATGGAAGGATGAAGAAAGGCTTAATTTTTGGCATCCCTAACCTCCTTAGAAGAAGGGCATTAATAGCATTTGCAAAGACCCCCTGTCACGTTCGGCGTAAGGCGAGCAGGGAAGCAAGCGAGCTCAGCCAAACTTACGGGTAGAATGGGGGTTTATTAGCGAACGGACGGACAGGTAAGGACATCAACGGACAATACACAATGACAGATCTGGGGAATACAGACTGAGACTCGGACTAAATACACAAGACTAGGTAACAGAACGAGCTACAGGTGGGAACACTTAGGGCGAAACAGGAGGTAATGAGGTGGGCGTGGCACACATCGGGAGCGGACGGAGCGGGGCGTGACATAACCCCCCCCCAAAGGCGCGCACACCGGGCGCGCCAGGGAGGAGGCGACGGACGGGACGAGGGAACAGGACCTGAAAGACAAAACAGAACGTCAACCAAACCCAGGGAACAGGACGGAGACGCAAAAGACGAACAGGGACGAAACGAAGGACAGGACCTGACAGAGAACAGGGAAGGCGGAGAGACAGACCCAGAAGGGAGACACAGGGGGAACACCCACAGGCGACACGAAAGGGCCAGGGGTGCCAAAAGGAGGGACAAAGGGACCAGAAGGAGAAACAGGCGGGACGAACGGAAAGGGAGGAGGAACAAGGGGAGCACGAAAAGGCCCAGGCGGGCGACGGGCAGCGGCCGGAGGGGCCGCAGGGGAGAGGGAGAAGGGAGCAGGAGGGGACCACCCAGGGACCAAGGGGACGGGACGAGGGAGTGACGGAGGGGACCAGGAGGGAGCAGGAGGGAACACCAGGGAAGGCAGGCAGGAGGGGGAAGCCGCGGCAGGCGGAGGCGCAGCCGCAGCCGGCGAAGGCGCCGTCCGACGCCAAGCCGGAGCAGGGGGGCCCGGAGGCGGCCGACCGGGAGCCGGAGGCGGGACCGAGGACCGGCACCCAGGGACCAGGGGGGGACCCGGCGGCGACCGCCGACCCCGAGGCGCAGGACCCGCAGGCAGCCACCGAGCCACAGCCAGGGGCCGAACGGGCGAGCCAGGGGGCAGGGCGGGCGGGACCCGGGCCCGACGCCTGTGTCCCCGTCCCTTACGGGACACTGACAGGCGGGGTCCTGGGGGG
Source organism: Paramormyrops kingsleyae (assembly GCF_048594095.1). Classification (NCBI taxonomy): domain Eukaryota; kingdom Metazoa; phylum Chordata; class Actinopteri; order Osteoglossiformes; family Mormyridae; genus Paramormyrops; species Paramormyrops kingsleyae. Next base: position 3,774,648 of record NC_132814.1, read on the forward strand.
CGTCGGCCTTGCTGGGGTAAGGGCGAGGGAGTCATGACCTCTAATGAGGCAACAGGCGTGGCAGTCAGAGCCGCGGGCGTGGCCGCAGGCGGGGCAGCCAGAGCCGCGGGCGTGGCCGCAGGCGGGGCATCCCGAGCCGCGGGCGGGACCGGAACGGCGGCCTCAGGCGGGGCCGCGGGCGGGACCGGAACGGCGGCCTCAGGCAGGGCCGCGGGCATGAGTCCAGCAGAGGCCGCTTGGGCGGGCGCCTCGGGTGTCCGGTCAGCAGGGGGCGCCTTGGCGGGCGCCGCCAGCACGCGACCGGGAGGGAGTGCCACGGCGGGCGCCGCCATCACACGGCCAGCAGGGGGCGTAACTGTGGCCACCTCAGGCCGTTCAGGTGCTGGCAGGACAGGCAAAACAGGTAGTTCAGATGCCGGCAGGACAGGCAACACAGGTAGTTCAGGTGCCGGCAGGACAGGCAACACAGGTAGTTCAGGTGCCGGCAGGACAGGCAACACAGGTAGTTCAGGTGCCGGCAGGACAGGCAACACAGGTAGTTCAGGTGCCGGCAGGACCGGCAAAACGGGCGGTTCAGGTGCCGGCAGGACGGGCAAGACGAGCGCCGCCGTCTCGTGGTCAGCAGGGGGCGCCTTGGCGGGCACCTCCACCACGCGGCCAGCGGGGAGCGCCTCGGCGGACGCAGCCTCCACGCGGCCAGCAGGGGGCGCCTCGGCGGGCGCAACATCCACGCAGCCAGCAGGGGGCGCCTCGGCGGGCGCAGCCTCCACGCAGCCAGCAGGGGGCGCCTCGGCGGGCGCAGCCTCCACGCAGCCAGCAGGGGGCGCCTCGGCGGGCGCAGCCTCCACGCAGCCAGCAGGGGGCGCCTCGGCGGGCGCAGCCTCCACGCGGCCAGCAACCGGGACTGCAGGCAAGCCAGGCGGGTCAGGCGGGTCAAGCAGGACAGGCGAGTCGGGCTGGACAGGCGAGTCGGGCTGGACAGGCGAGTCGGGCTGGACAGGCGGGCAAAGGGGTGCTGCAGGCGGATCGGCGGCGGCAGCAGGCAGTGCAGCCGCGGGCAGATCGGCGGCGGCAGCAGGCAGCGCAGCCGCGGGCGGATCGGCGGCGGTAGCAGGCAGTGCAGCCGCGGGCAGATCGGCGGCAGCTGCGGCAGGCGGTGCCGCGGGCAGAGAGGCGGCAGCGGCAGGCAGTGCAGCCGTGAGCAGATCGGCGACAGCAACCGCAGCAGCAGGCGGTGCCGCGGGCAGAGCGGCGGCATCAGCAGCAAGCGGTGCCGCGGGCAGAGCGGCGGATGCTACAGCAGGCGGTGCCGCAGGCAGAGCGGCGGCAGCTGCAGCAGGGTCCGGACCATGCAGGTCCGGAGGCGGCAGGAGGGGTGCCGAGCGCGCAGGCGCCTTCCCTTTAAGGGCTCTCGGGACCCGGGGAATAGCGTCTCTTACGGCGCGGATACCTCCGACGCCCAGACGCTCCAGCCGGTAATAGTACGCCTCCATCGGAGGTGGCTTCTCCGGATGGAGGCGGGCCAGGCTGGTAGTGGCGGTGTCATCCCAGGCGGGGAGGAGAGTGCAGGCTCCCAGGTAGAGCGTGGGAGTCGCCTCCGGCTCTTCCTCTCCTCGCTCGGTGAGCCGGCGCTGTAGCCGACGGAGGCATTTCCGGGCTTTCGTCAGCGGGTAATGCTGTCCGGGCGGGCGCTCCTCTTGAAGCAGGTCCCGGCCCCGGCTAGCCAGCTCCATGGCTACCGGGTCCTCCAGGACCTCTGGCTGGGATTGCCAATACACGAAAGTTTGCAGCAGTCCGAGCCGGTGGTGCTCGGACTGCTGCTTCGTGCTTTCGGAGAGATCTGTCATTCTGTCACGTTCGGCGTAAGGCGAGCAGGGAAGCAAGCGAGCTCAGCCAAACTTACGGGTAGAATGGGGGTTTATTAGCGAACGGACGGACAGGTAAGGACATCAACGGACAATACACAATGACAGATCTGGGGAATACAGACTGAGACTCGGACTAAATACACAAGACTAGGTAACAGAGAACGAGCTACAGGTGGGAACACTTAGGGCGAAACAGGAGGTAATGAGGTGGGCGTGGCACACATCGGGAGCGGACGGAGCGGGGCGTGACACCCCCCCACCAGTTACACATATTCTGCCCCTTAAGCTGTCTTTCCCCTACTGTCCCCCATGCACACACACACACACACACACACACATTTGGAAGGAGTGAGGATGAGATTCGTTAAGTGTATTATGTAGATTGTCCAGAAATTAGGAGACGTGGGTGATTTTTTGTTTTTACCATTTCCATATTAATTGATCTGGTGTAGAAGCCATTTTGTCCCGGTCTTAATCCAGAACCTATATACTTGCAAACCGCACACCGGAGGACTGATATTAACACAGTTTGTGTGATTTATAGGAATGCCTTTGAAAATGAAAGAGCGATGGCTGCTGTGAGCTGTCACAGGAGGGCAAGCAGAGGGTGCATCCCCTGCGGATTAAGTTACGCACCTTTCAGCCCTTTCTTTGTATCACATTAAAAAAGCAGAAGATGACTCTAATGCCGAAATTCACCCAGCGAATCAATTTAACGTTCCAGGAATCCAAGAAACAGATGTAATTTGTTTAACAAGATTTCAGACTTTGCTGGCAGGGCTGCCGTCACATCCGAGGCCTGATTTCTACGCGGTGAAGGAGTGGTGTTCACTGAGCAGCACATGGGGAAGCTTGTAATGATGTAATTATTGCCATCAATATCAGCGTCATTGTTTTTTTTATTACTTCACTGATGCAGCTTCGGAAGTTTTTTGCATTTCGGCTTTTTGTGCAGCGTCGAAATTTAGGTTATGGTGCCTTCTGTGGAGGTGCAGCAGAGGAACAGCCAGGGACATTTTGTCACGCAAAATACCCAGATCCAGCCCAAGGCATAAGCAAACTAGGGCCCCGGCAGAATCTGGGCCCCTGCCCCAGGGAAAATGGAACAATCGATCCGCATGGCAGATTTTACCATCAGAAACCCCCCCCCCCCCTCCAAATCTTGCTTAGGCCAACCCTGAACATACTTATTGGTCCTTCTGATTGTGCAGAGTAACATTTCGTCCAATTACCACTTCATCAGTCTTCACTCATCCTGCCGCTCCAGCTCAGTGGTTTCCCCACTTGACAGTTTCTGGTTCAGAATGATGCCTAATGGTGGCGGAAATATTTACCGAACAATGGCGTATTATAGCCTGTGGCTGCTGTATTTGCACAGATATACACCCGGTCTGTGGTCGAGCCCACGCCTCTCACCAAAGACGCCGCGACTTCGCCCACATTGCCCACCCCGGAGACCAGCAGTCCTGCCCCGGCACCGTCTTCCTCCTCACCCTCGGTGTCGGCCCAGCAGCCACGAGCCATGGACAAAGCCCGCAGGAAGAAGATGTCCGATGAGGAAATCCTGGACAAACTACGTGAGTGTCTTCAGTTTGCAGTGACATACATGAGTTTTGGGTGGTGTCCATATTGTAAGTCCAACACGTTCTTCTCATTATAACCATTCACATTCTCAGAAGCTTAAAAGTGTGCCAGTATAGATTTCCTCTATGTTTTTGTCTCCTCATGGGTATCACCTTGATCTGTGTCCCTTTAAAAAAATGCATCTGCTATAATTAAATTGGTGCTTCCACTCAAAATCCTGCAGTGGAATTTTTTGTCCAATTTTGAGCCACATGTAAAGTAACCCTTTTGCAGTGTGTTGTTGTCGCCCTCTGCTGGCCACAGCTGGTGTTGAGCAACTGAACCAGTTTTGCAGTGTCTTACGCTAATGCTTTAGGGTGGCATGTCTGGGATTATAGGCTTCCATCATTGCAGTTTTAGGATGGGAAAAAGTGGCCACACCATCCTCAGGGTCAAAAGTGGGATAAACTGGGATTTATGGTTCTTATCGTAATCTGGAGCCCCGTTCAGTCATAATCTTCCTTCCTTTTCCCTGGAGATTGTTCTCCACTGTACCCCAGGTGACCCCTTTCTTACCACCTTTTTTCATTTTATCTCTCAGGCAGCATAGTTAGTGTGGGAGACCCCAAGAAGAAGTATACTCGCTTTGAAAAGATTGGACAGGGGTATGTATCCAAACACACTTTACTGTTTTTACACTGTAACATTCATAAAGAAGCATCGTCAGGTCGTTGCTTCAGCCATCATCAGGTCGTTGCTTCAGCCATCATCAGGTTGTTGCTTCAGCCATCGTCAGACAGTTGCTTCTAAGCCCAAGTCCCTAACCATCATTCCTCCCGCTGGTCTCAGTGTGTATATTAATCACATAAAGCAAATTTTTCCCACAAACTCATTCAAATTAAACCAAGCAAAACCATTTTCTGTTATGAAGACTCAGTGTTTGTCTAGTTAACGACCCACAATGGCAAACCTCCAGTGCTGGTTCAATTCTCCTCTCTTTCACAGAGCATCAGGAACAGTTTACACCGCCATAGACATTGCCACAGGACAAGAGGTACTGTCGCATGTTTGTGAATGGGCCGTATCCCCTATTGGTAAAAAATAAGATGACAACCACTATGAATATGGCAACTTGGATAAAGTCAACGTACTTCAGGGAAGCCAGCTTCTTGAAGCACTATTTCTCAGCTACAGTTGCTATGACATTGAGATTTTGATTCTTTAAACACTTAGTTACAACACGGATGACAGTAGCCACCTATTACGTTTGCCTGGTCAACCTTAAATGTGTCCAATTTCCGACTATTAGGACATAGTGTTATTTTTGTGCTCTTCTAACAAAAGCAACAAATCGTTTTTTTCCTCTGTACTTTGTGAAGAACCATTATTTGTTGTCACTTGTTGCATTTCTTCTCTTAATGTAACACACAGGTTTAATTCCATTAGTTCCTGCTAAATACAGATCATGATTATTAGGAACGCATGGCTCTGAACCTCAGATTGTTGCGTTGCCTGTTTCATCGGGTTCCTCGCTTTGTCTCCAGGTGGCCATCAAGCAGATGAACCTGCAGCAGCAGCCCAAGAAGGAACTGATCATTAACGAGATCCTGGTGATGAGGGAAAACAAAAACGCCAACATTGTCAACTACCTGGACAGGTACCATTTGCTAGCTTACCTCTGTTCACCTTTATCAGCTTAGCTTGTTTGCAAGAAGAGTGGAATGTTCATGAAGCAGTTACTGTAAGTTCACACTGGCCTGTGTTGCATCCCTGCCTTTAGTTACTTGGTAGGGGATGAGCTCTGGGTGGTGATGGAGTACTTGGCTGGAGGCTCCCTAACTGACGTTGTAACTGAGACCTGCATGGATGAAGCACAGATTGCTGCCGTGTGTCGAGAGGTGAGTAAATGATAAACAACTTCTTAGGGCCCATGCCAGAGTTCTGCACTGGGGCCTACTAGTGATCTGCAGGGATGGGAACAAGTCATTCCTTGGCGAGTCTTAGTCAAGCCTCAAGTCAAAACATTGCAGTCCGCCAAGTCTCAAGTCATTTGCCCTCAAATCTAATGCAAAGTCCAAGTCATTTCATAATTTTTGCTGTCAAGTCACAAGTCATAAAATTTGTGACCCGAGTCCAAGTCGAGATGTGAATCATATAACTTGAGTCCTTCCTGTGTCGGTTTTTTTAACGCTTAGTGATTAAAACTTGTTCCAGCAATAACCTGCCACTGTACATCAGAGGATACGTACTTTATAGGGAGAGATAGGGGACCACGGTTTGAAAAGAGTCTCCACTCACGGTTTTCCTCACACAGTTTTTATGTCCATGTACATGCAGGGAGTGATGCATCTTTCCAACAAACTATCTCAGGAGACCTTACATTCAGCCAACTAAGAATGCAGACTGCAGAGAATTAATATACACAGAAATTATACAATTAACATTATGGTATACAGAGGGGGACTATAATCCTTCTTGAGTCATTGTCCGAGTTCCAAGGGCAGTGGTATATTAATGGTTAGGGAAGTGCACATGTAATTGAAAGCTTGCTAGTTCGAATCCCCGACCAGCAAAGCACCACTAAAGTACCCTGAGCAAGGTATCACCCCCAAGCACTGCTCCCCAGGTGCTGAATTAGCTGCCTCTTGCTATGTCACGATGTCACATGTGGGTTAAATGCAGAGAACACATTTCATTGTTGTGTACTGTGTGCTGTGGTGTGTCAACAATGACCAATGATTACCTAATTCTCAAGTTCTTAAGTCCATCCAAGTCTTTCCATGAGTTTTGCCAAATTGAGTCACAAGTCATCAAATTTCGAGTTGCAAGTCAATGACTTGAGTCTGTACTTTGAATTCCACTCTAGGGACTTTCTTTTCTCTCCACTGAAGTCTGCAGCAGGGCAGTGCACTAGGGGCCCACAGTGTCATGTGTTCAGTGTCATTGCCCGTTTTCTGATTCTGTCGTCCTCTGGTTTCTGCAGTGTCTGCAGGCCCTGGAATTCCTACACTCGAACCAGGTGATCCACCGGGACATCAAGAGTGACAATATACTGCTGGGCATGGACGGCTCCGTCAAGCTCAGTGAGTCCACTTCCTGTCCTCACTGTACCGCAGTCCTCTTAGTGCTGTGCTTTTCCTCTGCGGGATTTTGCTGAGAAGACATCACATGCACAGCAACAAAAAAACAAGATAAAACCCAAATGATACAGTCTCTCACTGGTAGTGGATTAGCATTCTTGTGCAGAAAAAGCAGTTTAATATTGTTGCCTCCAGAGGGCAACATTGAGACAAGCTCTTAATTCTTGTGGCTTATGAAATTCAGCAATGTGAAATTTCTGCAGTAGTTAGTGTTTACTGAACAGCGCTCTCTGTCTGTTCCTTTGTGCAGCGGACTTCGGCTTCTGTGCCCAGATCACCCCTGAGCAGAGCAAACGCAGCACCATGGTGGGCACGCCCTATTGGATGGCCCCTGAGGTTGTGACCCGGAAGGCATATGGGCCCAAGGTGGACATCTGGTCCCTGGGCATCATGGCCATCGAGATGGTGGAGGGGGAGCCTCCATACCTCAACGAGAACCCACTGAGGGTGAGGGGAGGACTGGGGATTGGCTGGCAGGTTGTCATAGCAACCACAACTTTCCCATCACTGGTTGTTTGTTATGTAAACAGAGAGATGCAGATCCTCACAGATCAGAATATGTAAGAGGTCTGTCTCCCAGCACAAAAACACTTTGGTGTCTTCATTACCAATTAAAATCAAAAGGGTCTAAAACTCATCAAAAACACATTTCCCAGGCACATCAGCACCTGTTTCATTTAATGGTGTTTTTTTTTGTTAGCCCAGCTGTACTTTTTGTAATTTGTATGAGGGGACAAACAAATTCTGGTCCTATTGATGTGCTTCTGCCACTAAGGAATATTTTGGGTGGGTGAGGGGGGAGGGGGTAGTAATGTCGAACGAGGCCCTAGATTCCAGGATGGCTCTGTTGACATTGAGGGCTTCCTGGAGACCCATGTTGCTGTAAGAGCTTGCAGATGTTATGTTTACTAGTGTTTGGTGATATTTTGCAAGAAAACACTCAGAACTATAAACTATTTCTAACTGTTTGGTGTGTGATAAGAATACAAATGAAAACATCTTGAAACAATTATGTTTTTCTCACCATAAAATTAAGTGTTTTTAGAGAAACCTTCGATATCTGTCTTCAGCCAACAACTCGAAAATGCAGGTTCTCTGGAAATGAAATGATGCTTTGTGCATTTTCTTGAGTACAGCTACACTGGAATGCTACTCTTTGCTTGTCCCATCTTCTTTACATTAAACACACACACAGAGAGAAATTTGGGGTCTGAGTGCAGGGTCAGGCCATTTATCCAGAGTCAGGCCACCCTTGGAGCATTTCGGGGTTAAGGGTTCAACAAGAATGTGATTCTTCGTCCAAAGATGGGATTTGACCCAGCAACCTTCCAGTTATAGACAAAGAGGCCTGACTAAACCACACACTGCACAACCCGGTGAAATTCTTATCCCAGAGTTGCAGGGTGCGGGACAGGTTTATCAGGAAATAGGACAAACAATAATGCAATATAAGAAAAGACTATCCTCCTTGGAAGATGTCTTGCCACTGTGATACTTTTGGGATGTCTTCTGTCCATTTATTGTTCAGTGTCCCCCCCACCATTTCCACTCCGTAGGCGCTGTACCTCATCGCCACCAATGGCACACCAGAGCTGCAGAACCCAGAGAGGCTGTCCAGTGTCTTCCGAGACTTTCTAAAACGCTGTCTGGAGATGGATGTGGAAAGGAGGGGCTCGGCCAAGGAGCTCTTGCAGGTGAATTCACCAGGACCTAAAGGATGCTGGGAAAAGCTGAGCTGACTCTCACAGGCACAGTCTTCCTCCAAGTTCATCCCTAACATGATTTCATACAAAAACGAGAAGAGTGTCTCAATAAAGATGCATATTCATTACTGTAGTTTCCACATTAACACCACGGGGTTATTCATTGTATTCCCTGGACCCGGAATACATAAGGTTTTAGAACCTGCCAACTGCCACCACTGCAGGCACACAACTCCCCAGAAGGTTTTTTACAGATTTTTTTTCAAGCTCAGACAAGTTGCACGGGTAAATCTGGAACTGAGAACTGAGACAAATCATACAAAAATTGAAGCAACACTGCTTAGTAACAGCAATTAGTAGGGTGACTACAGAAGATGCTTGATCTTGTGAGCATGATAACTCGAAAAGTATTTGACTGAGCTTATTACAATTAGACAAATTTCATTCTGAAACAAATTGTACCAAAACTGAAATGGCACTGTTTTGTGGCATCAAAAAGAAGAGTGACTGTTGGAGAAAGTGTCTAGGGGGGTTAGAGATTGTAGACGTTGGAGGGTATGGGAGGAGCAGGAATTAGATGGGGGGTGAGGGGGCAACCAGGGAATACATACGGTGTGTCCGAAATCGCGCACTTGCGTCAGTGCACTGAGATGTAGTGCGTAGTGCTCACTGCGCACTTCCTTCTGTAGTTCACACTACCATGGGTAAGTGCTGTCCTAAAAAGAACACTAACGTTTTGCACTTAACGGAAGTGATGGACTAGCATTTGATCGCGATTCTGGAGGTTCAATAACAACGAGTAACATTTACAAACTCCTGGAGCCGACACCTTATCGTGGTGGAGAGGTTTGCGTGTTCCAATGATCCCAGGAGCTAAGTTGCCTGGGGCTTTAAGCCCCTGGGCCCCGGGGGTGGATGAGATCCGCCCGGAGTTCCTCAAGGCTCTGGATGTTGCGGGGCTGTCTTGGTTGACACGCATCTGCGGCATTGCTTGGACATCGGGGGCGGTGCCTCTGGATTGGCAGACCGGGGTGGTGGTCCCCATCTTTAAGAAGGGAGACCGGAGGGTGTGTTCCAACTATGGGGGGATCACACTCCTCAGCCTCCCTGGTAAGGTCTATTCGGGGGTGCTGGAGAGGAGGGTCTGTCGGATAGTCGAACCTCGGATTCAGGAGGAGCAGTGTGGTTTTCGCCCTGGCCGTGGAACAGTGGACCAGCTCTATACTCTCGGCAGGGTCCTGGAGGGTGCGTGGGAGTTTGCCCAACCAGTCTACATGTGCTTTGTGGACTTGGAGAAGGCATTTGACCGCGTCCCTCGGGGAGTCCTGTGGGGAGTGCTCTGGGAGTACGGGGTGCCGGACTGCCTTATAAGGGCTGTTCGGTCCCTGTACGACCGGTGTCAGAGCTTGGTCCACATTGCCGGCAGTAAGTTGGACTCGTTCCCGGTGAGGGTTGGACTCCGCCAGGGCTGCCCTTTATCATCGATTCTGTTCATAACCTTTATGGACAGAATTTCTAGGCGCAGCCAGGGCATTGAGGGTGTCCGGTTTGGTGACCTCAGGATTGGGTCTCTGCTTTTTGCAGATGATGTGGTTCTGTTGGCCTCATCAGACCGTGACCTTCGGCTCTCACTGGAACAGTTCGCAGCCGAGTGTGAAGCGGCTGGAATGAAAATCAGCACCTCCAAATCCGAGACCATGGTCCTCAGTCGGAAAAGGGTGGAGTGCTCTCTCCAGGTCGGGGAGGAGGTTCTTCCCCAAGTGGACGAGTTTAAGTATCTCGGGGTCTTGTTCACGAGTGAGGGAAGGATTGAGCGGGAGATCGACAGGCGGATCGGTGCGGCGTCAGCAGTGATGCGGGCGCTGCATCAGTCTGTCATGGTGAAGAAGGAGCTGAGCCAAAAGGCAAAGCTCTCGATTTACCGGTCGATCTACGTTCCTACCCTCACCTATGGTCATGAGCTGTGGGTAGTGACCGAAAGAACGAGATCTCGAGTGCAAGCGGCCGAAATGAGTTTTCTCCGCAGGGTGGCTGGGCTCTCCCTTAGAGATAGGGTGAGGAGCTCGGTCATTCAGGAGAGACTCAGAGTAGGGCCGCTGCTCCTCCGCATTGAGAGGAGCCAGATGAGGTGGCTCGGGCATCTGCTTAGGATGCCTCCTGGACACCTCCCTGGTGAGGTGTTCTGGGCATGTCCCACTGGGAGGAGGCCCCGTGGAAGACCCAGGACCCGAGGCGTTCCCAGGCCAGCCGAGAGACATAGTCCCTCCAGGACTATGTCTCTCGGCTGGCCTGGGAACGCCTCGGGATCCCCCCAGAGGAGCTGGAGGAAGTGGCCGGGGAGAGGGAAGTCTGGGTTTCCCTGCTGAGACTGCTTGCCCCCGTGACCCGACCTCGGATAAGCGGAAGTAAATGGATGGATGGATGGATGGAACATAGAACACTTATAACATGTATAACCTATCTACGAACGCCTAACCAGCTAAAAACTGCTAACATTTACTGTACGTGTGCGAACTCTTCTAAGTCGATATAATCGCAAACTCAAATTATCCATAACTGTCGTCAGAGAGTGACAGGCTACACACCGCAGTATACATCAGTAAAATAATTTTATTAACGTTACTTACATTTATATGAATGTCCGCCATTATTCAACTCTGAAATCTTGCCGAAAGTCCCTCCCCTTCTGCTACGTAGTCAAAATGCGAGTAGTGTCCATCGTTCTGCACTGCGTTTTCTGGCCGTTTTCAGTGCACCATCTGGGTACTTTCAATTTTACTGACACAATTTTAGCTTAGTTGTCAGTGTTACCCCTGATTTACACTGGATGCATATCCGCTGCGGTGCGTTTCCGACACGGCAGCCGCAGGCAATCGCCGCCAATAAAGTCAATGCATCAGTTTACACCAGATCCGCTGCGTTGCGTCTCCGCTACATCTCTGTTCCGTCACGCGTCCGGCAGATGCGCATCATGTCTATTTTTGACGGATACGGATCAAGAACGCAACACAGAGCGCATGCGCCAATTCTCCGTCACATCATAGACGAGGAAAAATTAATTTTGGAGGTGGAGAAACACGGAATTGTGTACTACCCCAGACATCCTTTTTACAAGGATAATAGTAGAAAGGAGAAGGCGTGGAGTTAAACTTCAGAAGTTTTGGGATTTGACGATAAGTTGAATCTTCCAATTAACTATGTATATACTTGATTTTTAATGAAAGTAACCTGTACTGTGAAGTACTTGTAAACTCCTAATAAAGTGTTCAGTAACCTATATGGGAGTGACACATAATTTTACCCATAGAAACATAGATACATGTTATGTTAAATGTTATTCTCCCGTGGTCATGTGATCTCGCAAACCAGCGGCGCGCCAGATGAGATACGGACCACAAACGCATCCAGTGTGAATTGGCGGACGGCCTCGGACGGAATGGGAACGCAGCGCATTCGCACCGCAGCGGATACGCATCCAGTGTAAATCAGGGGTGAGCGCACTACGCCCTAAAATCGCGCACTAAAAGTGCTCAAGTGCGCGATTTCGGACACACCCATTCTCATTCTGACAGGATCTAGTTAAATTGTGCAGTAAAGCTGTCAGCCTTGTAATAAAGTTCTAGCACACATTTTCCAGTTGTAGGCATGGTGCTCTCAAAATCAGACCTCAGAGAGTTCCCAAAGCATGGTGATCTTTCTGCAATTAGGATGTTCTTAGGCTGTGTCAGCCAGGTATTGGTTGAGTCTGCTGCTAATTAGACATTAGGTACCCAATGAGAAGGCAGCAATGAGAAACTGTAAGCTTAGTGCTTAGCTCTCAGAGTAGGATTTGTCAGGCCTGCTGTGGATTGCAAGGTGTATTGTCAGTCTAGGTCTGTTTCTGGTCTGCATCAGAGGATCTCAGTCATTAACCTTTACTTGTAAGCTGCACACATTGTATGTGTGTCTGAATCCTGACCATTGTGCAGGCATTTAGTGTGATTTCCTTCCAGATTCACATACATACATTGTGCACAGAATTAGTAGGCAGGTACTATTCCTGGAGATAATTTTAAGACAAAGTTGGACAGACATAAAAATGAATTGAGAAGTTTTCTTTTGATCCAAGAAAATTTACTTAGAGAGAAAATGTTACATTAGACTTTCACAAAAAAATTAATAAAAGAAAAGCACTTTATAATCAGTGTGCACAATTATTTGGCATTCAGAAACTAAGTGGATTTTCCCTCTTCACCATAAACAGAAATAATAATTAATAATAAGAAATATTTTTTGTTATTCAGTATATATAACGAATAATGGTCTACTTCACCACGTTTAGTGTTCTGTACAGCCACCTTCCTTCTCAATGACCATCATGAGCCTGTTCTCCATTGAACCAGTCAGGTTTTTGATTTGATCCCATCTATTATTAGCTGAGGCAGCTAGGACCGCTTCCCAGATACAGCTCTGAGAAATGTACTGCTTGCCTTCTTGGTAAATCTCATTCTTTAGTAAGGCCCAGTAGTTCTCAAAGAGGGTTAAGTCAGTCGATGAAGGGCCTCGTCATAATTCAGTCACCTTCCAAGCCTTTCTAAGCCAATCTATGGAATACTTTGGTGCATGGGAAGGGGCATTGTGCTGCATGAATCATCTGCAGCCAGAAAGGTCTGAAAGGTTCATCACTGATAATTGTGGCCCCCTATCATCTCCTGCACCACCGTGAAGAAGGTGTCCATCCGCTGGCCCATCCATCTGCTCCATCAAGAGTCACTTTCATCTCGTCTGTCCACAAAAACCTTTGTAACATCAGTCTTGACGTGACGTGTCTGTGTCCATTCTTAATGTTTTACCTTGTGCACCATATTGAGGAGGTCATGTTTCAGCCTTCGTGACCGTAGCGATGTCACGCAGTACACTGCACTTAGTACTTCCGGAGATTCTGTTCAGATTGCAGTTTTGAAAAATTATGACACTTGATGCTAAAGGGTTTCTGGAAGTCTCCCCTTGAATCTGGCACAGACCTTTGGCAGTTAATTTGTTGTCTTCTCTTTAAATGCTTCTTTAGTCCTCTTTGGCTGTTGGCCACAAAACACTTGATTATACGGTGATCATGTTTCAAAAGTCTGGTAATTTCAATTGTTTTGCATTCCTCTGACTGGCACTTTGCTATGTTGTTTTTCGTCTGCTGTCTTTAAGGTCCTTTTTTGGCCCATTTTAACAGTAATAATAATTTGCTTAATAATTCTGCGCAAGAAAGTATCTATGTTTTCCTGTTTTTCTGCAACCAGAAAGTACTCAGACCAAATACTGAACCTGCTCTGCTTTCAAACAGTTCACTCTTAATTAGAGATTCATCTGGACTGAAAATATTGGTCAGAAAAGAGGACACACTTGCCTAATAATTTTGCACACAGAGTAATATTGCCTGGTGGATAGATTTACATGAACCATTTTACACAGATTTTAGTTTTACTTATAAGTCATACAAGTATAAATCTTATTTATACTTATATGAAGACGTGTCTCTGCAAAGAATTCAAGAGGAATCCTGCCTCTCTGTCCCTGTAGCTCGACCTTTAATGCATTGTACTCAATATGTAGCAGTCTTGGGGTCGAATCCCAGGGCAAACATATAAATTGATGACCTTTCCTTGCAGTGTAAGATGCTAAAAAAAGTGTCCAAAAAAGATGTCTGGATTCGCTCCCACAGTGCCTTATGCTCCATGTGTGATAGCAGACACTCTGGTGCCTATTAGTGACTTTTGCCCATTTCCTCCTCTATCCCCAGCACCGTTTTCTGAAGGGGGCAAAACCCCTGTCCAGCCTCACCCCCCTCATTCTGGCCGCCAAGGAAGCAACCAAGAACAATCGATAGATGCATCTTCCCCGGACTGGCTGTCCTGTTCTCCTCCCCCCCCCCAGTGAAGGCCCCTCTGCGGGTCTCCCCCAGTCTCATTTGCAGACTTCCCGCACCCAGTTGCCAAACGGCAGACGAAAACAAGCCACTGATCTTCGAAGGGACCTCGTTGCCATGGGAACCCCATTGCATTTCCTCTTTGGGGTCCTGAGCTAGGATGATATATTTTAATATTGAATGGTTATTTGGCATAATAGCAGTTGTTCCTACTGTAGCTCTGCAATTTCACAGGTACAAATGATGAATAGATTTTCTTTTGCTATATTCAGGTTTTGGCTTTTTTTGTCCTCTTGCTATTTTTACATCTGCATTGCAACAAAATTAAAAAGATCAGAATTAGTACTCTATATTTATAGGATATTCACTATATAAATCCTATTTAATATTGATTTTATTTTGCATAAGGTGTATCAGTCTGTGCTAATGTGTGTTAACGGATGTTGCTTTTTGTTTATATCAGTGGTTCTCAAACATTTTGTCTGGAGATCCCCCCCCCCCAAAAAAGAAACAATTCACTGATCCAATAGCACATGCTCTGTTTCAGGGGTAATCCACTATTTGTCCTTGAGGTCCACACAGCGACACAAAGCCAAGGTCTGGGGGCGAGTGTCTCCAAAATAAAATACGCCAGTGCTAAAACTTGCTAACGGATTGTTTGCTATATTAATTAATGGGGGGAGGAGAAAAAAATGGTTATAAACTTGTTTGGAAAATCATCTCGTGACCCCTCCCAATTATTCAGCGAGCCCCTCCCCCACTAAGGTTCATGACTCACAATTTGAGAACCACTGCATTATGCTGTCCGATTCACTTTAGCTGTATCAATACTCCCAGCAGAATTCTAAATAATAATGTCCTGGGTGGCAATTAACTTTTGGGGGTGGGAATGTCATTACCTTGCCAAAAAAAATTTCAAGTACTGAGATGCAGAACTCCCACCATCGTATTTATTCAGTGGACAATGCTGGTTTGGTTGCACTGTTTCTGTTTGCAGTTGGAATTTGACAGTAGAAAGTCATATTTTATGTATATCAATTCCTAAATTATTTATTCATAATAATACTGTTTACAGACATAAGACACCGAATAAACATCCCTGTTTTTTCCCTGGGTAACTGATTATGAATGTATTTGTATTGTGTCTGAATTTGGTGATGGTGATACATTTTAATTCTGATATGAATGACAAAAATCAGAGGCTCAGCTCAGATTTCCTCTGTGATCTTTGGAGGCTTTTCCCCACCCTCCCACCCCCCAGTCATCACAGAGATGCCACCTTGCAGCTGGACTACCTGAATCTCCAAGTGATTCCCTGCATCGCAGCTGCTGGCTCTCAAACCCAGTGTCTCAATATTCAGGTTGTTGGAAGCGATCTGCTTATCAAGTCAGGAGCAGAGACTTGTGCAATATGGCAACAAAACAGCAGCTCAGCAAAAACAACTCAGGAGCCACTTGTCTATTGTTTTTTTCCCATTTCATTAGCTAAAAAACTTAATAAGCAAGACAGGACATATTTACACTGATGCAGTTTTGTGGATTCCTGTGTTCACTCACTGAGCACCATATTCTGGTTCAGGAGGACACTGCTCCGACAGACTGTGACACTTTGAACCTCAGCAAGCTGTTACATTGTGAGTCTATAGCTACGTTGTAGCTAGCTCCTGAACATTCATTTCCATAACTACTTGTCCTGTGCTGGGTCACAGGGGTCCAGAGTCTATTCCAGAAGCTACAGGAGCAAGGAGGGGGTAACCCAGGATGGGGTGCCCATCTGTCAGGGTACAACACCATTCATACCTACAGTTTAGCAACTGTACTTAGCGTGGTTTTGGACTGTAGAGAGACCCCAGAGGAAACCCTATGACGACACAGGGAGAACATGCAAACTCAACACACACAGGGCAGAGACTCAAACCCTGGTCCTAGAGGTATAAGTGCTAACTACCAAACTACTGTGCCATCTGACCACTTATTTATTTAATGATATCTCAAGTTAAATGTCAAGGTGTACTTTTTAGAAATAAGGAGCCCCACCTCTCCAGATATTTGATGTCTCACTCTGCTTCCTGTTTGACACATGAAAAGAGACTCAAGCGTTTACCTTCAATGAAAAGTTTAATGAAAAGACCTTGTGCATAATTAGCTGTAGTTTTATCTGAACAGAACTCTTGAGTGTCACATGAATGCGCACAGAGGTGGGGGAAATGCTAGGCACTGCTGATGATAAACTACACACCCTTTTCACTTTTGTACCCCCTGGTCTTCTTTAGAGGTCTCTGACCCTGATTCTGCATATCGCTCCTTTCTCAAACCAGAGAGCTAGCTTTCTGTGTGGGAGAGCCTTGTGAAAAGGATACTGACTGCACCACTTATGTCTTCCTCTGCACTCATCGCAGAACTTTTTTTTTCTTCCAAGGTTATTGAAAAGTACAGCTAGTATCCTCGGGAACACACTGTTCTGACACCTATATAGATATCTAGTCCATTTAGACGTGCCTTTTTCTGGCCATGAAAGAGTGAAGGGCTGAGTAGCAGGAGCATTGAATTATTATTTCACTGTTAGTTATTTACTTTTACATTCCAGATGGGCCTATTTGAAGCCACACATCATTATTAGGTGCCAGTGTTTTATAACTGGTTTTCAAGTTCTGGGTTGTAATGGGCCTAGAGCTCAGGTATTATGGCAAGAGAAACATTGTTATTATTGTCTAGTCATACATCCATTAACTGCTCACCCCCAATGGGCTAGTGGGGTATTGTTATTAGTGGGATATTGTTATTTTTATAATAATCATAGCAGATATCAAAAAGGAATTATGCTGCATTACTTTAAAAAAGGATTTTATATACAGTGTTTGTACAGCTAAAGGTAGGTTATGTTGACTTGTCACAGATACAGTGTTAGTGGTTTGACTCCAGCCCAGTCCAACTTTGAGCCTCTAGGCTATTTATAAATGTCCTGGGTTGTGTGTTTTCCCCATTTATTCCAAGACACAGGTGGATTTAAGCTGATGCAGCAGCAATGTTTTTCCACGAGTCTTGTTTGGAAATATAGAACAAGGGTCCCAAGAGGTTCCATGTGTTTTGTTTTTCAAAAAGTCTTGTGAGGTATGTAGCTGAGACCAGAAACATTGAACTGTTAACTGGACTGATAGGATACCTTACCGATTTTGTTACTATTTAAAAAAAATGTACCAGCCTCTTAACTAACACAGGTCATACTGAAATTTGTAATGTCTTCAATTAGATATAACGATGATCAGTCTGTATATGTATAGCCTGTCTCTTACACATCGAATCTGCTCTCAAAAAGTTTGTTTCATATGAGCCTGAATTTTTCCTTACGGCATTACATTTTAAAACACATTGACTACATAACTAATGTTTTTTCAGTCTCTTTATGAATCCGGCCAAGGTCCAAGCCTACCCCTCCCAGCTGGAGATACCCATTCACAAAATACCCCACGAGGCTCGATGCGACCCTGGTCGCGTTCTATTCGAGTGGGATAATTTGGGGAAACACCACCCACTTTGGATTGGGGAGGGGGGTCCATTTGCACATCGAGGGGAATCACAAGGAGATCAGGCAGACGAAAACCCGTGTAATCAACAGGTTGAATTCAGTTCTGCAGATTTTACCAGCGATTTGCACCACGGTGCTCGTTTCCCAGCGCAAACAGCGACCGAGCGACGCACTGCGGATTCACGGAGCCGTCACTGGGGATGCAAAGGACGGCTCCCGGAAACTTAAACGCATCACTTACGAATGTAAGTAGGGCACCGTTTGCATTATATTTCTGCACGGACGCACTTCGTCGTTAAATGGAGAGAACGAATGGAAAAGCGAAGCGCTTCGCTGCGGCATTTCCTTGGGTACAGCTCTCAGTGAAATGATCAATGGTACCGATTTGTTATGGTAAGGCTGTCTGTACAACATAATGGAAGGCATTCAGTTGCAAGCACAGTTACCCGCGCATGTGTAGGATATTGCGATATTTTGCCGCTTGTCTTCTGTACCTTTAACGCGTTAATATCGAATAAAGAAGAAACATAAAATAGTGTAGAGCATTATAGATGCGCATATTTATATCGTATCATTTAAACGGAATAATGAACGACGCTGCCTTAAGCATCCTTTCAATAATCTGAGTTTTTTAAGGATTTTTTCTGCACATGTGAATTTGTAAGGGCGATTTGAGCATGTTTAAAGTGTTGTGCGTACCAGTAAACCCAAGAAAAACTATAGCTGGCTGCAGTTTTGGTGGGGGGGGGGGGGGCTTTGAGGACCGCTTATTTCGTACAAATGACGTAATATCCACGGTTCATGACTGATTATTTGTCTACAGATTTCCTCTCCCAAAAGGGTCACAGATTCAGTATAATTCGATTTGTTTGTGTTCTTTCCATTATTTGTTACAAAATAGCCTTGTGGTTGGATAACAAAGAAGGTAAACAGTCGTAAAACAATCCAACATAAAACCAAGCACAAAACAGCATGTGATACATGCCACAAGATTGTTATTCTCTTCTGTCTGAGTAGTGTTCATAAGGAAGTATATATATATATATTGTTAGCGAAATGTTAATTGCAACTTATATTGCAACAGTTATAGTTACCTGCACTCAGAAAAACGGGGTAAAAATGTGTTCCTTTGCTTGTCACTGAGTGAAAAGGGTCTGCATCCATAGTTATAGGTCATTATACCTTGTAAGGTACAGAAATGGACTCTGAGGAACATTTCTGTACCATTGATGGTGCACTAATGCTGTGTGTACCTTAGGGATGTTCCTTTTCTTTACCTTAAAAGGTACATTTACAAGAGTGCAGCCCCACCAACAAGCAAAGGTACAAATTTTGACATTTTTTTTCTGAGAGCGTGGTGTGAATGAGCCTGCTCATCACATTTAACACACTTCCCAAACACCTAATCTGCAAAAAGAATACCACTGCTCAGAAAGAAGTTCCTCAAGTGTCATTTCCAGCAGGGAATCTTGCCAGGACCCCCCAAGGAAAATTCTGACATACTTGAATCTAAATTGAGTAAACCTTGGCACACCTTCACAGAAAGATGAAGCACTTCTATAATACCTACAAGAAAAATCTTTGGCAGCAGGTTCGCATCCAGGAGATCATCCTGATCTTCATCACTGAGTATCCTTTTCTCTCTCCTTGGCGACAAGCTTCCAGCCATCTGGCACAGGAGAACCCAAGCTGGACGGATACCCCTTTCCTTAGAGGGGAGCTCCAGATTCTCTGGCTTACAACATGCCTGTGGTTTCCATGGTGATGGCTATTTGTTAATTAGTCTAAGTTTGACCTTAATGCCATTCTTGTTAACCATAAGAAGCTTCAGTATTTCCCTCCTTGTCACACCGATAATGTCCTTGAGAATTCTCTCCAAAAGCTGGGGGGTTTATTTCTCTCGTGTTTTTATCCCAGACATTCTCTGTCTAGCCGTAAGATGGTGAAAGGATGATTCATGTTTGCGAAAGTGAAGTGCGCAGCGAGGAAATGAGCAAACTCTCCCACTCGCGTTGGAGGCTGTGCAATATTGATTCCATTTTTTTTGTACGGCTCTAAGAGGGAACCTGTGTTCAGCTGCTTTGTGGTTTCTGGAGAGTACGTCTTATCACCTGATAGGCAGCTTGAATGTCAGACTTATATATAATATATAAAGTAATTAAGAGCTTAGTTCCAGCAAAACCCAGAATATCCTGTGTCCCACAAGGATCACACATTGTTCTCAAATATCAACATGGAAGGCTTTGGATGTGGATATTTTCATTTCATTTGTTTTGTTTTGTTGTTTTTGGAGCCAAAATGTGATTTTAAGTCGAAAATGCCTCCTGAAAGTAGGACTCTCGGAGATGAGATGCCCGGCCCTGAATTCCGATGTGGGCCAGCCGTCTCAGGGAACGTCCACCAGCAGTTGCCATAGCAACAGTCGCTGGGCAGAGACCGCGGCTTACTCGGTGCTCGCTCTCTCCAGAGGAGCGGGGCGGTGGGGCCGTGGAGTACGCACTTCGTTACCGGGAAACGACCACGCATCCTTCAGTGCAGGACGCGGCCCTCAGAGCTGCGTCGGTATTTCGAGAATGTGCCAAATGTTTTATGGGTTCCATATCCGCACATTTCTAGACGAACAAAGGAGAATAATAGTGTCGGAACAGCATGTGGGTCAGGCCCACTGGGTCTGATGAACTCGCTCCATCCCGCTGGCACTACACCAGTACGTCTCTCAGATTGACAGCCCTAGTTTTAGCCACTTGACGGCACTGCTGATTCTGATGGTCGTGTAAGAGCTTCTTCCCCTCCTCCCATCCCTTCAGCTCAATTTCTCTCTTCTCCCTGTCCACAGCTGGCACCCCCCGTTCCTTCTGCAATGGTTTGGGCCGTGTGAAGCATGGGTCCAACGCCAGTGACCCTATCCAGGCTAAGGCTGGGAAGGCTCAGGGTGGTGCGCCGGCGGCTCCTGCAGCGCTATGAGCACCAGCCTCTGGTGTCATGCCTTGCCGGGCTCTACGGCTGCCAGTGGCGGCGATACCAGCGGACACGTGCACCCCCTGGTGGCAGCTGCTGTAACAAGGTCAGGGGTCATCCACAGCCACTGTGTCAAGTTCAGTGGTCTTTGTTGTCAAACAATTCCAGAAAGTGAAAGCATGAGTACATCTTAGATTTTATGTCTCTGTCTCCGGCAGGTGGAGTGTGCCAGCGTGGCACTCCTAGTGGTTACGTTCGGCTTAACCCTGGTGTTCCTGTATTTCTGGAGTGAAGCTCAGAATGATTACAATGACTTTGACTGGTGGGTCTGTCATCCATGCATTTATAGGTGACCCTGGGAAAGTGGTAAAACCCCTTAGCCAACAACCGTAGTTTTCCTACACTGTGTTAAGTAAAACCCTGAGAATAGCAGGATAAAGTTTTTGCGTGCTGTTACAGACCAAAACCTTGAGCATAACAAGATAAATAGGATTAAATAACTGATGTTGTTACACCCTGTTACAAAGCTGACTGATGCTGACTGACTGAATTTATTCACACAATAATTTGGTCAATAATTGCAATGCCAAGTGCTAGAAACAAGAAAAAAACATTCTGCAGATACGGTCAGTCCTGCTATAATATGCGATATCACACTGCAAATCTATTCTAATGGGATTGATGTATTAGTACCCCAATCCAATACAAAGCAGAATCACATTTATATTTGTGTGATTTTCCATTGGAGAGAAAAGCACTGTGCAAACTATAACGCGATATGGTCTTAGCGAGACACACTACTTGCATGTAAAATCAGCTATCCAAGTGAATGATAATGATGTCTGATTTGTGAGTGAATCGTTCTTTTGAATTGGTTCTTTTCAGTGAATTTTTTTAATCGGTTTTCAGATCTAAAACAATCAAACTTCTTGTACACTAATGCATTACGTAGGTCAAAATCTTAAATTGTACCAGTATAAAATTATTTGACAAATTATCATGTAAAAACACAGCAATGTTTCAATTCACTTACATTTGCTTTTTGTAGACTGTCTAGTTATGTTGCCATCAGTGCCCCTCTGCATACCGTAATCCGATGTATTTATGCTGTGTGCATGCCCGGCCACATGGTGGCTGTTGGTTCACTACTCCCGAATAATGATGGCCAAAACAATGCTTCATGAACCATTTGCTGTATTTTCTAACTCCACTAGGTGGTACTGTTGGTTTACTTTGGGGTATACGTTGAACCTTTTTTGAACAAATAGCACCATCTAGTTAGGCCAAAACATACAACAAATTGTTCATGAAGCGTCGTTTTTGCAATCACAAGCCTTCACTACTATTGACTCTTGGCATTCAACAAATTAGCGAGTTTGGCACATTCAGTTGGTTATTAAGCAATTCTCATGAGACTCATAAGACCCATAGGAGATGTTTATGATATGACATCAATATTTCATTATTATTTCTTATTTAAAATGCATATAATTGCATTATTGGCCACTGGTGTCACTGTTTTTATTATTTAATTAACTTAGCTTGGCGTTAAAAAGTTATGTTTTTGAGTCACATTCCCCTAACCCTATTTTTTCCACTGGGTATGTGTTTACTACATGATTTTAGTAAAGGTGATGTTTTTCAGGAACGCATTGTTTGCATTGTAGCAAGATTGTATTTAGTTCTTTAGAAGACGTTGAACAAGTGGGTTCCCCTTAAAAGATCGAAATAGATGACATAAACATTATTGATCCCACAGGAAAAAATCATCACTGTTTACTACTACTAATTTAAGAACAGTGGGTTTCAAACCCACATCTTCAGAGTGATTAAAGCCAGCACATTAGACCAAGTTTATGTTCCTATTGTAAAGTGAGATTTTCACATGCCAGGAGTTTATACATTTTTCAGCACAGCCTGTTGAGTTGAAATGTTTTGTGTGGCAAGAAGAATGAAAGAATCTTTATAGAATTTTGTAGGCTCATAATTTAATTTAAGGGCTGTGGCGGTGGTATCGGTCTAGTCTGGAGGTCCTGTGTGATACTGCTACTCTGGATCATCCAGGTTCAACTTTGGCAACACGGGCTTCTGGTTTCCCTGGTCGGTGGTGCTCCTGGTCATCGCTGTGGTGCTTTTTGCTTATATCTCCTCGTTGCTGGTGAGTGCATGGAGTTCTGCATTGAAGACGTATCATCTTCTCAGCTTCTCAAAAGCAGTCTGTAAACTGGGAAGATTTTGTTTTTACTTTCTGTAATAAATCTATGTTAAAATAACACAGTTTAGGTAGGACACCTAAGTTCACTTGGGGCTACGCACAAGGCGTTGTTTCTGTGGTGTGATTGATATTGATTCTGTCCACATAGTGATGAGTGGGCCAGAGTCTCTTTATGATGAATTGTTGTTGGTCTTGCTCACAGATGCTTGCTGTGTGTCTGCTCTCGGAGGGTCAGAGGTTGTATCTACATTGGGCTCACAAGGTAGGGCAAGCTCAGTGTCTCTCCATTTCCTGTCCTGCCCTCCCATCTCTGTCATCCCTCACTAACCTGCATCTCCCCTAGTTCATGGGACAAGTGTGTTAATCTGAAGTGTGTTTTTACTTTGGTGTAATGTTTTTGTTTTTGAAAAGATTGGTGTCCTGGTTACACTGACGTTTGCCATTGTGGCCACAGCGGTACTGTCCGACTTGTGGAGCGGGGAGTGGAGTACTCTCCTGCTCTCTTTCCAGGTAGGTCGGCTGCGTGGTTTGGTGACGTCTCTGCACCTGAAGAATTTTATGTCATCTTTGAATAAAAGCAGCAACAACAACAAAAAATTAACAATCAAACGAACCTAAAAGATATTGCCAGTTTTGCTTGTTTTGCCATGATGAGTGGCTCTATAGCTGGATTATGGACCAGGCCAGTGGGGCCAGAGCCCTAGGGCCTTGGGCTGGAGGGGGCCACAGAGCACTAGTAGCTGTAAGTCACAACATTCATAGTGCGAGATAAACACTACGACGCTCATAAACAATGTGAAATTAGGATCCCTAACATTATCTGTGAACTACACTGAACACTTGCTCACATTCTGTGACGTTCCGATGCTCTTCTCTTCTGATTGGTTAGGTCACGGCACCCTACCTCCATGTGGGCGGAGTCTTAATGATGACAGCTTTGTCCTGGCCAATAGCGTTGCATTTCTTCCGCATGACAGGCAGAGGTAAGAATACTGCCGGAGATAAATCTGCTCAACAGAAACACGCAACATAAAGAGTTGACTGTAGACTGTGTTAAACTTGAATTGATTGAATGCATTTTGCATGTCAGCTCCTACTTTTGAATAACAAAGCTGGTAGTGAATCTTTTTCATGTCCTTGGTGTTGCATTGAACGAGAAGGCAGTGTTACAATTTCTGAGTACAATCATCAAGGCCCTGTTCTGCACTCATAACCCCTACAATACAGTGAGAAGGGCTGCTGTCCTGGGCTTGTTCCTGACTCTGCTCCTTGCTCTCTACCTGGTGCCGCTGGGGATGTACTCACCCTGCATCAAGGAAAAGGGCACCCTGGGCCCCGCTCCTACCCTCATTGGACACAGAGGGGCCCCCATGGTAAGTCACACTAGCTTGAAAAATGATCAGTTCACTGGTGTTGTTCCATAGAAGGTGGAATTTTCCTTGGGTGTATCTCAGTCAGTTACAGTGAGCTGGAGAATGCCACCCATTGGTTCACCCTGTCAGTGAAAACAAGTCACTACTCATGTTACAAAAAGGGAACTACATACACATCTAAACTGAACGTCCAAAACAAAGCAGCAGGTGTCAACAAAATGACCTTTCAGTAGGGTGACTTGATAATCCATGTCGTGGAGGACACTTTCAGCTACCTAAGGTTTTACAAAGTATTTTAAAACTAAAAGGCTACTGTACTTAAATAGTTCAATTCTTCTTGTGTATTGACTAGTTTGTTTCCTTGACTGAAAGACTCATCCTAACATTAGTGACACATGCATGATTATAGGAGACTGACCAATCAGCATGCAGCAAGAACTCAGTGTTTAAGTGAAGTCCAGGTCCTAGTAATTGAAATGGTAGTTTGCAGATCCTGTCCCATCATCTTCACTAAGGAGGCAGCGTGGGTGGGTCCAGGTGGTCCTAGGCATACCCAGGTGGAACTCAGACTCATCCATTCAGTGCTGACAGTGTAATAAAACGATTGTGTCTGACAGGTTTGTGTGTGTGCGGTTAGATCAATCGGAGGAATTGTGCTGTTGAGAGACAACATTTGGTCTTAGCAATGCCACAGGTCATTTAATTAAAAAAATATGTAGTGCGACTTTGTTGCCAAGTGAATTGTTATGGGACTGGCCCACCTGATTTTCTGCCGGCCCACCCATGCTATGATTTCTGGCACAGATATTGCACTGTGTAATCTGTCTGGTAAGCAGCACTTGGCATCTTGACAAAGACTTGACAAAGACAAAGACTTCCCGAAAGCCCATTAATGGAGGAAAGGTCTGCTTCATTCTTAGCAGATGGGGATTGGCTGTCTGAAATGCTTGCTTTTGACTGGGATAGATAAGCCCATTTGAAAAGCCCACAATGTGTTGGCCCAGTGGTCAAAGAACTATCTCCACTGGAACCAGTAATTAAGAGCAAGTTGCTAGCACAAAAGGTTAGTGGCTTACATCATCCCAGAAGAAGCGTTGAAAATGAACGTGGAACATGTTTTTTATGTGGATGAATATGACCAGCAAGCCAGATGTTTTTTTTTGTAAGTGGGATTACACTGTAGGTACTTATCTTCCACCCACTCTGTTTTTGAGCCTGTCTGGAAACAGATATTCAGCTTGATGTTCAAAGCTTAGAAGTCTGGTTTCAGATGTCATGAATTGCAATTAAGATGTTTGATGAATGTTATCCTGTGGTCTGTGGTCAAATAAGATCACTTCTTGTGTGATCTTAATACGTCTTCCCATTTCAGATTTAGATTCATATTCATCTTCAGTTTCCTTTCAGATTATGTTAGTTATAATGGACTCATGTTCTTGTGTCGACCGGATACACAGCTCGCACCGGAAAATACCCAGATGTCCTTCGAGAAAGCAGTGGAACTTGGGGTCCTGGGCTTGGAGACCGACGTTACCATCAGGTTGGTAGCTGCCCCATGTGCTTGTAAAGGGATCCCCGTCCGACAGTTGTCTATTCACAGAAATCCCAAATCCTGGAAGTGCAAACATATGAATAGCATAGACAATCACGCATACTAAATTTCACCAGTAGAGTGCAAATACACCTGCGTTATTTTGTTGTCATGGCTACGGTGCACTTATAACCAAGGGATCTGTCGCAACAGCTACGAAGGGGTACCGTTCCTGATGCACGACAGGACCCTGCGAAGGACGACCAACGTGTGGGAGGTGTTCCCCAACAGGACCGAGGAACCAGCAGCCATGTTTTCCTGGAGCGAACTGGAGCAGCTCAACGCTGGGGCCTGGTTCCTCTCGGTGAGCTTGGGGCTCGCCTGCCCTCAGACAAGTTGGCATCGAAATGATTTCCCCACAGCTATTAATGAGGTGAATCTGAAAGCGAGAGAGAAGCATGAACAGAAAGTACTGGTGTGGTTTCATGAGCGAAACATAACACCTTCGCAGGTTCCCGGCTCCAAGTGCTCCTTGGCCGGTCAACCTGCCAGGCCTCCAGGACAGTGCAGAATCAATCCAGTCAACATCTGGGCCGCTTTTAGTCACCTTGACTCATCACTGTGTAGCAACGGGCGTGGGGGGGTATTGTGAAAGTAGTAAGCTGGAGCAGGAGGGAAGTAGTGCTCACAGAAAGTCTTGGACACTTGCTTAATTCAGTAAAAATGTTGCAAATTTATTGGTTTCATAACAAAATCATTACTTACCATTAGAAACAACCAGTAGTTTTAAGTAAGACATTTATTTCAAGTAGTAATACACTGAAACCCAAATTATACTACTAAAGGAGAGTTAAAAAGTTCATTGACAAGTAGTCTCATTGGGTGCTTTTTAATTAGTAACACCTTTCCAATAACATGAAACACCAAGTATTTATGTTTAGTATCCCATTGGGAGCCAGTGACCACGATTGTAATTAATAGCAAAATGGCAAGAACATAACTGAATGAGTCAGTTAACAGAAGTAGGACACTTAATAAAAACAAAATGTGTGTGCAGAGGATATGTGCAGATATGTTACACATTGCTGGTCAAAGGACTTTTTTTATGAAACCAATAAACCTGCAACATTTTCACAGAATTAAGCAAACATTACAAGACTTTTTGCGAGCACTGTATGTTGAAGTTGAATATTTATTATCTCAGTAAATTGCGTTAAGTATATAACAATATAAATGTCTGTATTTCCCCATAGAATCTGAGCAGGAGTCCAATCTGAACTGGGGAAGAGTAAAACTGTAAGCAAAGTGTCTGTGAAGTGTATCAATAATAGATTAATTGCAACAAGCGGCGTCGCCCCGCATGCCTGTCACCCCCTCCTCCTCAGCGGGACCCCTTTGGCACAGCCTCTTCACTCAACACCGCTGACCGGACCCGAGCCAAGAACCAGTCTGTGTGCACCCTGCGGGCCTTCTTGGACCTGGCAGCTCAGCACGGCCGGCTGGTAATCTTCGACCTTTACCGTCCGCCCAGGGGCCACCCATACCGGGATACCTGGATCAGCCGTACCTTGGAGGTCATCCATAACGAATCCTCGATCCGCTCCAACCAGGCACGTTCCTCTGTGCTTCCCTACATACTTCTCACTGCACAAAGAGCAATGCCTCGGTTGGTCATGTCTTCAATACACTTAACCCTTGGATTGACCTGCAGCCAGGCTTGTCACCTCTTTAGTCAGGTTTGTGGCATTGTGTGTTAAAAACCTTGATGAAAGTGCTTACATCAGATTGTAGAGGGGGGTCCAAGCAACTAGAGGAGGTAGGACCAAGACATCTAATTGATTGGTTCCACCTCCTCTACAATCTGACTGGTTCTCTCTGAACCGACCATTTTTCATTCTGATCTCAGAAGATTTATGTGTAAGTAAAACTGGCATGAGCCCACATGTGCTGCTGTAGGTGTTGTGGCTGGCCCCGGAGCTGAGGGAGCAGGTGCAGGAGCTGGATCCTGAGCTCCAGCAGATATCAGGAAGCAGGGCTTCGGTGGAGGAGCTGCAGAAGAAGGAGATCACCAGGCTCAACCTGCACTACAGCTCCATGTCCCAGGAGCAGATTAGGTACTGTGCCTCACGTGTGAGTCAATCCAACACAGGAAAACCCCTGAAAATGGACCATCACCTCCAGCCAATCCGTGTGTGTGTCTTCTGGGTCCCCGTAGCAATTATGCCGCAGCTAACATCAGCACCAACCTGTATGTGGTGAGTCAGCCCTGGCTCTACTCGCTCGCCTGGTGTGCAGGCGCTCATTCCGTCACTACCAACGCACCCCAGGTGCTCCGTGACCTCCTGCATCCGCTCTTCCTCATGGTGAGAAACATCTCAGCTGGCCATGAACCACCTCAGGGCTTGGGGGGTGGTGGAGGTATGAAAAATCAGTAAGCTGTTTTACACATTGTTTCTCAAGGTTTACAAGAAGGCGGTATGGTTCTTAGAAGAAATTAACTCCTAAAAAAAGTCATGATGTACTCAAAGTACTGCATTTGTGCTGACTGTGGTAAATTGATTACTTCATAATTATCTTTCTCTCTCTTTCTTTCTCTCTCTTTCAGACCCATGAAAAGTATCGCTTGATGTGGCTCCTTACAGACGTTGTGTCCACAGTGCTCATATTTGTGTTCTTCTCTTTTCACTGGTGAGTGACACTGGGGGAAGGAGCCAACCCTCGCCACACCCCCTCATTTGTATGCACAGGATTTGGGTTCGTGTTCAACATGGATTTACTGTGGGGTCTCCTTTCAGGTGGAGGGAGCGGGGTCTGGCTTTTTGCACAGGTAGCAGGCAGACACAAGAAAATGGGCTCTACAGCAAGTTTCGGACAGGTATCAGCATAATTAAACGTCAAAAGAAATGCAGGTGTCACCTTTAACTGTAGTTTGGGATTCGATCCCAAAACTTTCTAGTCTAACCATGGAATGTAGGGATATATAGAGGATATACATCTAAGAAAAATGCCCCATGTACAGTCTTTCTCAGTATGATAGTTTGTCTTCTCGCATGCTCTTTGATGACCTTTCACCTCGATTCACTTTTCCTTGACAGAGATGAGCGACGTGTGGTCTGTTTCCAGCGTTCATGCACATGCAGAGGGGCGAAGCCCGCCAGTCACCCCCAACCTGTCTGTGATCTCAGAAGTGCAGGAGCCCTCTCTCTGAGCAGGGTCAAAGCCTACAGAAACATCTCCGTCAGAGATCTCACCATACACCACCTTCTGGAACTCAGTCGAAGATGAACCTAGCTTTCATTGAGCTGCTGAGTTGAATCTTATATTAGCAAGGTGCGCAGTCTATTGCTGTACTGGGAGGGTCATGAACAAATACCAATGCTGCTTTATCAATTAAGTTGGTCCAGTAACATCAAGCATGACTCTAGCACTTTTCCTCCCCGTATGAGTATACATTTGACCCTCTGTCAATGTGTGGAGGCCCCTAATGGTTCTTCTGAACATGTTTATTATAGAAACCATAAGTGTAGTTCTCAGCCCCAACAGATGTTCTGCCAAGAGTAATTAATTTAGGATAGTTTGCCATCTCCCAAATCCTAATTTTGGCCAATATATTAAATTACTGAACAGTGCCAGGGCTGATTCTTAGGAATTATAACATGCCTGCAACTTTTCATTTGCATTGTTGATGGAAGAGGACATGGGAAGAGGGGAGACCTTAAGCCAATATCCCCCTAGTTAGTACTCTTGGAAGTATTTCTTGATGGGACTTGTAGTCAAGATATAGACTTTGCGGAGTATACTCAGACGAGTTCTGGACTTCAACTCCCATCAGTATTGCTGTATAAAACCTCTGCAGAGGTGAGTCCCTGCATCCTGTGTAATGCACAACTTTTCTAATGTACTAAAATTGATACTTTAAGGCGTCATTTGTTTTATACATGTGTCTGTTTCTCCAAAGTCAGGCCACACACAGTCCAGCGAAAGAGAGACATCATCACTCTGATCCGCCTGTCGTGACATTAATTGACTCAATGTGCAGACATTTTTGAGCATTAAAAAGGAAATGAAAACAACAGGTTGATTATATCTTAATGTGCGTATCTAAAATAATAAAGCTGAGTAAGGAAACACAAACAAAGATTAAAAATGTTTTTATTGGTTGGATGCACAATCAATTAGCCAATGTGACACCACCCTGTAAACGAGGTCCAGTTAGGTTTTAACAGTATCAAAGTCAATCAAAAGCTGAGTCTGTCATCTGCTTTTTATTGAACATTCTGGCATTATATAACAAAGTTTGTTGTTTTTTTTTAGCTATTTTATAGTTTTGCAATATATAACTCCAGTTTCAATTTTAATTGGGGGAGTCATTTTATATCAGGCTTCTGTGACCCAGTATAGCCCCCCAACCTTGGTCATAGTGGGTTGAAGTCCTGATTTTTTATTCTCTCTTAAATAAAGCAAATAGGGCTAAGATTAATAATATGAATGGCAAGGTTCAGGTGTCAGTCAATATAATAGAGCAATAGAAATGTTTTTTATAACCCTCTGGGACAATGGCTGGCCTTTCATGGTTTCCACGGACACCAAAATGTCCAGAACCTTTCATAATCATCTTGCGACAGATACCTTGATCTTGGGTTTGGGGGGGGATCAAGTTTGCAGGCCCTTTGTGACATAACCACAAGATTTTCCAGTTTCTTATAGACACTATTACATCCTGATTGCCATAGAAAACACATTGGATCACTTTGCTTAACAAACAACTCGTAAACACACAGCCCCCCTATCCATTCATCTCAAACTACACCCCTATCTACTATTACACCAAACCAATCAATAATCCAAAAAATCAGTCTTAACGTAGGACCTCCCAAAATTCATTTAGAAAAGTACAATAGATGATGATCCAGAAGTACTACAATGCTCATACAGTTACTAATAAAAACCACTGAGGAGATTCTTCTAAAGTAAGGGGTCTCATTCCAGCTCCTAGAGATCTCTCCCCCGAAGAGTTTAGGTGCAGCTCTAATTTAGCACACCTGATACAAATAATCAGGACCTTCAATAGCATCTCAATACTAGATCCAGCCTTGTTAATAACATAGCTACTTAAACCAATATTAAGATATTAAAGCAAATATATTTTCCTATTTATCTTTTGAATATAAAACATTTACCAAGACCCCGCTGACACCTCTGTATGTACACTGTGTTTTGACATCATTACAGTGGTCATCACACAAAAGTGTTTCCCATCCTGATTCTCAGGGACCCCTAGACGGCCCATGTTTTTGCTCCCTCCCAGCTCCCTCTCTCATCACAGTGGTCATCAACCCAGTGCTCAGGGACCATCAGACAGTCTATGTTCTTGCCAGGAGCTGGGAGGGAGCAAACACATGGACCGTCTGGGGGTCCCCGAGGACCAGGTTGGGAAAGACTGACATAAAACATAGACTTCACTTACTGTGCATAATATTTTCAAAAAAATTCTGAAATGTGACAATGCCACTGTGCAGAGACTGTGGGCACAGGGTTGTTTGCCACTCTAAATCCTAACTGAACACTCTCTCTAGAAGCTTTTGTCCTAATGTGTGCGTGTGTGTGTGTTACTGTAAATATTTATTTAGGAAAATTTTATTTACTTAGCAGATGCTTTTGTTGGAACGTGATGTAGAAACGTTGATGGCTTGGGGAAAGGGTCAGCCAGCATCCACCTCCCAGGCCAATTAAGGACCTAGTGGTGATATCATTTGACAGCTGGCCATTATCACAAGCACCTAATGTACTGAGCTACACACCACCCCAGGGAAGGATATATGTGTAAGAGTGAGACAGTATCTTTCTATGTCTGTCTGAATGTGTTTGTAGGTGTGGGATGAATGAGTAGGCCTATATGGTTGCTTGTGAGAATGTTTGAGAAGATATCCGTGCATGTCTTTGTGTATCCATGGGGATTTTCGTGCCAGGGCTCAGCCTTGGTCTTTGAGGTTTGGTTCTGAGAAAATTTTTTTGCTTATTACATTACCGACAGCTGAAAACACAGATTAGGTGACTCACTCAATAGTTGAGGTTGTCGATGGCCGGGACGCATTGATCTAGAATGTGAGATGAGACATTTGGTTTTGACAGCTCTCTTACTAATAGGAGCAACCTGGGGGGGGGGGGGTGAATCTCCCAAACCTGGTCTCAGGGGGCAAAGTTCACCATTGTGGCCTTGGCTGTCGGATATTTGCAGTGGTTGCCTTCTTCAGAGGTTGAATGTCTGCTCAGCTGCTGTTGCCACGGGAACTGCGCTGCTTAGTCATGGTGGTTAGCATCTGGCTGACGTAGGAGGTCAAGAGGTCGTCCATTTTGTAGCCCTGCAAACAGTCAGCCAAGCACAACTTCTCGTGTTAATGTGTACACCAGACTGCAGCAAGCTTTTGACGACAGCCCCAGTTTTACATCGTGCTGGCAGGTCGCAGGGTGAAAGAAAAGCACAAGAAGTTTCTAACTTGATGTCATAGCAAAATCGATCCTAAAGAGGGATTAAGGGGCCGTCATACTTGCATTGCATCAAGCAATGTCCTACGATGAGGAATCCCCACTGGGTGGTATTAGCCATCTGTAGCCAGAAAGCTCAGAGAATGCAAAACTGGTCTTTGTTCCATAAATTGGGTTCCCGTTCCTCTCATCACTCTATACCCAGATAAACAGGAAATAAAAGCTTCCGCTTTCACTGTATATGTATGTATGGGAGCGATGGCAACACATGTTGAACATGCAGTGCTGGATCCAGGTGTAGGCAAACTGGGCAGCTGCCTAGGGACCGACTGGCAGTAGGGGGCCCAGATCGACAGAAGAATGCCCTGGCAAAATGTACTGAGGGGAAACCACCCCCCCCCCCCCTTTAACAAAATTTTCTGAGGGAACTTCCACAACCCCAATCAGTGAAATCTGAGTACTGTGTCACTCACCAATGACGTCTCACAGAGCAGTTTACTGCCCCGTAACAGGTTTCCGATGTTGATGTGGAAGTAGGTGTTCCCGCTGCTCCAGTTGGAGATCTTGGTGAAAGGGTGCGTGATCAGGATGTCCTGGTGGGAGGGGGGCGTGGCACATTTATGCACAAGGATAGTCACACACAAAATATACTTACACTGATGTCAATGCACACAAAATTTAATTATTTGCCAGTCAATTCTGTCCCAAAGCCTAGCGACAGACAGCAGGGTCAGCCAGTGTCCGCAGAGCAGATGTGGTTAACGCCCTTGCTCAAGGGTCCAACGGTGATATGATTTTTCCCCCGGGATCAATAAATTATCTCTTGTCTTATCTCGAAGACACAACCAGGGGCGCCTTAAGGGGTTAGGCGGGGTGAGGGGGTGGGGGTGGGTGTGGAGTTAGGAGAATTTCTAAAAAATTTGAAAAATAACTGAATTGGTCTGGACTGGGGGGCCCAATCTTCAGCAACGCCCCTGCTCACAACCGTTCACGCACAGGAAAAGTTTACATCATCCTCACACTCATTCAACTGATGTAGAAGCTACACTCCCATATAAAAATGTAACACACCCCCCGCCGCCGTCTCACCCACACGAACCTTGCTCTTTGGGTCGATGAGGCTGATGCCGTGCTTGTTGATCGCTATCAGCAGAATCTCTGGGAACCCTGGCTCGGTGGTTTGCTGTAGATACGGGAGAGGCATGTTACAGGGATTTGACTGTACATTACCAAAATCTTCCCTTTATGATGTCATCAGCCAAATGTACTGTGTCCACCAAAATCAAACACGGCATGTACATTCTCTGGTGCAAGTTGCTGCTATTATGTTTCTATTGCTGTTCTCAAGAACTTAACATGAAGCTTTTCAATCAGGTTACATTGAGTCCATGCATGTATCTTAAAAATAATGAATGAATATTGTTACATTTACAGAGTAAATTTAGTAGACATTTTATTACTATACCATGCAAGCGATTGCTCTGACTACATTAATTAGTCAATGTATCAATGTAAATTCATTTTATTTTCCAATTAAAAGTGTTATCTATCTTACTAATTTAACCACAGCGCTGATTGTTTCACAAGAGTCTCTTTGAAACCAGGATTCTTGTACATTTTGTCTAAATAGAGAATAGACACAAGCTTATTGCTCATAACGCTTCGATGACGCGTTTTCGGAACCTGCCTGGATGCTGTGCTTCACTGGGAGTCTATGAGAGCTTCATGCAGAGTTTTTGCTTAGACGACATTTATTGGACTGATAGACTTGCAGTCAGACATTTTAAACCCACCTATTTTTTGGGGGTTTGCTAGTTTGTTTAATTTGCAGTGAACATTTGGGGATTTTTAGTAGTACGTTTGCTAACTAAGTTGTGCAGGTGTGTGTTCAAAATGGTCAGACTGGCGAGCATAATTTACATACAAGTAGCTGGCCGACTAAAATGACAAAAGACAGTTTTTGGTTATTCTTCCAGCTCTTGACACTGTGCTTTGCTCATTTGGGAAAAAAAAAACACCATCTGCCACTGCTATACCGCGGCCTCCACCAGGAGAAGAAGTAGCAGAACAAGAAGAGTTTAGTTGCTATCAGGACTGTGTGTAGAACATTACCTTGACCTCAAAGAATGCAGATCCAAACGTTGGCCACTTATAGATGATCTTTAAAAATGTGAGCTTCGCCTCCTCTTTGGACTTGCCGGCCTGCTTATTGATGTAGGCCACCAGAGCCTATGAAGAAAAACAAGGGTCAAACTGAACACCCGGATGAACATGGACTGCACAGAAACATCAAGAACTCCAACTGCTGGTGAAACGATACATCCTAGTTCAAAGAAAAGGAAGAGATCCTAGTGTATTTGGTGACTTTGACTTAATCCAGCCCAACAGAGATACACATGGAGTGCGGCTTTGGGTGCACGTCCCTCATACTACCATCTACTCACCCGTCTCCAGTCTTCGAGTGTGAGCTGCCCTATGACATCCTGGGGTACCAGTTCCTTCAGCATCTTGGGGATGTTGGAGAAGAAGATCTTGTCCTCCTCAAACTTGACACGGTAGATCAGCGCCCCCAGCTGGAGGACCTCCTCAAGTGTACAGCTGTGGTAGCCACGGAGATATTTGGGTAGCTCCTGAAGAAAGATTAAAGAGAGCTAGAATGGTCGTAAGCACTCACATACACACACATAAGCTATATAACCACATACACATATGTAAAAATATGGTGTATATAAATACATATATATCCTAAACAACACATAACAAACCCATTTGAAAAACACATATACATAAGATACACATAGTTATATACATACAGGACAATATTGTTGCTGACTACCTGGTAAAAATGGAAGACAGAATCAGCCACAGAGTCTTTCCCTGGAACAGTATTGGTCCAGAGTTTCTTCATGAAGAACACCTGGTAGGTCAAAGAAGGTGGTGCACCTGTGGGTAAAGTGTGGGTGAACGTGTGGGAGAACAGCCACCACTTGGTTTTTGTCAAAACCCTGAAGAGGAAGATTAGAAATAGCCCTGAGCTGGCCCAAAAAGTCTGAAATTAAGCAGATTAATAATCACTAACCTGTAGAGCGATGGATTGCGTGATTCCAGAACATTCCAACGACACTAATACTATTAAAGCACATTCATGAAGTCTGTAGACCTAAGAGCTCCAACTTTAGAGAAGTCGTGAGAAACATGCAGCAAATTGGTTTATAGGCATGAAAGAAAGGACTGAGCTTACCATCCTTGGCGGGCCGGGCTGTGCGGATCCAGTCTGTTAGTTGCCTGACAAAGTCAAAGAAGAAGTCCCCTTCTGGCATGCTAATCACCTGTACAACAGAGGGGGGGGGGGCGGCTGAGGCATGGGAATTGCATTTGAATCATCATCATGGAGGCCGCAAGTGTTCTGCTGTCGCTCTGGTCACAACCACTTAACTGGGGTAATTTAATCTTTAATGACAGTAGGAACTTTGTCCTGAGATTACTTTGATGCCTGCAGTGAAATGTAGCCAAAGACTTTTCAATCTGAGTCCCAGGAGGCGCCCTCTAATAAAGCCTGTGTGAAGACCTTAGATTGTCATAGTGTGTAATACAATACTGCAGAAACTTCAGTTGTACACTGCACTGTGGTTTATAATCTTTTTGAAATGTTCCTGTCTGATGAATGTTGACCGTACTCACCCTGTCTGAGATTTTCACAAACAAACTGAAGCCCTCAACTGACTTGAGTTGTAGGCGACTGGAGATGCTCAGGCAGAAGTCTTTGGCTTTTGTGCTTGACTCCACTTCAAACACCTAAAAATAGCAAAAAAGCATAAATATGAGTCTGGGAGTCATTAGGGAGTCCTTACGACCCCCCCCCCCCCCCCCCCGATGTTCTTTGGATGCTCTGACCTTGCTGCATTGTAGTTAGCCTGCCACAATGTTGTATAAAAGCTGTGTGAATGTTGTGTACTGTAAAGAGACTTTTCTTAATCTCTCAATGCCTCACAAATCAAATACACCAAAAACTTACCTGAGGTGCCACATGGGGTTCGACTGCCTCTGCATTAATAAAGCTGGTTTCAGAGACACATGGTTGGACGGAATGCAGAATGCACATTTACCTTTCTTGAAATTACTTGGTCAGGAGGGGTAATTTTAATTCCCCAGTTATCTTCCAGAAGCATGAACCTACATGCTGTAGAGGTGCTCCCCAGCTGGGTCATGGGTGTATAATGAACGGAAAACACCCACCTCTGTAGAGGTGGATATTTCAGGTGCAGAGAGTAAAAATCCAGACCAAGATTTCGTTTCAACCAACCATTTGAGTACTCTGACTGTGATTCTTTATACTCAGCTGGTTGGTAAAAACAAAATCTTGGTCTGGATTATGACTTCCAGAGCCTCAGCTATCAACCTCTGATCCTACTCCATAGCGTAACAAATACCTAAAAGCGGAAATCCACCTTGGACCTCAAAAGTAAAGATTGGCAAGCATAAAGACCTGAAAAAAGCAATGATATTGACGGTGCCTATCCTGGTCCGAACCTGGTCTGTGTCATTGGGGAAGTGGACCTTATGGAAGATCTGGGTGGTCTTGTGCTGGATGGCTTCCACCTCCACCAGGTGAGGGGGGTATTTTCTGGCACCATTCCTGAAATAAAAAAATGAAAAGAAAAAAAAACAAAGGTCCACAAAGACTAAGCATCTGGCAAGAATATGACATCATGGTGCAGTCTCAGCCACGACTCACCTGAGATGTCATGAAGAAAAACAGGATGATAATAGGACTTGGGAAGCCTTACAGCAAACTAACACTAATCCTAATCGATAGAAAGATTGTGTACATATTACATAAAAGGTAGAACCCTAGGGCGTGTGAGCTGCAGACCTAAGTGCCTTTAGAAGCCGCTGCATGCAGTCTGCTGCCAGTGGATGGTGCTTCCTGGCTTGCAGGAACTTCTGGACATGGGATAACAGCAGGTTACTGGGGGGAAAGAGGCCTGTGCAGAGCCACAGCAGCTCCCAGCCCTTCTCCTCGCTGTACCTGCAGAGGTTTAGGGGGGCAGAGTCAAAGCCAGCCCTCAGGTGGGTCTTCTGAGCAATGCTCGGGCAACTGCACCCCCAGCAATATACAATGAACAAGTCGAGCATCTCGGACTTACTTTACATGATTTTCAGTGAGTTGCTTAAGGATCTGGCAGAAGATCTCATCCTTCAAGGGCTCTGACTTTAAGGCACACTCAAATATCTGGCTGGTGAGCTCATTCACGGATCGCGTGCTCTTGGATGGGTAATCGCCCATGTACTTCATTATGAGTTCAATGGTGGTGGTCAAGGATAACAGTACAAAGTGCCTGGAAGTACACACCACTGTGTCTTTGAGGGAGAACCCCCCCAATCAGCGAAATCTGCAGAGGGGGGCATGTCAGAGGTGTGCTTCTCTGAAGCCATACAAAGTTGTCATTAACTGAGTAGGAAGATGTTTGGAATTATGAGGATGAAACGGATATTTGAGCATGAAGCATAATGGGAATATGAATATAATGGGAGTATGAATATAATGGAAGTAGGAAAATAATGGGAGCATGAATATAATGGGAACATGAATTGAGTGTGAGAATTGGTGGAAGTATGACAAAGGTGCCTGACAAGGTGAAGGATATCAGTGAAAGCAGCGCAGGCCTCCTGGGACAGACCCTCATGGCTCAGGATCTTCTTCAGCAAAGGCTGCTTGATGGGCTGTCGTGCACAGCTCCATAGCTTCTCCTGGCCCCAGCTGTTGGAGTCCATCACTTGTGCCAGGGTGCCCTTCAGTGGGGGCCTGCAGGGATGGACATGGGGCAGAGTCAGAATCTGTGTGCAGTGGGGGAGTCACTAGGGTGTTTTGGTCCAAATAAATGTCATTAAAATCAGACCCTCCAGGAAAGGCTCAGTCTCCCTTTTCTTGAATCTCTATGTGACACTTAGCTAGAGGTTAGCATGTTTTAATTAAAGGAAGAAAAATTGTTTCTGAGGAGGTAAATGGAGTGTAAAAGCAGAATTTAGCAGAGGCAGAAAGCTCAGGTACAGAAAGTACAAATCCAGGCCAAGATTTTGTTTTGACCAACCAGTTGAGTATAAAGAGTCACACTAACAGAGTACTCAACTTTTTGGTTGAAACAAAATTTTGGTCTGGATTTGTACTTTCTGGACCTGAAATTTTCCACCTCCGAGACTTAGACAGTAAAAGATTGGTATAAAGAGTGAGAGACAGACAAATAGAATGATGTACCTGAAATAGTTGTAGGAGAACTCCTCCAGTGTATAGGGGGCACTCTTTTCCACACTGTCCTCTGGCGGGAGAACCAACAGGCCCAAAGATTCCCTCCGCTGGTCCGGAGCTGCAGTTATTACTGCCTGTGATGCAGAAATGGAGGGTGATGTCACTGACCTCTGATAATACACTGCTACAAAGCCCAGGGGACTGTTACCTCTATCTGTATTAAAAATAAACTTGAAAACCAGATTTATTTCCGATGAATGTAAAGACATTAAAAGACAGAGGCACAAACTTGAGAGTCAACAATTAATACAAAATAATTGAGAAATTGACTGAAAGCAAACAGACAGAGATTGATAAACACATGGACAGAAAAGATGTATATACACAACAAGCAGATACACAAACAGGAAAAAGCAGACTTGCACGTTTGGCAGAGGTCACTGACCGCAATGTCACACTGAGGCCTGGTGATAGCAGGAAGCACATAGACACAGTCCACTGGGAAGTCACCGCTCTCCTTGGTCCTAACGTTGATGCCATGAGCCCAGCCCGAGTTCATCACCTGCTCCCCTGTGTCCTGGTCCAGTTGGATGAGGTCACCTCTGGCGAAGTCGAGGAATGTTGAGTCCTCTGTGGCTGTCACATAAAACCCAACCCCCCCAAGCTGCTGATTTAGAATTTCAGGTCAACATGTAGTCATGTGTGTCGGGTGAATGTGGGGGGTTGGTGGCACAGAAATTGGCGGAAGCTGTCACCTGAGTTTGAATTGTCCTGCAGCGCCACAACGAACTTCGACCTTCTCCTTAGTCCCTCGAGAAAGATCACCACCAGATCGCGGATGTCCTCAGCGTTGTTGGATGTGAAGGTATACTCTTCCCCTTTGATGGTAGCCAATGTGAAGCTCTGTCCCAGAAGTTTGCCCCCCCTGCCGTGAAACCAGAAAAAGGTCGCTTTAGCTGGGAAGCAGGCATCACTTATTTTGGGAAAATGTAAAAGTGGTGGGAAAATATCACCGGTAACCACTGGTCCAGTACTCATACACAGGGTCAGTAGAATACAAAGGAGATCAAGTTTATGCTTGTCACTGAATCTCGTTTGCATTCTTTTTGTTTTTTATAAACAAAGACCTTTAGATTTTCTGTTTGTTTCAGAATTTTTGTTAAGCTGAGGGAGTGTCGGGCAGCTTTGTTCCATTTCTAAGCCGAAATATAATAGCCCAAATTCTAAATGGTTGCTGACGTCACGCAAAAGAAGTCGCCCATCCAGATATCAGGGACACCTGCTGCTGGAAACGACAGTGATTTCTGGGAAGGAGAGCTCCAGGAGGACCTCCTCTTGATCGTCCACAAAGTAAACACCGGTCCAGTTCACAGCAACGATGACATCATTCTTCGGCAGGCTGGGGCCTAGAGAGCAAGATGGAGCAAAGAGAGCATCATAAACACTCACCTGGATTTCATGGTGGAAGGAATGGTTTTAACCAGGTATCACCCTCTCACTCTGGCATGAAGGTCCCAGAGTTGCCAACATTGGTCAGCTGGCTGGTGTGAGATTTTCAATTCCAAACAAATTTGCACACACATTTACATGTATGGAACAGTTTCATTATCTTTTGAATAGTCTGTAGGGTTTGCAAAATACCCCAACGCTTGTGATGTAGCTAATTTTAGGTTTTTAATGACATAATACAGATCTTCTGTAAGATTTCTTGCGTGAGTGTGAGTCTGAAAGTGTGAGTGTCACGCCAGATGCGTCTGAGTTGGCAACCCTTAGGTCCCACAAGGCACCTGCTCCCCGTGCAGAACAGTCACCCACCTGAGAACTTAAAGGCCTCAAAGAACCGTGAGAATAGCAAAGGCCATTTGAAACGTGCAAAGTCCACCACTTCTTCCTTGACCCTCTGTGCCTCTGTCAGGCTTCGAGTGCAGATTCCCTGTGGAATGCAGTATAGAGCTCATACCAATACAAATGTAAATACACAACAGTAACCACAGTAAGGAGAAAACAGTGGAATGGTCATTGAAGCGTGTTATGGCACATGCTGAGTTTAAGGGCCAGTAAATGTACCCAGGAGCAGGAAAAATAATTAAATGACCAAGTTGTCATTGTCCAAGCCATCCAAGGTCAAAGGGCTGTGATTATATGAGTTTAATATGATGGTATATGGGCAGAAAACCTTATTTGTGGGACAAGGAAACAGACGCCCAGAGGTGCTGAATCCCCAGCTGCACGGAGTCATTAATTAGCGGGAGTCATTCGGAAATTAGCGGGAGAACATTTCAAACTGGATTTAAGGAAGCACTTCTTTACACAGCGTGTAGTCAGAGTATGGAATAGTCTTCCTGATAACGTAATGCAAGCTGAATCCTTGGGTTCCTTTAAATCAGAGCTAGATAAGATTTTAACAACTCTGAGCTATTAGTTAAGTTCTCCCCAAGCGAGCTCGATGGGCCGAATGGCCTCCTCTCGTTTGTATAGTTCTTATGTTCTTACCTGGTAGCCCCAATATTATTTGAACAAAATGTAACTACGACTTTAGCAGCCGGTCTTGCCCAGAAAGCCCTAGAGCAGTGTTTCCCAATCCGGTCCTCGGGTCCCAGAGTCAGTCCATGTTTTTACTCCCTCCAAGTTCCCAGCCAGACAATCTGTGGACTGTCTGTGGGTCCCCAAGGACCGCACTGGGAAACAGTGCCCTAGAGTAAACCAGAATTGTGTTTTGGGGTGAGCAGCTGCTGACTAGTTACCCAATGACTAGTTTGCTGTGCATTTGCAGGGAGTTCCTTGGTTGACTGCTGAACAGCCCAGCAACTGACTGGATGGCACATACCTTCTTGAATGCTGTGGTGACCATTTGTGCCCACTTCTCCATGGTCCTAGAGGAGTTAATCTCACGGTCAGGGATATACGATGAGACTAGGCTGAGGAGACGTTCAGGTATCAGGTTGCGCCCATATTCTGCAAAGTATTGCTGGGCAGCCAGCCGGGCCAGGTCCTCCTCCTGGGGGTTTAAGTGGAGGGACAAGGTCAAGGGGTCACAAAATGCAAAAATCCATCCATCCATTTTCTGTAATCGCTTATCCTATTCAGGGTCACGGGGAGTCCAGGGGAGTCCTATCCTCCAGGCTATGGGTGCAAGGCAGGGAATAACCTAGGATGGGATGCCCATCTATTGTAGGGCACTATTATGAAAATATCACCAAAAAAGGCAGAACTCCCAACTAGCCAATTGGGTACAACATCAATGCTTCCTTATCAGAGCAGCAGGTTACACAAAGTATAGGGTTTTTAACTGAATGTTTTAAAATTAACCTCTCAGACACCCTAAATCTTTTAGCGGAAAATTTGCAGTTTGTTTCTGTACATTAATTTGTAACTATCTGCCATCATTTCAGAGACCTATATCAGCAATCTGAGCATAATGTGACACCACTAAATGATACCTATGCTTAGATCATATACAAAGTTTCTATATCCATCACATAAAATTCCTGCAACATTAAAACATGATCGGGTACCAGCTCTATCCAAACCTAGCTCTAATTTCTCATGTTGCATCTACAATTCAATATGATCTTACCAGGTCACATCGGTACTCGCCAAACTTGACACCACGGACGATCTGTTGGTAGATCAGGTTGGTGGCCACACTGTCATCACCTGGGTTGTGCCAAGGTGTGAAGATTTCCTTGCGGAAGAACAGCCTCCAGGGGGCATTGCGCTCCTGGGCACCCTGCTCCTTGGCATACTGCTCGCACTGGGACACAGCATCCATTACGTGGTCGTTCCCGCTGCCCAGGGAGGACACCTGTATGGTGAAATTCACAGTTGATGCCAACCTAGAAGGACCATATCTATAGTGCTCACAGAAAGCCTTAGGGCGCTTGCATAATTCTGCAAAAACGTTGCAAATTTATTGGTCTTATAACAAAAATCAATTAACAAGCAATATTAAACATATCTGCACATATCTTCCACACAGATGTTTTGTTTTTAGTAAGTGTCATAATTTTTTTTGAATCACTCATTCAATTCTGTGCTTGCCATTTTACTATTAATTGCAATTGTAGTAATTGGCTCCCAAACAGATGTATGGCATTGTGTGTTATTGCAAAGGTGTTACTTATTAAAAAGCACCCAGTGAGACTGCTTATCAATGAACTTTTTAGCTCGGAACAGCTCGTTTACAACTATAATTTGGATTTCAATTTATTACTACTTGAAATAAATGTTCTACTTACAACTACTGGTTGTTTTTAACATGATCTATATTTTTTGTAAACAAATGAGTAATAATTTTTGCTACAAACCAACAATTTTGCAAGCACCCCAAGACTTTCTGTGAGTAATGTATATGAAAATTGCTGTGAAATCCATGGGACAGCACCAACACTGCTGATTATGCTTTTCTGGTGCAAAGAGCAAACGGATTATCATGTAGTAGGTATTTGTGCATTAGCACAGTGTCTCTCAATCCGGTCCTTGGGGACCCACAATCGGTCCATGTTTTGGATTGGGAAACACTGCGTTAGCATATGTGTCTGCGTGCACCTTGTCAAACAGGGCAATGTAGAGGGAGAAGCCAAAGGTGTCGCTCAGGCCGACCCTTTCTGCCAGTGTATCACACAGCTCTTTCGCTGTGGTGGCCGAGTCTGTCAGCAGGGTCTTGGTTGTGCCGTCCATGAAGGTCACCGGGAGCATGATGGGCTTCTTTGACTTAGTGGCCTGGGGCAAGAAACTCAACCAAGTTAGAACCCATGTTTCCACAAATACCGATCGATTGACACATTGCCAATAAATTCTTTCTGATTTAATAAAAGCATCATAGACTATGTAGAATAAGGAAAGTAAAAAACAGCATTTTCAATCTCCAGCTGTCTGTAACTAAGAAGCCTACATACTGAAATACTTAATGTAGCTCAAAGAGCACTGTACAGCATCTGGTCAGTTATGAATTATATACATTAAGTGTGCATTACAATGGGTGTAAACAGCCCTCATTAGTATGAGAATGTCTCAATGCTTTGAAATGTCAAACACAAACAATTAAATGCTACACAAACGGACAAGATGTCGCATCATTCTTCAGCACTGGACGTGTTCAGTGCTATGTGGATAGTAAGGGCCTTATAATTGATAACGAAATTGATATAGTAAATGAGTTTAATGATTATTTTTCAAGGGTGTTCACAGTAGTTAACACAAGTAACTTACCACCAATTAATATGAATACAGCATCGTCTATGACCAATTTATGTATAACTGAGGTTGATGTGATACTAAGCCTAGCTAAACTCAAAATAAATAAATCGCAGGGCCCTGATGGCATCTTACCTATAGTCTTAAAGGAGATGAGGGATATTATTAGCCAACCTTTAACTTTAATATTCCAGAAATCGTTATCTGCGGGTATGGTACCATCAGATTGGAAGCATGCTAATATAACACCCATATTCAAAAAAGGGGATAGAAGTAATCCAGCAAACTACAGGCCAATCAGTTTAACTAGCATTACTGGAAAAATAATGGAAGCTATAATTCAAGTGAAAATGGTAGATTACCTAGATGCAAATAACATTATAAAGGATAACGAACATGGATTTAGGAGAGGTAGATCCTGCTTAACAAATCTACTTGAGTTCTTTGAGGAAGCTACAAGTGAAATTGATCACAAAAAGGCCTATGATGTGATTTACTTAGATTTCCAGAAGGCCTTTGATGTTGTCCCTCACAAACGGCTCTTGCTAAAGCTTAAAGCTGCAGGGATTTTAGGAGCTGTGGCAGCTTGGATCGAAAACTGGCTAACTGACAGGAAGCAGCGAGTAGTTATTAGAGGCACTATGTCACAGTGGGCCTCCGTTCGTAGTGGGGTACCGCAGGGTTCAATTTTAAGACCACTATTGTTACTAATTTACATTAATGATATTGACACAAATACATACAGTAAATTGGTTAAATTTGCAGACGACACCAAGGTGGGCGGTGTAGCAGATACTGATCTAGCAGCAGAGAGGCTTCAACGGGATCTGGATTTAATTAGCGAATGGGGTGATACTTGGCAGACGAAATTTAACACAGAT
Organism: Paramormyrops kingsleyae; assembly: GCF_048594095.1. NCBI lineage: Eukaryota > Metazoa > Chordata > Actinopteri > Osteoglossiformes > Mormyridae > Paramormyrops > Paramormyrops kingsleyae. Next base: position 3,819,231 of record NC_132814.1, read on the forward strand.
AAATGTAAGGTAATCCATGCAGGGAGCAGAAATATAAAGTACAGATATTTTATAGGTTCCACTGAAATAAAGGTAGCTGATTACGAGAAAGATCTCGGTATGTATGTTGATGCTTCCATGTCCCACTCTCGCCAGTGTGGGGAAGCAATAAAAAAGGCGAACAGAATGTTGGGTTATATCTCTAGGTGTGTGGAGTTTAAGTCAAGGGAGGTGATGTTACACTTATATAATTCCTTGGTAAGACCTCACCTAGAATACTGTGTGCAGGTTTGGTCACCATACCTCAAGAAGGACATTGCTGCCTTAGAAAAGGTGCAACGAAGAGCTACGAGAATGATTCCTGGTCTTAGAGGAATGTCTTATGAGGAGAGGTTAGCGGAACTGAATCTGTTTAGCCTTGAGCAAAGGAGACTAAGGGGGGATATGATTCAGGTCTATAAGATTCTAACGGGTCTGGATGCTGTTCAGACAAATGACTATTTCAATATTAGTCTAAATACTAGAACTCGTGGCCATAAGTGGAAATTAGTGGGAGAACATTTTAAAACAAATTTGAGGAAGCACTTCTTTACACAGCGTGTAGTTAGAGTATGGAATAGTCTTCCTGCTAGTGTAGCGGAAGCTAAAACCATGGGTTCCTTTAAATCAGAGCTAGATAAGATTTTAACAACTCTGAGCTATTAGTTAAGTTCTCCCCAAACGAGCTTGATGGGCCGAATGGCCTCCTCTCGTTTGTAAATTTCTTATGTTCTTATGTTCTTAAGCTTTCAGAGTTTAAATTTATGAGTCGACAAAAACATCATCATCACTATTAAAGAATTTTGGAATTGAAATTGAGGTAGTGTTTGGCATTTCAGGTCCAGCAAGTACAAATCCAGACCAGAATTTTGTTTCTACTGACTACTGGAGTATAAAGAATCATAGTACTCAAGTGGTTGGTAGAAACAAAATCCTGGTCTGGATTTGTCCTTGCTGGGCCTGAAATGCACATCACTAAATTGAGGGTTAAAAGATTTAGTGGAAAAGACTCAAATGACTCAAAGGGTTGAAATAAACGAGGAGACCCAGGTTCTCCTGGTTTTGTGGGTTGTCAGAAACTTCAGACAATGACTTTGACACTGAATGTGCAGGCACTTAGAGTTAGAGGAGGAAGAGGGTGGAGAAGTGAAGCTCACTTGTAGTTCAAGCCAAGATGGTGGTTGGGCCCGAGTCCCATTCATAGCAGTTCTTCTTAGCCGGTCTTCCAAGTAAAGGGCATAGCCAGGAAGAGCTGTGTTGATGAAGTTCTGCAGATACTGTAGGACAGTGGAGCAGAGGTATAAATTTCAGGTCCAGAAAGTAAAAATCCAGACCAAGATTTTGTTTCAACCAACAGGTTAAGTACTCTGTGACTGTGACTTATTATACTCAACAGCATGGTGGATCGAAACAAAATCTTGGTCTGGATTTTTAATTTCTGAACTTGAAATATTTACCTCTGCACAGAAGACAGGTGGAACTCATAGACTAAGAGAAACACACAGTTTGCACAAATTATGCTTCCTAATGAAAAAGGGGGATGAAGAACCAAACAGAAAAATGAAATAGGTATGTGAAATATCCTGTGTGTGCTAGTGATGTCATACTTTTATAAACTTTGTAGAGGGTGCAAAGCAACCAACGCAAAGTGAGATGAGCAGCCATCCGCGTATGTGGCTGGCCTTTGAAGGGTTCTGGGTCAACTGCTTGCAGATCTGACAGTAGATCTCATCTCTGAAAAGAAGAGGGTCACTGCATAATATCATACTCACGCATTCACTGCACAATCTAGCATTCTGCAAATTCTGTAGTAGTCAGAAAGACCGTCTATATCTACTATACAGAATGTATTATTCACAGCTACAGATGCAGACAGACATCTTTTTGGAATTTTGTGTAAGACAATGGGAAAATCACATACGTTAGATGTGACTGAAGAGCAAATTTTTAGAACTCAGTCCGTTTGTTGTTGTTCTTGAGATGAGACAGTGCTGAGAACCAAAAGTCACTCAGTCCTTATGTAATCCAATGAAGATCTTTCATTATATTTCCAAAACTCACTAAGCCCAAAGAAATTTTCTCAAAAAAGTATCGCATGGACGGAGTAAGTTTTGTAAATTTGCTCTTCAATTAAAGACAATACATGCTGATGAATTATAAAGATCATTCGACACCTTCAGTTAGAGAGGAAGAATACACATTTCTGTACAATGCTCTGTTAATTCCAAAGACAACATGCTCTATTCCACTTCCACTGATTTGTATTGGTAGCATATTTAGAGTAAGTCATGGATCTTAAGTGTTTGGCTCACCTGAGGGCAGGCCGCAAAATGCCATTGCCAATGATAAAGTGCAGCTTCTCCAGGTTGGAGGTAGGCCGCTCCTCCAGCATGCTGTTTTCTGGAGCGCTGTAGTCAAAGTCGTTCAGAAGCCTGATCACCTGGAGTACAAACAGGAAATGTCTCCATGAACCCATGTGTCATCCCCCATATAAATACTCAAACTATAATAGGTCAATGTATTTTTTAGTCAAAGGTTACTAGAGGTGGAAATTTCAGGTCCAAAAAGTAAAAATCCAGACCAAGATTTTGTTTCAACCAACCAAGTGAGCATTCTGTGACTTTGACTCTTTATGTTCAACTGGTTGGTTGAAATAATATCTTGGTCTGGATTTTTACTTTCTGGACCTGAAATTTCTACCCCTGAAGGTTACCTGTTCTTTATTTAGAAGCGTTGGTAAACCATGCTTAACAGTGTTGGCTCTCACCTCCACCGTGATCTTTGACTTCCTCTTTAGAGTGAGGGAGACTAGCTTGTGTCGCGCAGTGTTTCGACGGTGGCTTACAACATCAGTGCTCTGTGAGGCAGAGGGGCTTATTATAAGGCTGCGGAATAAGCTGCATTAATTAGAGGATCATTTGTTGCTGATTAAGACCACAAGAGATATCAGTACTTTGAGATGTGCATGAATCACCTCAGGGATGCATAAATACAATTGCACAATTTTTGCAGCTTTGGAGATAAAAATGTTGACTAAAATAAAAAGGACCACGAAAACTAAAAGTTGGGAACCTATTTACCATCCACTTTCTATATCAGTTTATCCAATACAGGGTCAAAGTAAGTTACTCCAGTCACAAGACGTGCTATCACACACAGTGGGTACTTCCCTGCTTATCCAGTACAGGGTTGTGGTGTGATGGGCAATTTATATACACTGGTTCACAAATAATGCACGTCTTCAGATATGTGTTTCTCAAGCCAATTCTCAGGGACCCCCAGACAATCCACATTTTTCCTCCCTCCTGGCTCCCAGCCAATCAAGAACATTGATGACCTGGTTGATTAGGTACAGACTGTCTGGGGTCTTCTAAGGACTGGCATGAGAAACACTGCTTTGGTGGCACCAAACCATAGTACCTAATCAACATGTACATGGACAGAACACACAAACTCCACACAGTTGGGGCAGAAATGAGACAGACATGCCAGCATATTTGAAGCTACGTAAGTATCCACTAGCTACCATGCCTGCTACTCACCAGAAACAGACGGTTCTCTGTTACCTTCAGCTTAGATACATACTTATGCTCAAAACAAATCTGGTCTGCAGTGTGAGAGCTCACAGCTGCTCTGACAATATAACACCCACTAAAATGACTCAGCTGGACCCTTGATGGGTCTTTCTCATCCCTCCCAGTTACACCACATTGCCCGTTCACCTCCTCAGCTCCCTGCAGGGCCTTCAGCTCATGCTTATACGTCCTCTTCCCGAGGGTCTCGTAGATTTTCGTCATGACGGGAATCTTTTCGCTGCCATCACTGACGACAGTGTGGATCTTGGGCTCCGGAAGATCACCCATGAACCTCAGTATCGTGATCCAGATGGCCAAGGCTGCCTGCAAATTTAAAGCAAAGTATGTTAAAAAATGAAGAACAAAAATGTGCATTGCAAATAAATAAATAAATAATACAGCGAAAGCTCTCGTATCCAGCATTCAAGCAACCGACAACTCTAAAATATCAGTACAAAAATTTTATAATTTATCATAAATAATAACACCATTCTATTAAAATTATTGAAAAAAAACAAAGAAAAGCATTGCAGCATACAAATGCTTGTTCCTATTCCTGCCTACAGAGTGGCGTGCTTTAGTCCTCTTTCTGCTTGTTCTGCTGTCGTTTACCATGAAATCTCCTGTCTATTGAATATCTGGCAGCACAATAATCATTAATATGTATGTATAAAATATGGGTGACCAGATAATCCTTGTTAGGGAGGACACTTTGAGCTACTTCGGCAAACTACTTTAAATGGTTCCTGTGCTTGGCTAAATAGTCCAGTTCTTTTTGTGCTGATTGGTTTGAAAGACTCATCCAGCTGTTTCACATTATTAGTGACACATGCAGTATTATAGGACATTGACCAATCTTTGATCATTGACTGATCTTTTGATTGAAATAGTAGTTTACAAATCCAGTCCTAGTTCAAAGTGTCCTCCCTGACATGGATTATCTTGTCACCCTAGTATAAAAGGATTAAAAAGTGTAAGAAATGTGTTACTAGAGTAACATTCAACTATCTGGAAAATACCGGCAGTGCCTTGCTCCCTACTTTGCCAGATATGAGGACTTTTATTGTCATTTAAAGATAAGTAAGATGCTACATCTTTTAGGGAATGGCCCATTGCAATTGAGGTAAACTAGGCAGTGACAATGTGACTGGTCAGGAGCTGGTTAAGTACCATCTGGTCTCCCTCGTCTTCATGTAAGAGAAGTGGCAGTTTGAGGGGGCGCCGCGTGTGGCACGGCGTGGCACTGCCCTGGAAGTATGTGGCGGCGAACTTGGCGAACTTATACTCCGACAGGTCCTCCTCCTCAGCCACAGGGAGAGGGAGAACTCTGGCCATGTCCACCTCCTCCACCTGCTCGGCCTTCCCTGGATCCCGCTCCAGGTCCTGGTGCATTTGTGTGCGTGCGCGCACGTGGGCATACACGCACACGCACGCACAGAGCCACGCACACGCGCGCAGGAAGAGGCGCACACACGCACACCACAGCAGGACACAAAACGGCTCTCAAATTTAAGTTGGCATGAGTAAAATAACACAAATTATACTGAATAGACAGATGGCAGTCAGTTAAATTGGTGATGACGTGTGAATGATACAGAATGCCTCTTCTAGTCAGGGCTGTCCATAATTGGGGAGAAAGGGGAATATTTTCAGTCTGGACACTAGGGGGGGCTCATGAGTGTGTGAGAATGGGTAATGGTAGCCTTGGTTTGGAGAAGGGAGGGGCCCATTTGGTAGAATTTTTGGCAATACTTTACTTAAAGCAGTCATCTATAATGCATTATAGATACCTTCATAATGCACTATAATGCATTCATAAAGTATCTTAAACACGGCTATAACTATTTATAAAAAGGCATAACACATTATAACTATGTTTATTATGTATTATGAATGCTTTATGAAGCTCTCATCTATAATGCACTATAAGTGCCTTCATAATGCAGTATAAGGCATCCTTAATTCTTGTACTGACCATTATAATGCATTATGAAGATATCTAAACAAAGTGTTTCCAAATTATTCAGGGACCCAGCCACATTTTTGTGTATCCCTGATTACAGTACAGGGACTTCCTTTCCTTTCTAATTTTCTACTTTCAGAAAGGAGGCCTTAGCCAAAAGCATAATCAATTTATTAGCATTGGCGGTGCATTAATTGGAGTTAAGCATAGTGGTGCCCTGCCTCATTACCTCGAACCCTGTGGGGGCCTGCCCCTCCTGCCCAGGGAAGGTACCATTAGACCCCAGGAATCCAAACACTTCATCCACCACATCCGAGTCACTGACTGGATCCTGCTGGACCGACTTCCCCTGCAACAGCACCCCCTTTTTGGGGCAAGCTTCTTCTCGTGCCTCCTCTTCCTGCATGGCACATGGGCCGGTCAGCTGTTCGTCATCTTCCCAGGCCTGCTGCACAACCACTGCCTCTCTAGGCCACCATACGTCTTCGGCCAGCAAGAGGCGCTCTTTCTCCTCCGGAGGTGGGCGACCCTGCAAGAAAAGGAAGGAGCAGACATGGGATGCCACTTAAACAGAGGTGGAAAGTTCAGGTCCAGAAAGTACAAATCCAGACCAAGGGTTTGTTTCAACCAACCAGCTGAGTGCTATCAACTAGTTGGCTAAAGCAAAACCCTGTTCTGGATTTGTACTTTCTGTACTTGAACTTTCCACCTCTGCTCTTAAACAATGTAAACAATTCTCCAGAAGATAAATTATTAACAATAGAATCATCGTAGTGGAAAAGGAAATGGATTTAAGTCCTACCAGACCACTTGATACGGGTTTATTTCCTCTCCAGTAGTGCTTCATGAGTAAACATCCAGGCCAATGGAGATAGCATACCTCAGTTTTGAGCCGCTGGCACAGCCTGCGAGTGAGCATGCCACGGGCGTGGGCCTGGACGGTGATGACAGCCCTCAGACGATGCCGGAAGGCCTGTCTCACTAGGAGGCCTCGAGACCATGCCTGCAGGACCATGATGCTTCTCCGTGCAGCGCTGTAGCTTCGGTAAACCTTGCGAGATCGATAGACGGCCTGGAGCCGTAGAAAACCCATCTGCATCTGCCAGACAGAGACAGCTGTGCTTAGAACTTGATGACCGAGGATAGAAATGAATACAAAGGATGATTAATAAGCCATGAGACTGTGGATCCCAGAAAATATAAGAACATGGGATCCCAGTGGAACATGGAAAACATACAATAATCATGGAGACAGTGGAATTCTGACAATAGTTACACAGAAAAACACACAGGACCTTACCGTTCTATAATTCTTTCGGCAGTGGTGGCCTTTCCAGATTTTCTGAATCAGTATCACAGAATCCCTGATCTGGAGAAATCTGGATCTGCAGAAACATGACCATTGATATTGCTGCAGTTATGATACTACCACGTTAACATGTGTTAAGTGTACCTGACATCTCTGACTTAGTCTGTGGATTTGCTTAGTCTGTGGATTTGCTTAGTCTGTAGTTTTGCAAACTCAGGGATTCATCTTAACCTCACCTGTCTCTGAGGCCCCGCACAGCCTTCTGGATGAGGATGACCTTGCATGTAATGGCCGTGTCGCGCTCCATCTCCAGCCGCACGTCATGGTGATCCTACGAGATGAAGCGAACGAGGTCACGAAACTTCCTCGGTTCTTCACAGGGGTGGAGCTGGAAATTCTTGCCCCCCTGACAAAATGTCACCTTGGGCCCCACATTATATCATTTTATATATTCAAGAGCCCCTGTAAAGTGCTGGGTTCCCTCAATCTGCCAGGGTCTCCATGCCCCTACTGTGCCTGTGGTCGTTCATACTTCTTACTTTATTTGTTTTATTTTAATTTGGTTTCTTATGACATCTAGAGATTCATAGGCTTCATCCATCCAAACACTTGGGTGCAGCATGTGGCTCAGCAGGTTAAACCTCTGTGCTTGTGATCAGAAGGGGCAGAGCTAAGGGCAGGGGGGGCAGGGCCACTGCCCCTGGATCATAGAGGCCCCTCCCCCCAGCCATAAGTCTCATATACTAAATACACACTAAGCCATACTGATATAATTTCTCCCAAGCTCTTGACAGCTAGAATATATCACCAACACTTTAATTGTGACTTACGATTTTATATATCTGTCATTTTTGGTATACATTCTTATTATGTATGGTGTAATTTTATTTTATTTTTTTAAAATCTGTAAAATCCATACATCAAACTTAAATTATAATACATAGTAATGTTTTGAAGTCAAACTAAGCTGTTCCTTTTGTATTTAATGGTTTTCCATTTGAGGAATTTGCAAAAAACTCCAGTGCATGATGGGTAGGATCTAAAGGCTGCCTAACGTCCTCATCTGTCTGACGACATACATCAAGACTAGGAAGGTGCATGCCTAATTGCGTTTGTTGGTCCAGAAAGTAATTCAACATGTTTAAAAGTAAAAGTGGGGCACAAAAGAGGAAGGAAAATAAAAATAAAACTGTGAGCAAGTTCTATTCTAATAGGCTATTATATGCCGCAGGCCTTCTGTTTGTTTGCAGTTTCTCCAGGTAGGCTACCTTCTTTAAACTGCGTTTTGCTAGACTACATATTTCGGGATGTTTTATTGTAGTCTTTGTAAATAGGTATATAGTTTAGCCTAACCCAGCCACTTAAGGGAGCAAGCCAGCTCAACTAGGTGCCGGTCTCAAGCCCGGATTAATGGGGAGGGTTGGCATCAGGAAATTCACTGCATCACTGATGTCAAAATGTGGGAAATATGTGGTTGCTTAAATAAATGCGTTAAAGTAGGTTAATGATTCTGTGCTGTCTAAATTGCATAAAAGGCTACACTACATGACATTTGAATGTGCTATACCCGGAGGCATAGACATATATAATCAGAATGAGAAAGACGGTGCGTGCACACTAATTAACCTATACCCTATTCACTTAGACAGTACACTGTAATTTTTGCAACAGAAATGGATGAGATGAGCAGGCAGCTGGAGGTGGAATTTTTGTCCTTGGTAAAACGGTGACGGTCTCTACACTGGTAACAATGTTGATTTCTAGGCATAGCCAAACAAATCTCCTCCTGTCTGAAAAGGCGTAGAAAATGCAATTTAGCCACTAAAACTTTACACAGAGAGGGACAGTCGAATTCTCGAATTCGAAGTTTTTTGTGTTCTTGCGCCCACATTGTAAAGCTCAGTGCCACCACATATACATCTGCGTGTGTGCACGTGTGTGTGCGTGGGGGGGGGGGCCTGATCGGTGTTTTGCCCCGGGGCCTTGTGTGCAGTTGTTCCGCCACTGATCAGAAGGTTGCCTGTTCCAATCCCGGCAGAAGAGACACAAGTCCGTGGGTCCTAAGCAAGGCCCTTATCCCCCAGCTTCTATCCCAGGCAGCACAAGGCTAGGGTACACCAAGGACAAAATGAAAGTCTACCACAGGTCACACACACCCAGTGGGAGGAAACCCCCATCAGACAGGGAGAATAGACACACGTACAAAGCAGAGGTGGGATTTGCCCCCTGACCCTAAAAGCATATGGCAGTGATGCTGCTACCTCCACAGCCACCTTCTAATAAGCAACAAATGACAGAAAATATCAACAAGGTTGTGAAACAGACCTTAAGGAAAATCTTGGTCTTCCCCATCTGCCAGTCCTCACCCCTCCCCACGATGGTCTCCAGGATGCACTGACATGCTACTTTCATGTTCCCCTGTTGGAAAATGTGTGTTTCAGTGCAAATGTGTGCAATTCTTGTATAGTGATCTACAAAAAAAAAAAATCCAAAAATTTCAGACGAAGTTAATCATATTTTTTGACAATCAATTGCCTTTCCAATAGCAACACTGCTAAAACTCACTCTCAACAGAATTTGGCTGCACTGGAATTGATAATTGTCTGGGTGGTATTGTCCACTAGAGGGCAGTATCTGTACAAATAAGCCGGTTCATTAGACTCGTCCTTACTGTACAGCTTTGATACTTAAGGCCAGGAATATAGCATCATATAACCATAGCTGCTATCTCAGGTTTTGACCTGACCCTGTGACTCATTAACAATTTCCTGCAATGCTCTTGAATTAAGTTATAGATTTCACTGAGGTATCTATTGCTTACTTGTGGCTATTCTGCGGACATTTCAACATGATCTAGCATGGATTCTTAAACTATATCCTTAGTCAGGGAAAAATAAAAATCATAAAAGAAAAGTTGTTCTGCTTTTGTAAATTCATTCTGACCCTTATGAGTCACTTGTGCTTAATTATGCCATGTGTGTAGAGGCTGAGAACACTTTCATGTGACACCACAAGGGGGCAGCACTCCCTCACCTGTTTGAAGGCAGGTTTGACATCAGGCACAAGGACTCTGTAGCGGTCCACAAACTCTGCAAACGTGTAGCGTATAGGGTAGCCGGTGTGGCGGATTCGGATGGTCTCCATCATGCCAGAATAGCAGAGCTGCCGAATGCAGAGCACCCGCTCAAACAGCTACAGTGGAGAGATACAGGTGTGCAGATGGCTGAGGCAGAAACAGCAAAAGCCTACAAACTTCTGAGCAAAGCAGTCAGAAAAGTTAGACGTGTAAAATTCCACATTCGGTTCGAATATGTGTGTATGTTTCTGTCAGGGTCAGTGCCCGTCCAACCCTGTGCTATGTATCTTGTCCCCTTTTGGCCAGCAGGTATCGCTGATCATTCTGCTTCCCCCCCATCTGTTTTGTAGCCCTTCAGCCCATAGTGTGTTTCCCTGCTCCCTGGACTGCTGCCTAACTGTATGGGTTGAGTGAGTGGCTCAAAAGCAGTACCTCTCCAGTCCTGAGTTTGAAGCTGGCTGGTGATTATCATCCAGTCTAGCTTCTAGTTTTACACCCTAGAAGACAGGTTAACTTCGTGGTTACATTTTAGTTAGCTCCTATTCTTCCTGTTTTGTATCTGACCCCTTGAGTTCCCTTTATTCTTTTTCCACCTGCACCATGCTTTAGCATCTTTCTCTCTGTATTTCGGCAGCAGCATAACAGTTTTACAATTTTGTTGCTACAGTGTAGTATTATTATCAGCCAACAGAAACACCTTGTCACTTCCTGGTCATAGCGGATTGGCCCATCTTGCATCATTACTTCCAGCAGCACCCATTTCCCAGGACAGGTAAGACACCCATGCCACACTCCTGAGTACCAGGGGAAGTGTTACTATGGCAGCCGGTTGCCAAGGGATTGTCGTGGGCTTACCATAGGCTTCTTGAACTCATTAGGTTTGATACAGCGCACAAAGAATGGCTGGCAGGCGCCTAAGGTCTTCATGAGCAGGTCCAGGGAGCGCTTGAACTGACCGCTCAGGGTTGGGGAGCGTTTCCTGGTCTCTGCCCCCTGCAGGCAGGGAAGTGTGTTACACATTGAGAGCTTCACTTCCTTTTATATCATTCACTCCTTTCTTCCTCTCTGTCCAGCTTCATTTTCCCTTAATTTGAGTCTCTTTTCTTTTCCATCTCAATGGTTTTTTTCATTTAAAGATTGCCCATTCCCTGCCAGTCCTCCTCATCCAAATCCTGAGATAGACTCTTCCTAAATGCCTATGATTAGTATAGCAGTGGAGCTGCATAAATTTAATTGAAAATACATATTTAAAATATTGTATAATTTAGCATGCACCTTCTAAAGTCTAAACTATTGTTTCTCTGCCTGCTTTTCTGATTCTCTCACTTCCTTCTCAGTGTTTCAGATTTTCCCTCCCCCTTACTGTGACAGGGGCAACTTCAAAGCAGGGATGCAACCAATAAACTAACACATGGGGCACCACCAATGTCTGATCACTCAAAGTTACAGATAGATCAGAACTATCTTTGCAGCTGGGATACACAGGACTAGCCCTTCCCAATAGTCATAACTACATTCCCAGAAAATGTCAAGTTTTCACTTATTGGCTATAATGGTTTATTATTGTTTTGTATCTTTTCTGGAATGTATTTAGGCATTAAGGTCATGGTTACATAGTTGCACACAGAAAAAATAATTTAAATTTAATTTTCCAATGACAAAAATAGTATAAGGTGGAAACCTGAGTCTATTTCTGTGTAGTTTGCAATTTCTTCTTTGTGAGTTAACTGTTTTATATGCTATCTGATATTTCCTGTAAGTAAAAAAAAAAAAAACACGTGTGAGCTAGTTATCGCAGCTGAAGAATAGGAGGTAGTCAGATAGGAAGTGATGTCAGAACCTAGAAGGAGTACCAAGTTGGTGCTAGGATGCAGTTGATGGTGTTGTGACATAAAAAACACATTTATCTTCTAATTTCAGTAGAAGATACCCTTGGTGGCTACAGTCAGAGACAAAACCTAGTTAAGTTTGATTATACTTCCCTGCAAAGCTAACACAGAAAGTGAACATAGATGAATCTCTGGCTCGGCTATTAAGATATAACAGACACAGCATTGAGAAATTATCGCTAAGCTAATAAAAGATCTCAAAAATCTATGCGGCATCACTAAGGACCTCCAAGCTATGGTACATCACCATGGCAAGGTCAGTCTGGAAGATCTGCTTGATGAATTTATTGCTGGAAGTGTAGATCAGCTGGATTATGTCACCATGGAGACCGTCTCTGTTTTTCTCCAGGAAGCCTGTAAGAGATCAAGCATAAGATTTCTGGTGGCTTTTGAAGGTCAGCTGCATGTAATGATTCAAACAAAGAAGTCGAAGAGTTTACTTCATTTGAACTTTGTATTATGTATTCATTTCATTCCCTTCCCAGAGGAAATGAATGAACACCACTCTGTGACTAACTTAATTATCAGCATGGTGCAGAGGGACCAGTCAGTGAGATAATTGACTTTGTGGCATTGACAAGCTAGACCAAACCAATTTTGTGCATGGTGTCCAGATATAAGCCGTGACCAATCAAATTAAATTAGGGGGTCATGTGGAACGCAACAATTTGAAACTGCATAACAAAACATTACATAACACTCTAACTCCAGAAAAGAACAACACATTGATTCTGTCAAAGAATGCAACACTCTACGAAAATATTTATACTAGTAAATCCATATTGTATATAGAATATCTAGGGACATATTCCAGGAAAAGAAAATGTTATTTGGTTAGAGTTTGCAAATGCTGCAAAAAATAAATAAAATGTAACATAAACCACAAGCTGCTTCCAGCTGACTGCTGTTTTTGATGGAAGACCTTCAGTCAGTTGTTAGTTGAAAGGATATTATGTGATAGATAAAAAATATCATGCAGATTGGAGGGAAATCCCATACATAGTACCTGCAGTCTCATAGTAAACAGTGCCAGCAAAGTGTTGAATGCCAAACACCGTCTCGCGGCTGTGCTTGGGGGGGATATAGATCGGATTGAGCTTGTGCTGGGAGTTGAGCTTATTCAGCATGGTAACATCCGTGCCCTGAAAAAGGCCCCAGTAAGGAGAATTTAGCAATAGATTTTATATTAGTGAAAATATTTCTATAATCGTGGTTAGAATGCGGACCTGACAATGTCAGCTGTACCGCGCAGAAGCCAGGTTTGCATGAATGACAACATTTCGTCAAAACAAAAGGATTAATTAGACAATGGGAATACGACATTCATCATCTATAGCAGCTTTTCCTGTGCAGGGCCACATGGGAGATTATGGAAGGTCCGGCACAAGGCAGGGAATAACCCTAGACGGGACGCCAACCCTTCGCAAGGCACATGCACACACATTCACACCCATGAATTATTTAGTAACTCCAATTCACCTTAGCATGTTTTTGGTCTGTGGGGGGGGGGGGGGAAATTGGAGAGCCCAGAAGAAACCCCATGACATGGGGAGAACATGTAAACTCCAGAAATAGAAAAATGAATAATCTGACATTTCAGAGATGATCTGAGATTAATTATTTTAAGATTTGACTTCTAATTGCAAAGTAAAGCAGACTGATTTGAAGAGAAAGCCAGGCCCCCTTGGACGGCACCTTTGGAAACCTGCTTTCCTCATCAATGAGAGAAATGATGTTCATAGGCTTGATGGCGATCATGTCGAGGGCATCCTGGTTGTCGGTGAACTCGATGTGTTGCCACCTGATGCCCTCCAGGTTGTACTCCTCCTGCTCAAGCTTGAACACATGGTGCACGAAGAACTGCTGCAAGTTTTCGTTGGCAAAGTTGATGCACAGTTGCTCAAAACTGAGGGTAAGAACAGTCAATCACAACAGTTCAATGATCAGGGGAGCAAGTCATCAATGAATTAAATAAGGGATTTGAAACTGCAATAAGTATCCGCTTCAAAGATGCAAATCGGTCAGCTTTGCAACCCATCTATAGCTATTTAGAAATATATTTCAGTTCTTTAAGTTCCTTGATATTTAAGAAATCTCATCTAGACTTGAAAATGATGGTATACCTGTTAATAACAAAGTTCTCAAACCCAAAGATATCCAGCAGGCCGATGGATGTTTGCATGTATTTACAGTCACTGGGGGGTGGTTTATAGATGGCAGCATTAATCTTGTCCACGATCCATACAAACAATCTTCCATAAATTCCCTAAGATGTGAGAATGAAAAGGTTCTAGGTTCACTGCTAATGGGAAATAATGGTGATAAATGACTTCAGATCTGTAACATAATTTGGAACTGAACCCAGTTATGGTACAACTGATTTTCACAAGCTCATATTTCAGGTCTGACATATTCTCCCTTGGGTTCATAAAGATGTAGGACAGAAGTCGCTCACAGATCCTTAGGAGGATGGAGGAGATAACCTTTATGAAAGCATCGCGCACATCCAGCCCCTGCTCCACATTGAGGAGAGTTGATACAGTTTCTCCTCGAGTGACGAGGGTCCTGCTGGTCAAGCAGCTCATCACCTCCTCAGGGTCCACCTACATAGCAACACATCAGAGCAGGCAATTTACAGCCACTCGCACTGTACAACAACCCATACTGCTGCGATCTGTTAACCATGTGATTTGTAGACAACAGGACAGGAAGGTCTTACAAGCCAGCTATATATAACCTCTATGAAAGATAACCTCCACAGAGATCAATAATGTAACCATATAATAAGTTCCAAATTACTTTAAATCTAATACACACTGTCAATGAGTTGTTGAAAGCTATGTTTTGAGGTTGAAGCCCTGTGTAACTCAGCTGTATAGCCTTCTTGGTGCAAATTGCATTATTTTGAAGCAGGGAGTGGAAGGGGGATTAATGTTCCAAAACTGGCCACTAGGGGGCAGTCCTGCATACATTTAAGGAGTGGTCATAGTCCATTTGTAAATCTCAGACTGCATCAGGTCTTTTATAGACTTGAGAATAAAAATTAGGCAGCCCAATAATACTTAATGACTCATAAAACCGAAAGCTGTAGCCCCATTTATCATAAGTATTCTAAAAATATAAAAATATGAACAACAGAGCGATATTTGCAAGATAATTCTCTCTGAATATATAGCAAAGCATAAAAAATGAATTCATTGGTACTTGACTCACTGGTACATAACTAATAGTTATGACAATCTACTGTATGTACCCAGCCTGCTGGATTAGTCCCAGAGAACCATCACCATGGAAACCACCACACAATTTA
This sequence comes from Paramormyrops kingsleyae, assembly GCF_048594095.1. Lineage (NCBI taxonomy): Eukaryota > Metazoa > Chordata > Actinopteri > Osteoglossiformes > Mormyridae > Paramormyrops > Paramormyrops kingsleyae. The sequence goes on from NC_132814.1 coordinate 3,834,371, forward strand.
ATCTTTTCACATATAACATTTGCTAACAGGACCATACCTTTTACATATCCAATTATGATTTCATAAAAGTGCCCATTTGAACAATGTCAAAGCCTTCAGAATATCTAAATAAACATGGCGTGATGAATTATCTCGTCATGCAAAAATCCAAATGCATGAGAAGACAAGGAGGCACCAGCCAGGTCTGAGTTGTTATTTAATTACATGAAAAATACTTCATTCTAAAATGCTGTCATGTATATTTTTGTAAGATGTTGTGAGTTAAAAGAGAAATCTTGAAACTGTCAAGAAATACACAAAATAGAAGAGAATTTCTTCACAGGGGACCAAGTTCCTTACAGAAAATGATTTTGACTTTTACTTTGGTTTCTAACAACCTGTAAGCTTCTTGAAAAGTCAGTTAAAACAATGCGGTGAACTCTGACCTCCAGCAGGGCAGCAGCAGTAGTGAGGTTCACAGAGCACAGCACCATACAGGCATCCATGTTGTCATGCATTCTGGCTAGAGATGAATGGGCAAACAGAAAATTACAATATTAAAAATCACTGACTGGGGTATACTTTTAATAATAAATGAAGCTCATTCCATTACTTTAACAATTGCATTTTAATTTTTTAAACAAAACATTGACTCAGTAATAACATAACTATGATTTTAATTATACCAGAACAATTTATAAGACAAAAAAAATTTACCTCCGAGTGGTGGAGAAATGGAGATTTTTTTTTTTCCGACATAATTTCTTGATAACTGGTAACAATTTACTCACAGTCTGGTGAGAGTTAGTAGTGAATTTGGTGGGCCAGACCTGTGCCATAGGATGGCCATCCCAAAGGTTCAAATTTGCCCCACTGGCTCTGGTGCCCTCTTGCTGGCTCACCTTCAAAGCGCAGGTTACCAATGTGCAAGATGGCTGCAAGTAGTTTGGAGATTTCCCAGCTCTCGGTGTCAGTAAACATCAGAACCTTCATTGCAGAGAGGATGTTGGAGTACTCCTTAAGGTCATCACGGCCATCACACACAACACAATTTCCCTGAAGAAACAATGACCAAGCACATACATACCTGCTATCCTAAATGTGCTCTTTCAAATACCAAAAAACAAATAATCATTGTGATTTCTTTTGAACAGGAGACATTCAGGTGTCTCATATGGTACGATGATACAGGTTTCTTGGCAACAGTACCAAGGTACCAAGTACTAAGGTTTTTATGTCGAGACAGGAGTTAGGTCTTTAGCATGATGTGTAATTAAGTTCTGCGTGAGATGGAGTAAAGCTAATGAGACAAGCATGTAGTTCAATCTGGAGATGCTAGAGTCAAGCTGTCAAATCACAGCCTGAATCAGGAAATGCGGAGATGGGCAGAATTTGTCAGTCACAGTGACGGCAAGATTTTTGCGAACAAACCATTGTGATACCAAGAAATAATTATTCAGTAACAATAAGGTTACTTTTGGTTACCGTGTCATTGCAAAGGCAGTTGGAATGGATGTAGGAAGTAGCTGCAGAAACATGTTTCTCACCATGGTGAGGTAGTCATAATCTACAGCGTTGCCAAGATACAGCTTCTTCTTCATGTCAGGGGACATGCCCTGCAGCATGCAGTAAAAGATGTGATAGTTTCTCTCATCTTGAGTCTGGGTATGGGAGAATATCAAAGATCAGTCCATTGATGTAATGCAATCCATTTGTACAGTACTGATTGTACATTACTACATAAAACATTAGGTACATCGTTTAGGTAAAAGTACGTTGTCATAAACTTGTGTAACTCTTAGTCCACCCTTTGTTGTTATAATAACTTCTGCTTTTCTGGGAAGGCTTTCCATTAGATGTTAGAACATTGTGGGTGGGATTTGCTGCCATTCAGGTTGGGTATTGATGCTGGGTGATCAGGTCCCTGTCTGTGAGCTTGTGGGGAATATCACTTCATAACTGAACTTGCCCCCCAACATTTTCCACTTCATTGCACTTGACCAGGGCATCTCTTTCAGGTGAGCTAAGTATTTGGAAAGATGGCATCCTATTGTGGTACCAAGTTGAAAGTCACTAACCTCTTCCATAAGACCACCCATTCTATTGACAGTGTTTGTTGCTGGAGATTTCATAGCTAAATGCTTAATTATATACCTGTGTCATTAAGTAAGAGTGGCATCCACATGTCTACAGACCTGTCTACAGACTCTGGACTTCTCTAACAAGTATTGCTCAATCCTGGCCCCTTCAATCGCCCCTCTGATATTGAAGTGAATGTCAATGTATTTTCCGAAGCGGCTTGAGTTGTCATTGCGAATAGTCTTGGCGTTGCCAAAAGCTGCAGCAAGTGAAAGACATACAGTAAACATACTTTTGCAACAAAACAACACAGCAGGGATTAGTCATAACACATGTAACAGTACTATCATTTGATAGATGATTTATAACTACTGAGTTGCTGAGATGAGAGTATATGACGCCAGCCTCTCAGTACTTTTGGGTGTCACAAAACACATACGGTATCATTAATATTTTATCCATATTACTAATCTTCTTACCAAATTATGGGCATAAAAAAACATCCGTATGGTACCGAAAAGCTGGCATCCGGCCAAATGTTGTTTCGCCCGTCATCTGAAGCCCTGGTGATTTTTGCGCTTGAATGATATATTGATATGATATCGCCCAGCCCTATGTCAAAGTCACATGTCCCCATCATGTTGTGTGATACAGATCAGCAAGCAATACCAGGGTGCTGTTTGGCGTTTTTGGGCAGCCTGTAGAAAGCAGAGCTGTCTGCTCCTGACCTTCAAGGATGGGCGTGGCCTCCAGAACTTGCTTCTCAATCCATGAGTGCTGCCCGCTGATGGACGCCAGGAACTGTAGGATAAGCTTGGTGCTCTCAGTCTTTCCAGCTCCAGATTCCCCACTGGCGAATAAATGTCAACACATAACCATATCATAACAGACAACAACACAGCATAACAAAAGATGACAATGAAAACTCACTCTTCAATACAAACCATTACGCAGCATCACACCGGTAAAAGAAACATAAGCATAAAATAATTGTTAAAATTTCAAATAATTGAATCTTGTTTGCATGTGCTTGTCAAGTTTTAGCTGTAGGTTTAATGTGTCTGTTGTTTGCTCAGTCGTTGGCTTATTTGTATCTCAGTGGCTGGCTGAGTGTTTGCTATCCATCCAATTCCCCAGAGAAGACTCGGCACCTGATGACACAGCACTGGTCCTTGGCACTGCGTCGCATGCTGAAGTAGCAGTTGTCGGCGATGGCAAAAATATGGGGTGGCATCTCGCCCACCTTCTTTCTGGTATAGAGGCGGATGTGATCTGCCGTGTAGATGGGCAGCAGCTGGTAGGGGTTCACTGCCACCAAGATCGACCCTGTGTAGGTCTGCTGGGTCAAAGGTGAAAGGTCAGGCACAGGAGGGGAAAAAAGACAAAATACAGAAGCTTCAGTCAAAGAAATATTTGAATGACATTCTGTTTTTATGGAAATAAGGCACCCAGACAAACTTCAGGCAATTCAGCAATTTATATAGTTTGACATATTGTGCTTCAAAAGTATTTATATGGAACACTATTTCCAGTATTGCATATAACAGAGGCATGATATAGCTGTACCCACACAAATCTGAACATAATCTCAGAGGTTCTGTAGATGAGGTTCATGATGCAGTGATATACGGCTTGTACTTTCTGCACAGTGAAGGAAGGTCTCATGAAGTCCCTATATTAAATGATGCAGTGCTTCACCAGTAAAAATATACAATCACCTGTCACTGAAACAAGCTTTAATGGGACTTGCTGGTACAGAAGAAAGACAGAGCTCTCTCTGCATAGGTGGGGTACAGATAAACAGTAAAACCGGAAAGGATATTTTTCCCCCACCCTGAGATGAGAAGCTGCTGCGCTATCAGGTGCTGGTACTGGTTAGTCATATGCCACGATTAGGTTCGAGTGGTTGATAAGACAGCAGTTTGTACTTCATTTGGCCTTTTTAAGATTAAGTGAATGCCATTTCGGCTATACTGTTCAGTGCGTGACGAATAGTATGCTTGGCATTCGTATCAATATCTACTGCTACATGTGGGTTATGTATTTTTATCTCTGCAGTTCAGGGATTCTTCTCAAAGTAAACTTTTAACAGGAGTCAAATACGAAATGTAATTTGTACTGGGAAGAAAAAAAATGTGACCGATACAGAAACCTTTAGCTAAATATCAACTATTGTGCATCATCAATGGTAAATTGCACATTTTCATGAAACTTATATATCTGACAGCATTTTCCAAAGCAACTCACAAAAGAGTGACATGTTACAATTGATGAGTGTGACTTGGGATTTCAACCAGTTTTCCATTTGTAGCACAATGCTTTGAACTACAGGAGTTATTCCCAAAGACTGTGGTTTGTTTGCTCAGGTATTATTACTTGCCAATATCTCTCATCATCCCAATTTAGTAAACAATCCCAGTTGTTACAGTACATGCAGAGAGTTCATTCTAAAGGACACCAATAACTGTGATTTAAAGTCTATGCCAGTTGCAGTCTTTGACTAGAAGCATATTTATGTACAGCTCAATGAAGTTGGAATTCCTCACATTAAAGTGGGTGATGACTGAAATGACTAAAAGAGCATTTGCCAGGACAAAAGTGTATTGTGCAGAAAATAATCTGGTTTAACTATGCAAATACTGTTAAGCTTGGTGCTGCAGAACAGCTCTGGGTGACCCAATCAGCAGCCTCTGCTTATACCACACAGTACCGATCAAACTCTCCACCCATCCATTCCATAACCGCTTCCCCTATTCTGGGTCACAGGGGGGTCCAGAGTCTGTGGGCACAGGGCCCAAAACAACCCAAGATGGGGCACCAGCCCATCACAGGGCACGCTCACTGTAGTGTTCGAGCGGCTGCATCATCATCCGGGATTGAGGAAGAGAGAAATTTAAGGACTCGCAGAAACTCGTAATACAAAGAAGACGATATTTATTAACAGACTGAACAGCACACGAAACACTTCTTGTCTCCCGTTTCTTTTTAGCTCACCGCGCTAACCATTCCTCCGTGGGGGCGCTGTAGCGCTCCGTTAAACCCTTTTTAATACACTACACTTTCCTCCCCTGAAAATTACCGCTTCCTCCAAATCACAGAAGATCCAACCATTTTAGAAAAGACACTGTTCACTTCTCAAACCCAAAAACAAGAAATCAAAATCAACAACAGCTTTACACCATATCGAACAGTGTTTTACAGATTTAATCTCTGTGGAGCCCTTTTTACCCGGAAAGGCCTATTATAAACAGAACCTTGAGATATTTCTGGTATCTCTGCTGAATTTCCCCTTTTTCAGAAGTGTCACACAAGTTTTTAGCCGACAGTGTTTCCACCTCCTGCTCAGCCACCTTCAATTGTGTTGCTCTCAACTGATCTACATGCTTTTTGTAGGCTTGTCCTTCAACCCAGACCAGGTATGTAACCGGACCTAACGGTCTCTCAATTTTTCCTAGCTTCCACTTTTCTTCCCCTCCCCTGAATTGCTTCACCAGCACCATCTGCTGTGGGTAAAATGCCCGCACACGAGCAGAACTTCTTGTCTGCACTTGCTGCTTTTCCTGCATTTGAGAAGAGAACCGAGGCTGTATCTGAGACAGCCTCGTTCTAATCTTTCGTTTTAGAAACAATTCAGACGGAGGTTTTTCCGTCACTGTCAAAGGAGCATTTCTGTAACTGAACAAAAATCTATCAATGCAACACTGTATGTATCCTTCTGTTTGTCCAATGACTGTTTAAAAGTTTGAACCAATCTTTCCACCAACCCATTCGAGGCTGGATGGTAAGCTGCCGATTTGACATGTTTTACTCCATTATTTTCCAAAAAGGTTTCAAAATCCCTGGACACAAATTGAGGTCCATTATCTGAAACGATTACTTTAGGCAATCCATAGCTAGCAAACATACTGCGCATAACCTCAACAGTTGCTTTAGCAGTGGTAGTAGCCATCAGTCTGATTTCTGGCCAACGAGAATAGGCATCCATAGCTAAGAAAAATTGGTGCTTTCCCTTTTCACAAAAATCAACGTGAACTCTCTCCCATGGATGTTACGGCCATTTCCAGGGATGCACAGACACAAGATTAGGCTGCTTTTGGTTTAATGCACATACTCTGCATTGGCTAATCATGTTTTCGATGTCTTCGTCTAATTTAGGCCACCAAAAATGACTACGAGCTACTGCCTTACTCTTGACCATCCCTAGATGTGACTCATGTAGTTCTTTTAAGAGTTGGGGTCGTAGTGAGTCTGGTAGAATTACCCGTAAACCCCATAACAGACAATCATTCTCAAGTGTGAGCTCTTGACGCCTATACCAATACGGTTTCAATTTCTCATCCGCCATAAATTTTGGCCAACCCTTCAATGTGAACAGTTTCACTCTCCTCAGAACTTCGTCTTTTTCCAGTTTCAATTTTAATGTCTTTTTCAGCTACAGGAATTGCCTCAATAAATGAGACTTTTTAATTCTGTATTACACGTTTGTCCGGTCCCTCGTACGGGTAATCGCGAAAGCCCGTCGGCATTTGCATGTTCTGCAGAAGATTTATATCTAATGTCATATTGGTATGCTGCCAAAAGCAATGCCCATCTTTGCAACCGTGCAGCTGCTAAAGCTGGCACTCCCGTTTTTGGTCCCAAAATCTTAACCAAAGGCTGATGATCCGTAATGAGCAAAAATTTTCGGCCGTACAAATAGTCTCTAAACTTTTGCACGCCAAAAATGATGCCCAAGGCTTCTTTTTCAATTTGGGAATAGTTCAATTCCGACTTGCTCAGAGTGCGAGAAGCATAAGCAATGGGTTTTTCTGAACCATCAGACATTTGATGAGAAATCACTGTCCCTACTCCATATGCAGATGCGTCGCACGCTAGCAATATGGGTAACTGGGGGTCAAAATGCGTCAGCACCCTTGAAGAAGACAAAAGCTTTTTAGCTTCTTCAAACGATGCTTGACAGGCCTCTGACCACTGCCAAGACCGGTCCTTGTGTAATAGTTCCGTCATCGGTTTAATTACAGTCGACAACTTTTCCAAGAATTTTCCATAGTACGAGAGTAAAGCTAAAAAAGCTCTAAGCTCAGTCACGTTTTTTGGTTCGGGGGCGTTTTCAACAGCCTCAACTTTTTCCGGTACTGGGTGTACACCTTCCTGATCAATTCGGTGCCCCAAATAGGTTACCTGAGGTTGACAGAACGCACATTTGTCCCTATTCACTCTAATCCCTCTTTCTTGTAACCTTCGAAACACCTGTCCGACATTTTCCCAATGTTCCCCTTCGTTTTTACCAGTGATCAGAATGTCATCCAAATAACAGACTACATTTGACAGGCCTTGTAATGTCTGATCCATTATACGTTGAAAGATTGCAGGTGCGCTAGACACACCATAGGGCAACCTATTCATGTGATATAATCCTTTTTGAGTGTTAATAGTCAGATAAGGCTTAGATTCTGAGTCTAACTCTACCTGCTGGTAAGCCTGAGTTAAGTCTAGCTTGGTAAAGTGTTTGCCGCCAGCCAACGATGCAAACAGATCTTGAGGTTTTGGCAAGGGATATTTGTCAACAGCTAACCATGGATTGATCGTGACCTTGTAATCGCCACAAATGCGCACCTCTCCATTTGTTTTTGGTATACACACGATTGGTGCCGCCCATTCACTGTACTCAACAGGTGTAATTACACCCTGCCTCTCTAACAGTTGTAACTGTTTATCAACAGCTTCTCTCATGGCATATGGCACCGTTCTACTCTTGCAAAACTTTGGAACGGCATTTTCCGCGACTTGCAATTTGGCCCGTACACCTGAAATTATCCCTTTTTCTGAATTAAACACGTTGGAGTATTTCTCTGTAAGCTCACTTACTGGGTTAGATACATAGTTCACTCTAGACCAGTCTAGATGTAAGTGCTGAATCCAGTTTCTGCCCATGAGGCTAGACCCCTTACCCTTAGACACCAGTAAAAACAGGGTTTTTGTCTGTTCTCTGCATTTCACAGTAACCGGAAACTGACCCAACAGTGGAATTTGCTCTGAAGAGTATGTCCTCAAAGTTACTTCACATGGCTGAAGTTTACATCTTTTGAACCTCTTTCTGTACAATGTCTCTGAAATGATGGACATGGCTGCACCTGTATCCACCTCCATCTTTACCTTGACACCATTACATCTGATCATTACCATATAGGGTTTTACATACTCACTGCTCCCCTTTAACGCAAACAGTCCATAGTCCTTATTAGTCTCTGCCTGTTGCAGCTCATCTTCCACAGCGGGCTGGTTCAAATCATCGCTTGCATCTGCGTCTGGTGATCGAAATAGCTGATCGGCACTCCATTTTGCCTTTGGATGGCGGCACAGCACTCTGATTGTTGTCCGCGGCGCGATCTCTCCCTCGCCGCCCCCTTCTGACGAGATGTATTTCGTCTCGCGTTCCCAAACTGGCTTATTTGCGGCTTGTGATTTAGTGAAGCCGCATTTTTTTTCTGTTGTTTTTTTTATACATGGCATTTCGGCAGGCACGTTCTAAATGTCCCTTTTTGTCACAGGCTCTACATTGAAAATCCTTATACTTGCAGTTCGACGCAGCATGTCCCTTTCCCAGACAACGGTAACAGGGGATTAATTCGCTCTTATCACGTCTGCCCTTCCCTGGCGTTCTCTCCTCCGCTCATGGGGGCTCTCTCTGTGGCTTAGCGTAAATCACACTGTCGGTCCTCATCGGTGCATGCTGAAAGGCCTTTAAACTTGTAACAGTACATTCAAAATTGCTCACAATGTCCAATACTTTAGACCAGGTCAAAGGTTCACCATAAGCTGCACTCAGAAGCCGGGCTCGTAAATCCTTACTGCATATTCCGTACACGAGCTGATCCCGTAACTGTTCCTCCAACGAAGGGCCGAACTCACAGGTAGAGGCTAATCCCTTTAACGCGGCCACGTATTCGGCTAAGGATTCCCCATTCAGCTGCTTCCGTGCTCGGAAACTGTATCTTTCACTCAAGACGTTTTTCTTGGGCACATAGAAGTCTCTGAGCGCTTTCAAAATATCGGTTAGTGGTGTCTCAGACGGTCTTTTCGGTGCCAGTAAATCTGTAAGCAATGAAAAGGTTTTTGCACCTACTGTACCACAGACAGAAAAACAGCACGTTGCTTGCGTTCTTCAATTCCGTTGGCTTCCACAAATTGTGCAAAACGCTCCTCATAGTCTGTGAAGCTCTCGTTAGCCTCTATGAAACACAGGCCCGAATCTGAGCTAAACACCGCCATCTTCTTGTATTATACCAGCTTCTAGTCCGACTCACTTTGAGCTACTTCCTCTCTCAAATCCCATCCTCGTCGCCAAATTGTAGTGTTCGAGCGGCTGCATCATCATCCGGGATTGAGGAAGAGAGAAATTTAAGGACTCGCAGAAACTCGTAATACAAAGAAGACGATATTTATTAACAGACTGAACAGCACACGAAACACTTCTTGTCTCCTGTTTCTTTTTAGCTCACCGCGCTAACCATTCCTCCGTGGGGGTGCTGTAGCGCTCCGTTAAACCCTTTTTAATACACTACACTCACCATTCACACATACAGACAATTTGGTAACTCCAATGAGCCTCAGCATGTTTTTGGACTGTGAGGGGAAACCAGAGAACCCAGAAAAAACCCTTTGACAACATGGAAAGAACATGTAAACTCCACACACACACAAACCTGGGTCGCGGAGGTGTGATCCAGCAGTGCTAACCATTGCACCACCATGCCACCCCTGATCAGTCTATGTGAACTGATATATCTAATCTCTGTCTGGACAACATCCTGAATTAAACCACTGGTAACTCAGGAAGCTCATCTAGATCTATCCAATGCAGACCTCAGAAAGACACAACAAAGAAATCACCCTTAGGGGTATACATGCTGTCACCTCTCCTTCCTCACTCAGTCTCGGACTTAATCATTTTTTGAAAACAGAGCCCGTTATTAATAATTTAAAGAAAGGCAGAGCCTGAGTTCCAAACAACAGCAGGTCCCCGAGGGCTGGAGTACAACAGTCTGTGCTATCTTTGCATCTCTACGCCTGATAATAAAGGGGAGGCTGCTGTTATCAGCACATGGACTATGGTTACATGATATTTACATCACTGTCATCGAAATGAAGGACTGAAGCAGACAAAGACCTAGATGCCCTTTTCAACAGAATTGTTAAACAGTGGTGTCTGAAGTTTGAGCAATGGCATGTGATACCCTACTGCTGTTGTGGCCTATCAAGTAGCCATTTAGCCATTAGCCATTGATTTTACCCTTCTGGTGTCTTGTGTTGGTGACAGAGATCAATAAGTATATTAACTGATTCTCAAAATATAATGCTCTGGTGTAATGGTGGAGTAATGGTGGTGTAATGATGGAGTAATGGTGGAGTAATGGTGGAGTAATGGTGGAGTAATGGTGGTGTAATGATGGAGTAATGGTGGAGTAATGGTGCTAACATGGGAGTTTGGGATCTCATAATTGATCCAGAGTATTATTGTGGCTTCTCATCTGATAAAAACTTTGAACTGTCCTGTATAAGCTACAATGGATACTAAAAATGCATTAATCAGGACTTTATTATGTAATATGAAGGCTATCCTTTTATGGGGGAATGTGGATTTGACACATCCCTCTCCAGTTTTATTCAGTACACCAGCACTCATTAGTTAATGGACCGCCCGGCCCCTTTTAATCCTATGTTTGAAATTATGAGTGAAAAATTTAGACCGGGAGTTCTGTACTGTAAAACTTTAATACAAAAAATTATGAAATATCATGAGAAGGCACCTGATCTGTTTTATTAATCCAAAGGGATATTAAGTGAAACAACACAAAACGAAAAAGAAATTGGTGAAATAATTTCTTGACACATTATCCAGTTTGGTGAATTTCTAGATGACACATTTAATTTGATGTTGCATAGGACCTTGTATTGTGAGGGAATATCCATCTTAATTATTTACAGGTTTCATCATGGCATGTTTACCAGAAGTTTTTCAGCATCAGAGGAGTTTAATTTCTGATTGGCTCATTTTCTAAAACAATGCTGTAATTATAGGGCAGTGAGAGGAGGCTATGAACTCACGTAGATGAGGTGCTCACGGTAGCGGATGAGAAGGTTCCGGAGGATGCCAGCCTCATTCAGGTCCCCCAGGCAGATCATGTCGGCCACCCCGTGCACTGAGGTGGGGTGCATAGGCTTGATGTTGGTGGCATTCAGAGATGAGAGCCAGTGCTCCTAGTGTGAGAATGGGGACTCAATAATCCAAAATGGCAGGTGTCCAATTTTCAGAATGAAATGCAAACAAGAAACAGCTTCAGTCATGGCACAAGATCATTCAGTAATGCTTTACATTAGCTGCACCTTCATAATTCACTCATTATGCGTGGATTTAATATTCAGTGCACCTTCATAAAGCATTCATTATGCATTCATAGAACATTCAGGGTACCTTCATAATGCAATCACAGAGCATTTATAAGCAGCATGAAGCATACAGCCTTAATATGACGTGACATGACATGAGAGAGATACAGTAGATAATGCCGCTTCTTTCAAAAAGATTTATGACCTAAAGGTCAAAAAGGTCACGGGTCAAAAGTTCATTGGGTGGGCTGGGTTGGGGCGTGGTTAGGATGGTACCATGTGACGTCACGACTAGTGACGTTGGGAGAGGGGGTGTTTTTTTATTATTATTATTATTATTTATTTATTTATATTCTTAATATTTTTTAATTATTGATTTATTATTTGTATTATTATTATTTAATTATTTATTTCATTATTATTTTCATTATTTATTTATTTTTAAATTATTTTTTGTGATTTTTATTTTATTTTGAGGAGAGTGAATTGTGTGCTTATGAGTGGGGTTTGTCGGAATAGCCCCGTGCTATGAGGGTGCTGGCTGAGCGCGGGGCTGAGTGGGTCGGTTACCTGATGGAGTGTGAGCGTAGGCTGGGTCTGCCAGTGGAGCGGTACCTTGGGAAGGTCCCGGTTGGTCCGGCGGAGCGTGTAAATGTTGTACTTGGGCATAGCGCAAAGGACTCGGAGAGAGCGATGCTGGAGCTTATCCCGGTGCTGCGCGAGACTGAAAGAAACTCTGAGAGAATGAGAAAGTTGGAGCTAAGAATGAGAGGAGCAGGAGGTGGGGGTCTGACGCTATCGTCCAATGAACGCTTAGCAGCAGCAGCAGCAGATTGGCCCTGTGTCTGTGTGTGTGTGTGAAAGCTGACACCCCCCTGCAGCAGCAGTTTGCCAGTGTGTGTGTGTGTGTGTGTGTGTGTGTGTGTGTGCGTGGTAGGGTTTTTTTTTTTCCTCAAACTTGTTTCAAGTTAGGGTTTTTCTCATGCACCTGATATGTACATCCCGGTAGGTCATCCGGGTCAAACTGTAATTGGGCCACACATCAAATTGGACATTTTGTCTTACAGTAAGTTTTGTTTGAAGTTTTGGTTTTTGCGATACGCCCATTATGTACATCCCCGGGTCGATCGCATCGTCACAACTACAAATATGAGTTAAAAGAAAAACACAGCAATGTACATCAAAAAGACTTAATTAAGAAAAGAAGATAATCCTAAAAAACTTGACAGGCTCTATATTTCTCCTTAAAGAATCCTAAGAAAAAACCATCCGCAGATATTTTTATTACGTCGAGCGGGTTTTCCTCCTTTGGTAAAGAAGCACAAGTACCCCCAAGTATCATCTACGGCCTTACCCCACTAGAAAAAGAAAACTACACGGCACTTGCATAGAGTGAGTATATTATTTCTTTTATACATGTTTTATGATAAACGCTATACATTCAAATAACTTATTCTAATAATAGGTATTCTCAGTTTTTTTTCTACGAGAGACGGCGCCGACCGGTCAAGAGAAAATCTACGAAAGACCTGAATCAGCAGGTAAGGACAGAGCAACACCCCCTCATATACCCGAAGCCTTATTCGATGAAATAGACAACATCAACAACGCTAATAATGAAAATGCTGCGGTTTATCAAAACTACCTCGCTCAACAAAACTCGCCACACGCTGCGTCTAGTGAAGCGAGGGTCAAAGACCCCTGTTTCCTACTGTCCTTAGAGACATTATTAACCTTCCTGTGCTGTTAGGGTCGGCACCGACCTGTTTTTAAGTTTAAAAATGCATAAAAGCAGCACATATATTTATGCACACTCTTAAAACAAAAGGCTCCATACTGAACCTTTAAGGGTTCTATAGCTTGGTACATATATGACACCCTCAAAGGTTCTATATAGAACCATTATAGAGGGTTCAATTAAAAGAAATAGCACCTTTTTGAAGGCAATGGTTCTATTTACTCTGGTGAGAACCCCTATAGTTCTATATAGCACCCCCCAAGACCCCTTTTTTCTAAATATATACTGCATCAAAGCTTTTTGACTGTGTCAGGAATCTCTATTTAAACGAAATAAATTAAAACAAAATCAAGGTAAGGCATGCCCATACATGTAAGGTAAGATAAGACCAGTTCAGTTTATGTATATAATTCACTCGAGGTTTATTTTACCATTATTATTTTTATTGAAAACGAGAGGAATGCTGTCAAAAGAAAGGTCCAGAAAGCCACACCAAAAATATTTAAAAATTCTTTTCATGGATAAGGAAGCCTAACAAGGTAACCAAGAGGTAAGAAAGAAATTGGATGATAAATAATTGTTTTGAGGGTATCTTATGGCTGATGTAAGACACGGCTTGGCACCGACCCGTCTAACATAAGAGACAGGAACAGAAAGCTAACATAGGCCAAAGGTTAAGCGTGTTAAATGAAAGGCAGCGGGATAATTCCCTATAATGACGCACTATAACAAAATCAAACGCGACGTGAAAACGTTTCACCTGTTTAATAGACCTCGATAAAAATGTCAGGGACGTCTACGACAAACGCAGATTGTTGACTAGTGGAGAAACTCTGCCTTTTGGGTGCTGAAATGTAAAACTAGCAGCATCGCAAAAGGGTGTTGTACATCTTTAAAAATATTTCGTCAAATGAATTTGTTAATGTAACATGAAAGTTTTTTCAAAGTAAGATGTACAGATGTTTTAAAATGTAACATTAAAGTTTTTCGAAGTAAGATGTACAGATGTTTTCAAATGTAACATGAAAGATGTACAGATGTTTTAAAATGTAACATTAAAGTTTTTCAAAGTAAGATGTACAGATGTTTTAAAATGTAACATGAAAGTTTTTCAAAGATGTACAGATGTTTTAAAATGTAACATGAAAGATGTACAGATGTTTTAAAATGTAACATTAAAGTTTTTCAAAGTAAGATGTACAGATGTTTTAAAATGTAAGATGTTCTGGTGTTTTATTTTCCAGACGCGTTATACGAAAACGTTTTGTTACGTGTATGCAGCGCAAGCCTGTTCGTACAAAGTTTTATGCATTCATTTTGCAAATCAGTTTTGAAATCTAACATGAAATCTCTTTTATTTTACAAAAACAAAGTTGTACAAATTTTGTAGGCTTTTTATCAAAGGAGATTTTGTTAATGTAACATGAAGTTTTTTATTTTCAAAGTTGCACAAGGGTTTTAAAATGTAACATGTATACGTGTTTTATTTTTCAAACTTGTACAAAAATGTTTGTGTACATTTATCAAATGAGTTTTAAAATGTAAGATGTACAGGTGTTTTATTATTCAAAATAAAAGTTGTACATATGTTTTGTTATATGTATGCAGCACGGTCATGTTTTTAAAATGTACTCATTTTTGTGGGGTGGTGGGAATAAAGCGTATTTAAAGGGGTACCTCTCATGGAATCTACCAATCTTTAGCAGCTTTTGAACCCTGAGCCACACGGGGACTGGGGCTTTTAACCGTGAGACTCTACACCTACGCATTAGATCCTTACTTCAGCAATGGTCCCCATGTACCCAGTGTAGGGTCAGGTCCATCGCAAGAGAATGTCTCCGCAGTGAAAGAACGATCCAGCAGCATTTTCTGTATCAACGAATCTGTAACCATTCTTTCCATTCATTATATGCTGACTTTTCCAAAATTGTTTTTTAGCTGAAGCATAAAAAGCTGTAACTTCGAGTGCACCTGGTTAATAGCATTTTATTTTATAACAGTAGGAGCTTGTAAACTGCATTTAGCAGTCACATTAAAACACATTAAAAACTTTAAAGAATAAAGCCTTAGTTATTTTTAATAAAGACGCCTTTTCAGTGAATGGTTTTCCTACAAGGTTACCCCACGGCCTATACTTAAGGCATCCATGCGCCTGATTTAAGATGTTTATATACTGTTATATACTGTAAGACAAAATGTCCAATTTGATGTGTGGCCCAAATTATTACAGATGACCTACCGGGATGTACATATCAGGTGCATGAGAAAAACCCTAACTTGAAACAAGTTTGAGGAAAAAAAAAACCCTACTACACACACACACACACTGGCAAACTGCTGCTGCAGGGGGGTGTCAGCTTTCACACACACACACACACACACACGGCCAATCTGCTGCTGCTGCTGCTAAGCGTTCATTGGACGATAGCGTCAGACCCACCTGCTGCTCCTCTCATTCTTAGCTCCAACTTTCTCATTCTCTCAGAGTTTCTTTCAGTCTCGCGCAGCACCGGGATAAGCTCCAGCATCGCTCTCTCCGAGTCCTTTGCGCTATGCCCAAGTACAACATTTACACGCTCCCCCGGACCAACCGGGACCTTCCCAAGGTACCGCTCCACAGGCAGACCCAGCCTATGCTCACACTCCATCAGGTAACCGACCCGCTCAGCCCCGTGCTATGAGGGTGCTGGCTGAGTGCAGGGCTGAGCGGGATTCCGACAAACCCCACTCATAAGCACACAATTCACTCTCCTCAAAATAAAATAAAAATAATAAAAATAAAATAAATAATTAAAATAATAATAAAAATAAATAAATAAATAATAATGATAATAAATAAATAAGTTCACCCAGTGAACTTTTGACCCGTGACCTTTTTGACCTTTAGGTCATAAATCTTTTTGAAAGAAGCGGGATATCTATCTCTCTGACATGATATATGATATGATGTCAGACATGAGTCTGAAATTTTCTGTGCATTAGAGCAGTTCTAATTGCAACATAAAAAAGATTTGAAGACAAAAAATACATACATTTAACATACCATCACAATGTATGTACTGTATACCTTAGCATCCTCACGTACCATAACAGCTTTTATACACATTAAAAAGAAACATTATAATCATATAATTATTAGTGTATTTACATGTTGCTTATGATTTTTTTATAAATGTATTATGAAGGTGCACATAATGTTCTACGAATGCATAATTAAGGCATTATGAAGGCATAGCTAATGTATAGCATTACCGATCATTCATTACCAATGTCAGAATGAACTGGTCATGTACTAAAACACTATTTTTGCTGGTATGCATTCTGATCTGACTATAGAGATGTAGGTTACTGCTAATTAGAGAGACCTCATTAGTCAGCTAGAAGAACCAATGTCCAGACTCACGTTTCCTTCGTCATCCAGAACATGGATCTGGCCAGAATTACACAGCTTGACCACAGCACCGAGGGGAACGTCAAACTCCCGTTCTGTCTTGAGGTCCAACCATATATGGTCCCCCTTCACGAGAACCCAGTCGTTTTCTTAATAAAAATGTACTTTATTCTAAGGGCCTTTCATT
The DNA here is from genome assembly GCF_048594095.1 of Paramormyrops kingsleyae. Lineage (NCBI taxonomy): Eukaryota > Metazoa > Chordata > Actinopteri > Osteoglossiformes > Mormyridae > Paramormyrops > Paramormyrops kingsleyae. Next base: position 3,851,135 of record NC_132814.1, read on the forward strand.
AATGCACACTCTGAGTGATTCCTGAATGGCCGCAATGCTGAATCTGAAATTCATCATCAGTTGCCAAGTAAATCTGCATATTTTTGACACTCATTTTTCAGCATCTAATCAATCTTCATTCGGTGTTACTGATTAACCAAACTACACAAGTGACCCTTCCCAGCAAGTATTCATAAGTACAAATACAGTACATCCTAAAATATACCACGAAGATTATAAATTACACTGAAGTTACCCTTATCTGTACAATGAAGAGCACAGAAAATTAACAGGTTACTATTGTCAATGTGGCCATATACATGACCAATCAAAGATCTGGACCAACAAACCAAGTGAAAGGTATATTTGTACTACGTTTCTTCAGTTTAGAATAATTAAGACATCAAAACTTTAATATACAGCCACAGAAAAGAGATCACAGCACAATTTTTTGCTTAACTCATGTCTTAATTTATGGGTGTTTGTCTGTGAATAATAAATATTTTTCTGCAAACTGTAGCCTGGCTCTTCCCTGTTTCTCATTAATGAAGGGCTTCTTCTTTGTTCTATGGGACTTCAGTCGTGCTCCTAGGAGCCTGATACAAACTGTCTTAGCAGAGCACTTCACACCTGCACTTAATGTTTCCTGTTCCTTTTGAAGGTCACCTGATGTTATTCATGTCATTCATGAGAAACTGTCGGATAAGTTCACGGTCATTTCTGGCATTAGAATGTCACCTCCACCTTTCACCTGGCTGGTTTCTGGTCGTTTCCAGTGTCTCCTGCTTCACCTTATTCTTATGTACTGCTGTCTTAGAAATTTTGAACCTGAAAGCATCTTGCTGCTCAGCGTAGCCTCTGCCAGCAGAACCACAATTAAACCATGATTTTAAAATAAGAACATAAGAACATAAGAACTATACAAACGAGAGGAGGCCATTCGGCCCATCGAGCTCGCTTGGGGAGAACTTAACTAATAGCTCAGAGTTGTTAAAATCTTATCTAGCTCTGATTTAAAGGAACCCAAGGATTCAGCTTGCACTACGTTATCAGGAAGACTATTCCATACTCTGACTACACGCTGTGTAAAGAAGTGCTTCCTTAAATCCAGTTTGAAATGTTCTCCCGCTAATTTCCACCTATGGCCACGAGTTCTTGTATTTGAACTAATGCTGAAGTAACTATTCGGTTGAACAGCATCCAAACCTGTTAGAATCTTATAGACCTGGATCATGTCCCCCCTCAGTCTCCTTTGCTTGAGGCTGAACAGATTTAGCTCAAATAACCTTTCCTCGTATGACATTCCTCTAAGACCAGGAATCATTCTTGTGGCCCTACGCTGCACCTTTTCTAAGGCCGCTATGTCCTTTTTAAGATATGGTGACCAAACCTGTACACAATATTCTAGGTGAGGTCTCACCAAGGAATTGTATAATCTTAGTATTACCTCCCTTGACTTAAACTCCACACACCTGGAGATGTACCCCAACATCCTATTGGACTTTTTTATTGCTTCCCCACACTGGCGAGAATGAGACATGGAAGCATCAACATACACACCAAGGTCTTTCTCATAATCAGCTACCTTTATTTCAGTAGGTCCCATAAAATACCTGTACTTTATATTTCTGCTCCCTACATGGAGTACCTTACATTTGTCTATGTTAAATTTCATCTGCCAGGTGTCAGCCCAGTCACTAATTAAATTAAGATCCCGCTGTAGCTGCTGAGCCGCTAGTTCAGTATCTGCTACACCACCCACCTTGGTGTCATCTGCAAATTTCACCAGTTTACTGTATATATTGGTGTCTATATCATTTATGTAAATTAGGAACAAAAGTGGTCCTAAAATTGAACCCTGCGGTACCCCACTATGAACGCAGGCCCACTGTGACATCGAGCCTCTTATAACTACTCGCTGCTTCCTATCCGTTAACCAGTTATCAATCCAAGTCGCTACAGTTCCTAAAATACCTGTCGCTTTGAGTTTAAGTGAGAGCCTCTTGTGGGGAACAACATCAAAAGCCTTTTGGAAATCTAAATAGATGACATCATAGGCCTTCTTATCATCAACTTCCTGAGTAGCTTCCTCAAAAAACTCCAACAGATTTGTTAAACAGGATCTACCTCTCCTAAATCCATGCTGGCTATCCCTCAAAATGTTATTTGAGTCCAGGTAATCTACCATTTTCTCTTTGATTATAGCCTCCATAACTTTACCAGTTATACAAGTTAGACTGATTGGCCTATAGTTTGACAAATTACTTCTATCCCCTTTTTTGAAAATGGGCGTTATGTTGGCATGCTTCCAATCAGAAGGTACCACACCTTCAGATAAGGATTTTTGAAACAGTAATGTTAAGGGTCGGCAAATAATATCCCTCATCTCTTTTAACACTATAGGTAAGATGCCATCAGGGCCCTGTGATTTATTTATTTTGAGCTTAGCTAGGCTTTGCAAAACATCAGCTTCAGTTATATATATATTAGTTATAGACGATGTTGAATTAGTAATAAGAACTGGTAAGTTACTAGCGTCCTCGACAGTGAATACCCGTGCAAAACTATCATTGAACTCATTTACTATGTCAATGTCGTTTTCAATTATAAGACCCTTACTATCCTGCAGATTAGTAATTTCAGCTTTTAGAGCTCTTTTAGAGTTAAAATACTGGAAGAAACTTTTAACGTCATCCTTAGCCTCCAATGCGATCTTCCTTTCGACATTCCTTTTAGCTCGTCTAATGTCATTTTTTAATTCAGCCTGTAGATTTAGATACTCTTGCTTTATTATGTCATCATCAGTTATTTTCCATCTCTGGAACAAAGCCCTTTTCCTCCTTACTTTATACTTTATGTCCCTATTAAACCACCTAGGTTGCAATTTCCTAGATTTATTCTTGCTAGAAACAGGTATGAAGTCCTCTTGTACTTGCAATAATGTGCTTTTAAAAAATTCCCATGCCTCTTCAACAGTTTTGTTATTTAACTCCATCCAGTTCACGGTTTCTAGTTTTAATCTCATACAATTGAAGTTAGCCTTCCTAACATTATATATTTTTGATTTGGACTTTGCTCTTCGGGCACTAAACTTAACCTCAAATTTAACCATGTTATGATCGCTACTGTCAAGTGGTTCTAAAACATCTAATTTACCAATCCTGTCCTGGTTATTAGACAAAACAAGATCAAGAATGGCATCTCCCCTGGTAGGGGTGTTAACAAACTGAGTAAAAAAACAATCCTGTACTAATTCCACCATCTCAAGTTCATTTTCAGAAGAGCCAGTAACAATGTCCCACTGTATCCCCGGTAGATTAAAATCACCCATAACTACCACATCATTTTTATTGCTCATAATCCTAATATCACTGTATAACAATCTGCTTTCCTCAGCAGCTACATTGGGTGCTCTGTAACAAACACCGACAATTAGGCTATTTGAGTTTGTAGCATCTAATTTTACCCATATAGCTTCCGTACTTTTACTTATATCAGTAAGCTCCCTTGCCTGCAAGATTTCCTTTACATATACTGCAACACCACCTCCCTTCTTACCTATACGGTCTTTACGGAACAATGTGTAACCATCCATATTATATTCTTGTCCATCCTTATCACTCAACCACGTTTCAGTTATTGCTATAATATCATAAGAGTCCGATGAGATAAGAGCCTCTAAATCATGAATTTTATTCCTAATACTCCTGGCGTTTAAATACAGACAACAAAGGGTAGGCTTATTACAGTGCCTACTTATAATATGATTTTTTTGGGCTTTCCGTTTCCCCCCAGTTACATACTTAACTAACCTCCCTGCCCCCCCAGTCCCTAGTTTAAACATTCCTCAACTACTCTACAAATACGCCTTCCCAGTACACTGGTTCCCCTCCGGTTCAGATGCAACCCATCCGGCTTGAACAGGTCCCACCTGTTCCAGAAGGTCCTCCAGTGCCCCATAAACCTAAACCCCTCTTTCCTACACCATCCTTTTAGCCACGCATTTAATCTCCTTATCTCAGCTAACTTAGCCTCACTTGCGCGTGGCACGGGGAGTATTTCGGAAAATACCACCATGGACGTTCTGCTTCTAAGCTTATTGGCGACTTCTATAAATTTATCCTGCAGAACAGCCCTTCTACCCTTGCCTATGTCGTTGGTGCCAACATGCACCACGACAACTGGATCCACCCCAGCTGGGGCCAAAAGCTTGTCCACACGATCTGGAAGGTCTCCTACCTGGGCACCAGGCAGGCAAGACACCGTACGGGACCCTCTATCACGCGTGCACACATAACTGTCTACTCCCCTAATAATTGAATCCCCCACTACCACAACCTCCCTCTTTCTGGGGGGAGGGGGCTCCTCAGTGCCCAAGGGCCCACCTGCTTCCCCAGTCCCTTCCGGCTCTAAAGCTGGAAGCACCTGAAACCTGTTAGACACAGACACCTCAGGTGATGCCGCCTCTGTAACGTGTGTACGCCTTTTCCTGCGTCTACGACCTACGGTCACCCAGCTCTCTCGACCTCTCTGCTCTTCATTCTCCCTCCCCCCCGTTAGTGGCGTACACACCGTCTCCCTAAACGGCGTATCAACTAGCTCATCTAACTCACTGTTGCATTGGATGCGAGCCAGTTGCTCCTCAAGGTCGCGAACCTTGACCATGAGTGAGTCCACTAGCTTACATCGCTCGCAGATGAAGTCCGACTGGACACTAACGTCCAGAAGGTCAAACATCTTGCAAACGCAACACTGAGCTGGCCCCATAATTAACTAACTCACTATGACCCCGTACTCCCAGCCCAGTAAATTTATATAGTGTATTTAACTATAAAGATTAATTTGCGTAACAATAAATGCAGTAACGTGCGGAGTACACTAAAATAAGTTATTACTTGTGTTAAAACGGAACTTAATTATTATTTTATTAAAAATTTTAAACCTGATAAACTTACTACTACTTACCAGAAGAACTTCTGCCTGAACCAAGTATGAACTAAAAACAAGGCGAAATCGAAGTTGCTCTTGGGAGGTCGAAAAACCACAAAAACCCCCTCACAGCAGGCTACTGCCGGAGCGGGAAAAAAGTGGAAAATGTCCTCCCGGCCCCGACTGGCGACCGAGCAAAGCTCAGGAGCAACTGTCCTTTTCCGACGCTTGGTAGCGATACCGACGTTAGATGTTATTAGTTATAATTGCCCCGCGGGTGTTTGTTACGGAGTTTAAACGCGGACAGAAAAACGCCGCGCACGCGACACCCGCAGCTCTCTGTCGGTAATAATCGCGCTGTTGATTAACAGACAGGACAGACAAGCACTCACGCTGACCGAAATAAGAACAATAAATAGAAATAAACAGCCACCCACGTAAACAGGTAAAGCACACAAACACTCAAAACACTCCAAAAAAAACAATCCCAAACAATCGCTGCAGCTCAACACCACTCTCTCGCAGCAATCCCAGCAATCCTCGCAGTAATCCCAGCAATCCCTGCGCCACAAGTTGTTTGTAACATATGCAGATTTGTTTCAAAATATAGAGTGGTTTCTTATTTTTCTCCATGGCTGTATATGGAATTATGCACCAACCGAGCCAGTGTGTATTAAACGAAAAAAATAATTTGTTGGGGAGCAGCAACTGTGGATTGGGACTCAGAAGGCTGCTGGTTTAAATCTCTGGGTCAGCAGAGTGATCCCACCTTTGGGCCCTTGAGCAAGGCCCTTAACCCCAATCGCTCCAGGGACTGGCTGACCCTACTGTCTCCCCTATGCCGGGTGGCCTCCTGGGATGCTTTCCCAGCTGTCCTGCAGGAGGTCCCACATATGCTCAGCACTCATTGCCTGCTTTTCCTCTGACTCCTCAATCTCCTCCAAAACTATCTCTACTGTGTTTAGGTCAGGAGTAGGGTGACCACCTAATCCATGTCAGGGGAGATACTGACCTACTACTTCAGGTTTTACAAACTGCTTTAAAACTGAAAGACTCCTGTGCCTGGCTAATTATTTCATTTCTTCTTGTGCTTTGACTGGTTTGTTTCCGTAATTGAAACTCGTCCAGCTATTTCACATTAACATTCATGACACGATTATAAGAGACTGACCAATCAGCACACACCAAGAACTCAGTGCTTAAGTGAAATCCAGGTCTTTCTAATTGAAATGGTAGTTTAAAAACCCTACCCTAGCTCATAGTGTCTTCCTGACATGGATTAGGCAGTCACCCTAGTCAGGTGACCAGGTCATGTGATGCAACACTCTATCAATTTCCTTTCTGGGCAGCTTGGCGTGTCCAAACTCTTGATTCGTAGAGTATATGTGTAAAATCTATGCAACACACACATGGTGGAGATGGAAATTAAATCCTGGATGTGTAGGTGATGGCGATGTCCACTGAGCTAGTGTGGAGAATATAGATATGCAACATCCAAAAGGAGCATTGGGAGACAGAGGAGTTGTGATTGGCTTAGAGTCTGGGGCAAAAAGATATGAAAATGTATGCTTATGGTCACCTGACTCACACTTCTGGCATATAGCTAAGGTGGCATTGCCCTGTTATACACTGACCCTTTGAAATGTAGCATCACATTCAGTATGAGACATGGCATACTTGTGGTCACATGATCTAGTCATATTGTGACATAACATAGGGTTTTCTTTACTCCATTGAGAGATGAAAGGTCCCTTTGAATTTCACCAATAAAATTTGCTTCTCACATATAAAGCAATGCAAAGAACAGCTTACCACATTATCATGGCCTGCCTTACCTGCTGCAGAATGACCATGGTTCTGTTTTATTCCTGGACATCAGAAGTCAGAATGTGGGCCCCCTGTATATCATAAAGACCAGGTGAAGGAGAAAAGGACCACCCAACAATCCAAACACAAAAAGAGGTAGAATCAGCCCTTGATGGAGCAAGACATAACAGAATGAAAAGCAGCACTTTCTTGTGTGCAGTCTTCCATAAAGAATATTACCAGCCATTACACTATCATTAGCATATACTTGCATACATTTAGTGAACAACCTTGCAGAGTAAGCCCCTTATCCATCATTACACTGAGAAATTAATTATTAATTACATGCACGAGTCAGAAAGAGAGAAAGTCAGACCTTTGGGTAAGGAGACAGCATCAGACAATATCAGAGCTACAGAAAAACCTACACGTGAAACTTCACCGATATATGACCACAATTCTCTGACTTACATAAAAAATAGCAACACAGTTCATGGCACAGTGCATAACATAAATGTACAGCAAAACAAAGAACCAAAAAAATGTCAACTGAAGGAATGTAGAAATAGCAATAGTAATCACTGTACTCAGGCCATCAAACTAATGCCCTCTAAGTGAAGCCAGGGGCACATTAGAAGAAAAACAGTGTCCAGGGACTGGAAAATGAAAGCAGGGATTTACACACCCAAGCCTAGCTGTTTAATCACAGTTAGCTGGAGGGAAAATACAGAGGCTCTCCAGAGAGTTTGTCCCTGTGAGAGACATTAAGAATCTCTGGGACTCTCAGTGGACAGAAAAAAAGAGATGCAATTCATTGAACCTGCTTGCAAATGCCTTTTTTCCTACCAAGTACAAAGGCAGTTTCCTATGAATATTGGTCATTAGTCCGTTCTTTTGCTTCTACTAGCATTTCATGAGCATCTTGGTTTGAAGTTTCCTGTAGAATTTTGCCATGTTGTGCAAGGTCTTCTAAGATCGTGTGGTGTCCCTAGGCATTGTGTAGCACAGGGGACGGCAACCTTTTTAAAGCAAAGAGCCATTTTTCCCTAAATATCTGAACCAAGATTTACAATGAGCCGCAATGGGTAGAGAAGGGGGTTTGAGATATGATTTTTTAAATGTGATATGGGCATATATGCATTTAACACAAAAACAAAAGTTCAAGTACTTACAAAAAATAAAGAAAACCAATTTCGGGGGGCATCTCAGTTTTAAATCACTCGGACGCGTAACAGAGCAAAGGTGACTAATATTGCAACATTGTTCAGTTCTGTAGCAATAGTCTTCAGTCTCAGCCCTTCTGCTCTGCAGTCGTCTGCCCTTCACTTTCCTCTTCACTACTGCTGTGCTGACAAGCAGTGCAAATGTAGTCACAACTCAGCTGGCTATAATATGTATACCGGAGAAAATAATTTTTATGAAGACCTGGGAAGGAGTGGTGACGATTTACTTCAAAAAGTATATGATAGAATTAGGAATCCCAATAAATGTTGAAGTGTACATCCAATCTCAGGTACTAAAGAAAAGAAAGCATACCATTTGACTGGAGATGTATGTCGTGACTAGCACGACGGGGAATATTTTGGGGTGATCACTGTGGGATGATTTATTTATTTTTTTTTGATTGTGGGATTTTTGGTTTTGGTGCGGTGTGTTATTTTCCCCAGGCAGCGCCATGGACAATTAGGGGGACCTTGTGCTACACATCGGGGCGTCGATCAATTGCCTGGGATAGGCTGATTGGGCGTGGATGGTGGGACTTTGCTGTTTAAAGATGGCTGCGGCCAGTGTGTGGGAGTTTTCTTCCGGGAAGGAAAGTGTACTTACCTTGTGCGCCCAAATAAACCTGTGGGAATAATTAACAGTATTCTTGGTGTCTGCCTTGTCGGGCACGATTTATTTACATGCCAACAACAGCCTGGGGAGGGGGTGGGTTCATTTGTCCTCCGCCTCCACGAATGTCATTCCAGGTGGCGAAGGAAGGAACCTGCCCGGGAAGAGGACGACGATGCCACCCTCAGGAGTCAGTTGGTGGCAGGCCTCCTAGCTGGTCCAGCCAAGAAAGGGCTGCAGCGGCCTAATCGACGGGCCAGTCGGCAGACGTTTGCAGAGGCATGCCGTGAGGCGAAAGAGGTCAAGAAGGAAGATCAGGCAGGAGTGACATTGGAGGGAGTGGAAGCACGGCTAACCTTCCTACCCCCAACTGCTGCAGCTCCAGGGCCAACCACAAGTTCTCCATCGGACTTGGAGGCGCTGTGGGTCTCATTGAAGGAGGAACTTCAGCGCGAAGTACGCGAGCAGATGTGAGGACTGAGGGAGGTGTTGAAAACAGAGTTTAGGCAGGCTTGCGAAGATTCTATGCCCCCAACTGGGGCTGCCGCATCTAATCCCCCGTCCTGCCGATGGGGTCGTACCCCTCTGGGCTTAGCAGGGCCCCGGTGGGATGAACATGGGCGGCCAATCTGTCTACGCTGCGGGAAAGTGGGGCACATTGCAAGTAACTGCCCCAGGGAAGGGGAGGCAGCAAGTAGCCGAGGGGTGCGGCCTGAAGCGGATCAGGCTGTGGCACCAGCCGGGTTGCGGGAGGCGCTGGTGGGAGACAGCCCTGTGCTCGAGGTGTTGGCCGCAGGAAGGCCGGTCCCATGCATCCTGGACACAGGTTCGCAGGTCACTCTGTTTAGCCACAGCCTCTTCACCCGGTGTGTCAAGGGCGCTGAGGTTAAGGGGGCCGCGGAGGTTCTGTGGCTGGCCCTCAAAGCGGTGAATGGACTGTCCCTCCTGTACGTGGGCTATGTGGTGCTGGACTTCACGGTCGCTGGGGTGGAAATTCCCCAGCGGAGAGTGGTGATCGTGGAGGACCAGCACCTCCCGGCCCCGTACGGGATCTTGGGTATGAATGTGATCAGGCATTGCTGGGAGGTGCTACAGACACAGGGGGGGTCTCGTTATTGGCCGGTCCCCTCGAGCCTGTACCCAGAACTGAGGGAACTCCTTAAGTCTATGCCGGAGGGAGGGGTGATTACTGAGAGTGCAAGTCCGTGGGCTGCCCCCGTTGTACTAGTCAGGAAGAAAGTTGCCTCGTGGCAGTTTTGTGTGGATTATCGGAAGTTGAATGCGGTGACACACAAAGACGCCTACCCGCTCCCGAGTCATTGACGGGGCTAAAGGGGGCAGCCTGGTACTCGACCTTGGACTTAGCCAGTGGCTATTGGCAGGTGGAGGTCCACCCCGACGATTGTGAGAAGACCGCCTTTGCCACGCCCATGGGCCTCTACCAGTTCGAACTAATGCCGTTTGGGCTGTGCAATGCCCCTGCCACCTTCCAGAGATTAATGCAACGTTGTTTGGGTGAGCAGGTGTATGATTATTTACTGATCTACCTGGATGATGTTATTGTGTATTCCTCTGATTTCCAGAACCATCTGTGCCACCTGGAGAAGGTGTTCGCAAGATTGGAGGCCCATGGGTTGAAGTTGCAGCCAGAGAAGTGTCAGCTGTTCCAGCGGGCGGTCCGCTACCTGGGCCATGTGGTCAGCCAGGATGGGGTGACCACGGACCCTGAGAAGATGGATGCAGTGAGGGAGTGGCTGCGCCCAACAACTGTGCGGGAGGTGTGGTCGTCCCTAGGGTTCGTGGGGTACTACCGTTGCTTTGTGCCGGGGTTTGCGAGAAAGGCGGCGGCACTACATGGGCTGCTGAAGGGTGTGGGCGCGGCATCCAGGCAGAAGGTGCAGTGGACGGATGAATGCGAGGAGGCATTCCACGCCCTGAAGAGAGCCCTGTTGGAAGCCCCGGTGCTGGCTTATGCTGATTACACCCTGCTGTTCCGCCTCTACACGGATGCTAGCTTCCAGGGACTTGGGGCCATCCTGACCCAGGTGCAGGGGGGAAGAGAGGGTGTAATCGCTTATGCCAGCAGGTCCGGCCCGCTCCGGACACTCCACCGTCGTCATTTTCGGCGTTGTCCCCCAGGACGGACGTTGGCGACCCCAGAGGCTGAGGGGCGGGAGGCTGAGGGGCGGGGGGCTGAGGTCGACTCTCGGCTAGTTCCACCTAGCCCCAGAGGTTGGCCTGGTCACAGGGTGGAGTGGCCGGCAACAGGGGCAGAAGATCAGGGGGAGCCAGGGACTGCAACCAAGGAGGAGGAATCTGCTGTGGCCGAAGTGTTGCCTCGGGCTGAGACCGAAGGCCCCCCTCAGGGTGAGGCTGAAGAGCCTCTATGTCAGTCACAGCGGGTTAACCTTGGGGTGAGGCCAGCCCGGTATAGGGTTTAGAGGGGCTTGGTATGAGTCCTTATTTAGCGGGGGGGAGTGTCGTGACTAGCACGACGGGGAATATTTTGGGGTGATCACTGTGGGATGATTAATTGTTTTTTTGGGGAATTGTTATTTTATTTATTTATTTTTTGATTGTGGGATTTTTGGTTTTGGTGCGGTGTGTTATTTTCCCCAGGCAGCGCCATGGACAATTAGGGGGACCTTGTGCTACACACCGGGGCGGCGATCAATTGCCTGGGATAGACTGATTGGGCGTGGACGGTGGGACTTTGCTGTTTAAAGATGGCTGCGGCCAGTGTGTGGGAGTTTTCTTCCGGGAAGGAAAGTGTACTTACCTTGTGCGCCCAAATAAACCTGTGGGAATAATTAACAGTATTCTTGGTGTCTGCCTTGTCTGGGTCGTCGCTCCAGGAGATCCTAAGGGGTTTTCCTCAATACAAAAATAATGGTACATGGCGGGTGGGGCCTCTTACCCTGGGTCACCACATGTACTCTCGTCGTAGAGAATGATTTTGAGGAAGATGTAAATGATCGTTAAAACATCACAGAAGCACGCGATGGACTGCCTCATTCACATATAGCTAAAGAAATATCTAAATGAAAAATAATATTAACCCATAAATAAATAATTTATCTTTATGAAAGTATTATCATAATTATGTTAGGACATGAAAATGTGAATGCGGCTGTCGTTCTGAGAAGAGCTGCAGTCACGTGGTCAAAGAGCCGCATGTGGCTCGCGTGCCGCAGGTTGCCGACTCCTGGTGTACAAATTTGTAGCATGTGTTGTACTCTAGTTAGTATACGGTTCTAGAGTGTTCATTGTGACACCTCCCAGTTCAGTGAGTGTTAATCATCCTAGCCTTGACTCAGCAGGTCAGATGAGAGGGAGAAATGAGACCGGAGACTGGAGCTCATTTCTTCTTGGGCTTACTCAGATTCCTCAGGCTAATCTTGTTGATTATGCAAAGAGTTCTGCACACGCCGACTCGAGTTTTCTGGCCCGCTGCTTTTTGTTTGCTCAGGCTTTTTCCAGAGAGTCCGGGGGCAGATTTTTCACGCCAGATGACAAACTCAATAAAGTAAAAGGAGCACCTGGCTCTGGAAGCTGACAGCCCTCAACTGAAGAGGTTGTCCGAAGTTGGGCAAAGGAACAAAAGACTTCCTCTACAGTTTCTGTCATCTCCACTCACACACATTACTCAGGATTCAGAGCATGTGATTTATTAGCTCTTAATAACAGTGACACCCTGAGACATACACTACCAGTCAAAAGTTTTTCGCACCACAGTTTTTACCACTTTTACCATATTTATTTCATAAATTGCAGATTTTATATTCTTAGTAAGCATTGGAAGGTTGAGTGAACAACTGTAAATGAAAATATAAATCAAATAAAACAAGTTTCCATTATAACCTGGAAAGAGTATGTAACAGTGTATTTCTGACATCCAACTAATTGGTTATGTGGGGATGGCATAGTCAAATTCTAGGCTGTCCTTCTACTTTAAATGCACTAGTTAACTGTTTCATCCTATGATACAGAGCAGTGTTTAATGTCCCTTGTAGAAAGAATGCCTCGCAATTTCTCTGCTGTCATAACTGGTAGTGGAGGTTACTTTGATGAATCAAAGACATGACATTTTCTTGTTGGTAAAGGGCGTGTGCAAAATTTACACTGGTAGTGTAAATAAGAGTCAGCCCGTCTAATGTAACAAATATGAAAGCTGAATCAGCAGTAAATGAGCAGTAAGCAGCATTAGCATGCTAACAATATTATAGGACTCCACTGATGAGGAATGCACCCTGGCCCCACATCCCTATTTAGACTACCTTAAATCATCCAGAAGCAGTAGGATGAAGCCGGACAATTCAAGGAGTGATGCCTGTCTCATACTGGACCCATGGGATGTTGTCGGAAAACAGCACACAGGGACTGCTGTAAAATTCAGTATATACTGTAAGTAGTAACCACTGTGAGACATTCAAGTACATAGGTGAATGACTACAGATCACTGAGATACTAAATCCACCAAGCAGCTCTTTGGGGGGTGGGGGTTGTGTCTGGTGATGGTGATTAAAAGGGGTTAATAAAGCATAGAATGGATGATGGGGGGATCTTCAGAGTTGTGTTCATAAATGGTTTTAGGCTCGAACGTTAGATTATGGCCCTTGAAAACTGAAAGCCTGTAAGTTTCCATGGACGTGAATGAGTGCAGGCAGGACCTTTGTTCAACTTCAGCCAACCTTTCTGTCTCAAAATAACACCAACAACAAGCTCAATGGGACAGATTTTCCAGAAGCTTGTTGTTGCCAAAATTTTGTGAAACATGACAGAACTGAAGACTGGTGGTTCATTGTGACAAAACCTACGCTGCACCATTAAAACCATCAAAACAGGTCTCCCTTTTTGGGCGGGGGAGGTGTTAGCTGTAAGAAGCTTTAAGAAAACCTCAGGACCGCAGCGTGTTAAGGCCTGGTGGGACACCACTTACCTCTCGGCTGCTCTGCTTTTGGGCACCAATCACAGCAGCTTCCTTCGCGGCCACAGACAACTGCAGTCAATAAGACAGGATGCAGTGGTGCTCCTCCCTCCTCTTCCAAAAAGTGTCGTTTTGGATTTCAGGTCTCTCACTTTCACACCATTGTCTCTCCGTTTGTTTTTCTCAGCATACTGCTCTCTCTTACTTTTGTCTCTCAGGCCATCTCCATGATAGACTGTATCTCTCTCTGCCCCGGGCCTGCTTTCTTGATCATATCCAACTGCTTGTAGGAGCTTCGCTCTGGAACAGTGTGATAGAGGTGCTGTGTCGCTCATTCACAGTTGCTGATCCTTATTAGAGGTGGGAGGGGCCAATGCGCAGGAGGGTGGAAGTGGAGGGGAACGACAAGGGGCCTGAGAGGACTTGGGAAAGGGCAGTCAGGAGCTATGTTCTGCTGCCATCTACCATGGCTGTTTCTTTTTTAGTCATCCTCAGGCTAAAATTCTTCACTCTTCTTTTTTTTTTTTTTTAGCTTAAAACATAGCAGTAGGATGACACAGGATGTCAAAGTCACCCCCTCCACACTAACTCTTACTCTTGCCTCATTAGGACCAGAAAGTGGAAAATGCTTCCATGAAGTCACTCCTCCACACCTACAGGGGGAGCTGTTCTACACAAGCATCCCTTAGAACCCATTTCACCATTACAACTTGGTAATACTAAAAGTATCACATATGCATCAGACCCTGACATTATTTCATATTGCATTTCAAATATTGTTATTTACATACACTCACCTAAAGGATTATTAGGAACACCTGTTCAATTTCTCATTAATGCAATTATCTAATCAACCAATCACATGGCAGTTGCTTCAATGCATTTAGGGGTGTGGTCCTGGTCAAGACAATCTCCTGAACTCCAAACTGAATGTCAGAATGGGAAAGAAAGGTGATTTAAGCAATTTTGAGCGTGGCATGGTTGTTGGTGCCAGACGGGCCGGTCTGAGTATTTCACAATCTGCTCAGTTACTGGGATTTTCACGCACAACCATTTCTAGGGTTTACAAAGAATGGCGTGCAAAGGGAAAAACATCCAGTATGCGGCAGTCCTGTGGGCAAAAATGCCTTGTTGATGCTAGAGGTCAGAGGAGAATGGGCCGACTGATTCAAGCTGATAGAAGAGCAACTTTGACTGAAATAACCACTCGTTACAATCGAGGTATGCAGCAAAGCATTTGTGAAGCCACAACACGCACAACCTTGAGGCGGATGGGCTACAACAGCAGAAGACCCCACCGGGTACCACTAATCTCCACTACAAATAGGAAAAAGAGGCTACAATTTGCACGAGCTCACCAAAATTGGACAGTTGAAGCCTGGAAAAATGTTGCCTGGTCTGATGAGTCTCGATTTCTGTTGAAACATTCAAATGGTAGAGAGTCAGAATTTGACGTAAACAGAATGAGAACATGGATCCATCATGCCTTTTTAACATTGTGCAGGCTGGTGGTGGTGGTGTAATGGTGTGGGGGATGTTTTCTTGGCACACTTTAGGCCCCTTAGTGCCAATTGGGCATCGTTTAAATGCCACGGCCTACCTGAGCATTGTTTCTGACCATGTCCATCCCTTTATGACCACTATGTACCCATCCTCTGATGGCTACTTCCAGCAGGATAATGCACCATGTCACAAAGCTCGAATCATTTCAAATTGGTTTCTTGAACATGACAATGAGTTCACTGTACTAAAATGGCCCCCACAGTCACCAGATCTCAACCCAATAGAGCATCTTTGGAATGTGGTGGAACGGGAGCTTCATGCCCTGGATGTGCATCCCACAAATCTCCATCAACTGCAAGATGCTATCCTATCAATATGGGCCAACATTTCTAATGAATGCTTTCAGCACCTTGTTGAATCTATGCCACGTAGAATTAAGGCAGTTCTGAAGGCGAAAGGGGGTCAAACACTGTATTAGTATGGTGTTCCTAATAATCCTTTAGGTGAGTGTATTTAGAGTGTCTTAAAACCACTTTTCCTGGTCAGGGTTGTGGGGCAGCACAGGGTAGATGGCTGGGGTCACACAGTCACACACTACAGGCAATTTTCAAGAGAGAAGTTAGCCTAACTGTATGTCTTTGGACTGCAGGAGGAAACTGGAGTACCCAGAGGAACGCAACATGTCACGGGAAGAACATGGAAGCTCCGCATTTACCAAGCTGTTTCAGGATTCAGAATTGCCAATCTAGTCAATGGTTCTACCAAATTAGCCATATTTGCAGTGTTAAACTGTAATACAAATGTTCCTTTAGATCTCCAAGAATTCACAGCTACTTGAATCACTGCCCAATGTCTCTCAGGAAAAGACAGATTGATATCATTGATCAACAGAGACAAACCAATCTGCAGATCAAGTTTCACCTTGGTCTGTGTCTGCTGGTCTGAGTCTGTTTAAACTGTTCTGCTCTTAATTACCATGAAGAATGATCTGCTTGCAGATGTACATTTGTGTGGTAGAATCTACAAAAAAACTGCAACTTCCTTAAAGAGGTCAAGTTTTAATTCAAATTCATGCCACAAGTTTACTTTAAATACAAAATGAATACAGAAATAACACAATATATAAATAAAGTTAATAAATACGTACAAAACACAGTGGCCCAGAATGATGTTGGTCATTGAATAATTGCAGATAATAAAACACATACTTTAAACACAGATATGGCCCTTTGGTATGGTATGGACAGTAAATTGACAGTGAATTGACTGACCTTGAACAAAAAACAGAAAGATAAAGTAGGAAATAGCAGTAGAAGGTAGTGATCAAAAAGGATTTGTGCCCAAAACCCATTTCTCTGCCAGTTTTTGGTTACCTTGATTTCACCATAGCCATTATAGTAACCTTTAACCCAGTAGGAAAAAAACCATGGAACATATATAAGGGATCTATTTATGAATCATGTACCATCAATTACAAATAAATTCATGTCTGCATTACACTGCACATGTCAAAGCTCCACGATCCGAGTGCATATATGTTTGTGTATTTACTTGTGACTGGAGTCAGCATCTTTAGACTAGAGTTGAACTGCAGGTGTTCTAAACTCCGCAACAGACAAAGGTCAAGGGTCAGAGGTCTCTGGCCTCTGAGGACACACGCATGCGGAAAACAGGCTTAACAGCTGACGCATGCAAGGCAGGGTGCTGGATACAGCAGGGGGCACCGATGACACCTCGGCTCAGTGATTACTGTCCTATCTCTAACTTCCTTCATAATGAAGATTCTAGAAAGACTGGTAGTGTCCTACATAGCCCGGCCACCCTGGATCCATTTCAGTTTTCATGCCGACATAACAGATTTGCAGGCAATGCTATCCCCCTTACCATGCACATTGACTATAGCTTTGTATTTAACACCATTATTCCACCTAAACTTGTGTTAAATCTCACGAGTCCTTGGTCTGTGCAGCTTCATCTGTGGCTGTGTGTTTGACTAACAGGCCCCAGGCAATGAGAATGGTCAAAAGAACCTTGTCGAAATTGACCCTCAACACCGGTGCATCCTTAGCCCCCTATTATACAGCCTGTGCTCCGCACGGAACCGCGACAACGCCACTGTGATTGGTCTAATTAGCGATGGTGACAAAAGAAGAAAGCAAAAGGGATAAAAGACCTGGCTTTATGGTGCCAGGAGAACCTCACTTCGAATGTCGACAAGACAAATGAGATCATTTTCAACCTCGGGAAGTACAGAAGCAGTCACACCCTGCTTAATATCAATGGTTCATCTGTGGAAATTAGTACAGTCAGATGTGTGGGCATCCAACTCTCATGGTCTCTTAACAGCTGCATCCTCAAGAAGTCAAAAGAGAGACTGTTCTTCCTGCAGAGGCTAAAAAGCCTCGGACTGGAAATAAGATCCTAACGGACTTCCACTGATGCACCATTGAGAGCATCCTGACAGGATGCATCACAGCGTGGTTTGGTAACCTGACAGCCTGGGACCTCATATTGCTACAAAGAACAGTTTGGATGGCCTCCGAAATCACTGGCCTGATCCATTAACACCAGCTGCTAAACGCAACAGGAGCATCTCCACCTGCACCGCTCACTTCAGAGCTGGCTTCTTCCCACAAGTAATTAGGACTGTAAACACCTTGTGATACCAACTCCTTTAAATACATCTCTAGTGCTGTAAAAATCTCCTGTATTTCTCAAAGATCACAGTATTGTAGTGGTTTTCCACACTTCCCTTGCACCATTTCAATGCTGTTGCACTGTTCACTGTGTGTTACTCATCTATTGTATTTTATGTATCATCGCACTCCCTTTATGTCACACTACTGTCCTGTCAAACTACAAAACTGTCTTCCCCTGTCTTACAACCTCCCTTCGAACACTATCATATAGTTGGAGAGATTATATATCATAAGAATGTCATTGTATTTTCCATACTGTACATACCTGACAACAATACTTGAAACCAAACAGTCCACAAAGCACAGAATAGCATAGGAGCACAGAGACAAAATGCTAAGACCTGGCATCATAAATTGCCATACTCAAATGATCTCTTTCATACCTACATTCTACTCTCAGTTTAAATCTATTTAGACTGCAAATCAGTTTTGTTTTTACAGGGTCCAGGGGTGGCAATCATGTAGTGATGGGCAAATGAAGCTTCATGAACCATTTGCTGTATTTTTTGACCCCACTAGATGGTGCTCTTGGCTTGCTTTGGGGCATGCTTTGAGCCCTTTTTTGAACAGACAGCACCATCAAGCGGGGTCAGAAAATTCAGCAAGTGGTTCATGAAGCTTCATTTGCCCATCACTACGGTTATGAACTGAATTAGTGGCATTGTTTTAAAAATAGTATTGGTGACCAAAGGGTCCCTGGTTTCAGCCACAGGAGGAGATTCTCCTGCAGCTTCCTTGGCTGAGGCACTCTGCATAAGTTTCTTCAGGAAAACTCTAGCTGTGTGAATGAGGAGAAGTGTAAACTGCAGCCATACTGTGCTATAGACTCCAAATGACAATATTAGGTGGTACTGGACTGTATTTTAGTACCACGACGGCAGGCTTCAGTGTGCTAAATACCTCGGTGATATTTTCTTGCACAGCCACCTTTCCAGAGCCCAAATGATTGATTTTTATTCTAGAATAGCATGGATTCATAAACGGTTATATCAGTCTAACCCTCTTAATATGGATCTCACCGAAAGATCATGTAGTGCTCCTGACCATCCTGGTCTTCCAGAGTCAGCAATGGACCATGAAGGTTAAGGGTGACTGCCTTTCATATGTGTGTGTATGCGGAAGTACAAACATGGGGTAGGAAATTACATGGACCTCTAACTTAACTCTCCACATGACAGAAACAGCCCGCACAGACTCCCCAGCGCCCTCTGTTGTATAACCTTGGATTAAACTAAATAGAACTCCTTTGTGTCTCTTCGTAACACCAGAGCCCCCAAATTCCTAGGTCAAACCAACCACCACCCACAGGCATCAAATCCCGTAAATCAGCTTAGCATCGTGCTTGAAACCCATATTATCTAACCACCTGGCCTGCAATGAACTAATATATGCTAGTGTACAGTGTTTTATAATGTGCAATCCATAACACAGCAAATCCAATCTCAGCAGGCATCTCAAAGCATGCTGCAAATATTTATATTGCACCATTTCTCATATGGATATTAAATGCCAACCCCATAGTGTTATAAATACTGAACATCACCTATATTAGCTACATATATGAAAGTCATTGATATATTATCCAACTTGAGCAGTATTGTTTGACACTTATAAATATATAAATAGATTCACTCTGGTAAATTCTGAACTGTAAACAGGTGTATGTTAATACATCACTAAAACATCTATCTCCGAACACTGTAAAAAAAAAAAAAAACTAAAAAAAAAAACATTGATATCTGCTGCCGAATAATAATCTTCTGCAGTATCCAATAAAACAGAAAGGATTTACAATAAAGTGATGCTGAACGGCATAAATGCAACTTTTGTCCTCTTAAAGGGCAACCGGGTTCAGAAAAATAAAACTGTTTACTCCTGTGATTTCATTTTTTTCATAATCATTACGTATAATGCCATATATATGTACAAATACAATCAGAAAATCCTCAGTTTTCTCTAAAACCAGAAAAAAACTATACTAATAAACACAGAAAGGTTGCTCCGTGGCTTCGGTTTACAAACACTTTTCCTGGGGTAGATTGCATTTCTTCCAAGAAAATATGCAGTGTTGCTCCTTTAGTGGTAATCCTGTTTTGGCTATTCTTTCCCGATTCGCTGGAACATACACTAACGTAAGTGTCGGGGCCTATTAAAAAAAAAATAATAATAAAAAATCACATAAAAATAATAAATAACTTTCAGTGAGGTCTGTCTTCTAGAACTTGGTATTTCCTGCTGGTCTGTATCTCACACAGAGTGATATTCCACCCTGGGAAGAAAGTCATGATCCGGCAAGTTACGAGTGGTCATTGATAAACCGCACCATACTCTGTTCGGCACTTTTCACTTTTTTCGTCTTTTCACTGTCATTGAGCATCTTTCTCTCCAAAAACAAACATGAACAAAGAGAGAGGAGATCCAGCTGAATTCCCAGATGAACTGTACTATTCTTTAAAAAAACAAGCAGGAAATGCGTGTCCTCTGTGTTGCTCTTGAGACTGCTGGGCCATGAGTCATTGATCCTGTTGAGTAGCTGAGGAACCATCATATCTGCCCCAAGGTTATGGCACTGCTAGGATCTCTGCATGTATGACATTAGCAGCATCTACCAATCTATAAACACATACTAGCACATACAAGTTGCTGTCACCTGTGACCAAGCCTAACTGTTCCCTAATCTGTATCTCACAGAGAGCACTGCATGACCATTGTTGGAAGATCTAAACACAGAATGGGCATTACTAGATGGTCAAAGTATCAAACATCCATCCTTGGATGGTCAAAGCATTGCAAGGCCTTCATTGGACGTCTAAGGATTGGAAGGCCTTCATTGGACGATCAAAACATTGCCGTCTTTGGTCCCACAATGTACTTTGCTGTAAGAGTGGCACATGGATCAGCGTCTTCAAGTGAAAAAAATGTATGTATATATACACATATGTACACATGTTGCTAGGATAGATGCTACATGTCAATCACGCATTGGAGAAAATCACAGAAGAGCTTTCTATTGCATTCTGGGAATTCGGTTCTCTCAAACGAACAGCAAGAAGTTCTTCTAGGGAACACAAACCACCTCCTGCCCTGAGGCATTCCATGTCAATGGCTTCAGGAACGTACACCAGGGGTGAGTCTATTGAAACAAGGGAGGGTCCAAATGCATGATGGACACGACACCTAGCTGCTCAGCTGATGGGTACTCCTTTCAAAGTGATGCATAGCCCTTGTATAAAAGTTGACAGACATGCAGAATATAGAGAAATATATGTTTAGAGAGCAAAGTAAAGTCTGTTGCAAAACACAGTCCCGTGTGCAGGGGTATAAGGCGCAGCAACAAGGGGGCGAGGCTTCAGCAAGAGAGGACTGAGGCTCAGATACTGGTCAGCTCGTTGCAGGTGATCAGTCTGACAGTGAGCGTGCCCGGCAAGGCGTTACCCTGGCGGCTGCCCCTATCGCGCAAGTTCACCGTGTGCTGCTCCTGCCGGTTATTGGGCTCACTGGTGAGGGTCACCTGACCCAAGAATGAATCCATGATCACATTCTTGTTGAAGATCTACTTATTGGTTTGGAGACAAAAACAAAGGGAATAAAGAGTAAAGAGTGTCAACCCATTTCATGAAAAACATCTGCCAACTCATATGGATTCGTCACTGAAATAGCGTGAAAAAGAGGCAGACATATGGAGGACCGCAGGTGTCATGGAAATAGTAGTAAAGCATTTCATTTAGCAATAAATAATTGTGCAGTAAAGAGTGGAATTATAAAAATGAATTTATAAATGAGATCAAGCCTCCCTAAGCAGGTATTTCGCGCATGTCCAACCTGGAGGAGACCCTCGGGCGGACCCAGGACATGCTGGAGAGATTATATCTCTCGGCTGGCCTGGGAACGCCTTGATATCCCCTCAGAAGAGCTAGAGGAGGTGGCTGGGGAGAGGGAAGTCTGGGCATCCCTGCTTAGACTGCTGCCCCCGTGACCCAGCACCGGATGAATGGAGGAAAATGAATGAATGAATGAATGAATGAATGAATGAAATATCAATCCATAAATAAATAGTTCAAATTAAAAAGGGATTTACAAAAACAACACAAATTATGGAACTTCAAAATCTATTTGAAAATGCAGTTTAAAAAGAAATAACTGAATTCACAAATTGAACTAAGAATACAGTTTTTAATCTGGCATTTAAAAGAGTAGCTCCCTTTCCATTTGCATTTCCATTTTACAGCTGCTGTTCCTTTTCCTATTAGCTATTCAATTTGCCGTGACACTGTAGGCCTTGTGCTGGTCAAACAATTCCAAATAATGCAAATTAGCCATGGGACGCAACAAGCTCTCTGACTGTTTATAGAGAGCTGCACAGTCTCATAGCCTAGCTATGGGTTTGGCACCTGTGTGGAATTGGCATAGGGAATGAGCAAGAAAATAGAAAGAATGATGGGGATACTGTGTTGGGAAGAGGGAGTAATCAGCTCAGCCAAATTTCTGACTTAGCCATTGGTACTAACAGAGAAATATAAAGAAAAAATCCGAGGCCCCTCTAGATGCAAAATTTAAGCGCGGCATGTGTGAAAGGAGGCCTGCCTCACTCCATGACTCAGGAACCCCCACCCACCTCTATATGGATGGCTTCTTTGGGCTTCTTCCTGTAGAAGAGGCCCTTGACGTCAAAGTCGGGGCATCGTGTTTCCTTGAAGACCGGTGACCGCACCTTCTCACCCTCACAGGTGATTATCACGTACGGGTTCAGGGCTGAAACGAGACGGTTGCTGGTCAGTCGTGATGCAACTTCTACGGATGCAGAAGAACTATGGAGAACGGACAGACAGACAGTGAGCTACTGCATCTTAGCTTAATTAAATACAGTACTATTTAAAATGAACTTAAATAGCACAAAGCTACCATAACATCTACAGCTACTAGCCACTGGGTGGTGCTAATGCACCTGCTGTTGGCAAGGTGCTTCTCTTGTTGTGTGGATTCAGGTATAGGAGTTCTGTGTGTTTGAAGGGAAGAGCACCACGTGACTCATCTGAAAAAGCACGCTCTGCTTCGCTGGGTATAAACTGCCCCGGCCCAGAACGTTAAAGCGACAGTGCCCCCCCCCCTGTCGTGTATAGGGGATGGAGCCTTTGCCAAGGACACGAGCCTTTCGAACACAATCGCAGGTCACTTCCAAAACATGCTGAGGAGAAGCTGGGGTTAACCTATGTCCGTCTGTATATCCCTCCCATCTGTTATACCCCTGCTCCCTTTCTGTCCATGGAGCAGGGGGTGTAGCTTACCTCCGTTAGAGTCCGGGCCCTGGAGGCCCTCGGCTCCCAGCACATGCACCTGCGTGACCACCTGAGGATAGCCGCAAATGCCAGTCCAACAGGTTTGGGCCGGCTCATCCAGAGTCAGCTCTCTGAGCCAAAGCGATAAAGACAGATGAGCACGCAGACAGACATACCCAGAGACAGAGGGAAAGCTGGGGGAACCGCTGAAGCTTTCATCTCCAGCCAAGGCACGATACATCTATTCGTGTATTAAGACACTGTGTGCTGGAAGCATCAGAGGGAGGAGTCACTGAAACATTCTCAGGGCGGGCAATGGAAATCAGAGTCTTCAATAAACATAATACAGCTACTCTATAGGTTGAAAGTAAGCTTGGCTTGTCCTTCTAACAGAAATTTGACCCAAGATAATAGAGATCCCTACAGTGAAATTTCCACCACTGACCCCAGTTCAGTTACAGTTTTTTTTTTTTTCTTCTTACTGATCCACCCTAATTCAACCAGATCGATCAGAATAAGAGTTGGCTGGTTTACTTGCAGTCTGAAGGCACATCAGTGAAGACGCGGAGCAGGAATTCACCCTGCTGGCCTGGCTCGAAGGTCGTGGGGACGATGATATAACGGCCCTCCTTCAGCTCCCTCCTCAGGAAGACACAGCGCGAGTTGATGTAGATGGAGCCGCCCACTTTGTGCTGAGCCGAATGCATGCGGAACTTCCTGTTAAGCTCCACCTAGTGGTGGGTGAGATGCATAAACCCAGCCATTCATTTAGCTTTGTCAGTATCCTCTTTTCATGTTTTCTGTAGGATTTATTGTCATTGTTGTTGTTGTGTATTAAAATGTATTGTGTTCTATCTATCCATCTATCTATATATCTACCCATCCATCCATCCACCATCCATCCCTGCCCTTATTTCTATTTGTTGCTCCAGGGAATTACAGTTGTTTCATGTGTCTAAAACGACAGTATTTCCACTTGACTTGAACTATGTCTGGTCTGAATCTAGTTCTCTCCTAATCCACTATCTATGTTACCTTCCCCTAAGTGAAGCCCAGCCCCTCCCAATGTGGCCCCAGGCATCTGGTCACCCGGTGAATGTCAAAGCCAATAGCCAGGTTCTCCCTCTTGCCCTCTCGGGGTCGGCCACACTGCTCCTTCTGCTGAAGGCAGATTAGCACCTCGTCCTCCACCTTCTTTACATCAAAGACGTACTGCAGGTGGAAATGACAGGATATTGTCACTCATTCATACACAAAGAACCAAGGAAGGTGTCAGGATCAGGTCACCTTGAGCCTGAGGCGGTCGGTCGGTCAATACTTATTCTAGGTTCTACTAGAAAGTGGTCACCAAGTCCTTACCTGAGGGTTCTGAAGGAAGGTGGTCCTGTGGTTGATGCAACCCCCAGCACGGTTCCTCAATGGATCATCCCAGTGAACCCAGGAGCCCCGCATCACCTCCTCCTCCCAGGTCTTGTGAATGCTCAGGTAGGAGGTGTTGATCAGACGGCACAACACCAGATCCGTGAAGTACTGACAGAAGTCCTCAAAGTTCATCCTGGATTCGTCAAAATCAAGGGTAGGGTGGGATCATTTAGGCTTAAGATAGTGACAGGCTGCAAACTAAATGAGACCGCATGAGCCAACATCATGTGGAGAGGTTGAAGTACAGAAGACTCTTATTTGCAATTTTCATCTGTTTGAGCTTTGAGTTATTGTGAAAGCAAAATAAAGCTTCATGAACCATTTGCTGTATTCTCTGACCCCACTACATGGTGCTGTCTGTTCAAAAAGGGGCTCAAAGCATACCTCAAAAGCAAGCCAAGAGCACCATCTAGTGGGGTCAAAAAAAACAGCAAATGGTTCATGAGGCTTTATCTGGCCATCAACCCCACAAATACATCTAACATGCTATGGAAGGGTGGCATCTCACCAGAACTCCCCATCATCCTCAACGGTGACCCCCAGCTTTTCCCGCTCACTTCGGCTCACCTTCTTCCACTCTTCAGAACTACAGGACAGACGGTGGAATGAACCATTGTGAGATGCCAGTGCTGTGGGCTTACGCGCAAGCATCCACATCCAACTTTCACCCAAATGAAACCTGATCAGCAGATGCATCAAACCACCGAATCCCATATCAGAATGCAGAAAATCACACAGGAAAACAACCCAGTGGTATCCGATGCTGTAACAAGACACTACTGCTCGAAATATCACACCAGCCAAATGCGTAACAAAGTGACATGCTGGCAAAACTCGCAGTACCACACAAGGACAGTAGGTGGAGCACTTGTTAGGGATATGGAGCTAAGACAAGAAAC
The DNA here is from genome assembly GCF_048594095.1 of Paramormyrops kingsleyae. Lineage (NCBI taxonomy): Eukaryota > Metazoa > Chordata > Actinopteri > Osteoglossiformes > Mormyridae > Paramormyrops > Paramormyrops kingsleyae. The sequence goes on from NC_132814.1 coordinate 3,876,408, forward strand.
TACTGGGCTTAAATCCCAGGCAGGGAGTTTCTGCTGAACCCTTGAAAGAGGTAGATATCTGGGTATAAAATGAGCAGAACTGAAAATCCATCCCAAAGATTCATTGCAGCTAGCTTCCCTGCTTTGTTGTAAGCCATCATAGTGTAATTTAAAATAAACCATCTCAAGAATCCAACCCAGTTCTTTTACGTTTTCACAACACCACAGCAAAGAGATTGTGTTAGAAATACAAGAAATCTGAAGATATAATCCTAAACCAACTCTGATTATTGGCAAATATTAAACCCTTTTTCAAAACTAAATATAAATTATATGAAAGCCACGGTTATATTCGTTAATAAAGAAATGGAGAACTCATAGCAGCCATATATTTTTGCTAAAGTCGGGATAAATAATTAATTTGGGAACTATTGCAAAAAGATTGTCTATATTATATGTTCTATATTATATATACATTGTCGTATTATGTCAATATACACTTATTGACTGAAGTCTTTGTCCTGCACCAAACAAATTCCAGTATGTCCTACATTTGGCCAATAAAGTGTCCTGGGCTCAAAATTTAATAAGAATCCTTCGCCTGCTGAATAATTTAGATGGACATTAAAGCCGAATCTCGAATCTTCCCCATATCTGTCCGGCCTGAGTGTGGATGAGGAGAGCAGTATAAATGAGGAGAGGGAGACAGACGGAGGCCCGTAGAGAATCTTTATCGCCATTCTCTTATTACAACCTCAAACATCCGGCTTCTGGGCAGATGGCAAGAGCTGGAATTTCAGATGGCAGAACTTTTTGGCCACAGTGAATGTTGAATATCTTTCATTCTCTGTGCCTTTGTGCTCGCTGACCCCTGCCGGAGCAGGCTGCCGGTCTGCCTGTCGACATCTTGCAGCCAGAGGAACAGAGCACTCAGCACCAGCTTTCCAGAGGCAGACATATTGGTTTGACTATATTGCTGGAGTCTGGAATGACTAACAATAGATCTCATTCTCCATCTAGAATAGCCAGCTTCCATTTCAGGCGTCCAGATATTTTCTCAATAAATTATGCCTTATGCATGGTTGTAACCCCTTCACTTGGCCAGATATTTCTGCTTTTACATACTACCAGATATAAATTATATTTTTTATTTTCTCCTTAACCCCAAATAGCTGGAGAAGCTTAGGATAAGCACTCAGCACCCATCACATGGGTATTACAGCAGATCCCCCGCCTGGGATTCAAACCTACGACCCTTTTCTTCCAGTTCCTGAATTGCCTGTGACTTGAAGCCCATTTTGTTCCCAGGCTTGCAGTGACCCCCCTCACCAGCGGGATTCTGTGAAGCACAGAGCATAACGCATCATAAAATGCCAGTTTGGAGACATCTGCTCAGACCACACCCCCAAATAAAACTGTAACAACACGGTTACAAAGCCTGTCATTTTCATTTATGTTGAAGCATTAATGATCATCCTGGATGTAGGCTTTTCTCCCAGGGGGTGCAAAATGAGAGAGCCCAACCAGTCATTCATCCAGATAAATAAATTTGTAACAAAAAACAAAATAAATACATTTACAACAAATTATTATTACATAGAAACAAAAGCCACATTTTCAAATTGTACAAAAACAATTCAATTTTATTGAACTTAATATGTTCAAATATATTTTCATGTGACCAGTAAGGGGTGCACCCCCAGCACCCCCGGTAAAATCACCTATGATCTTGGACAATGCAGAAGTCGTTTTGATTTCCTGTAGAGTATCTACTCCGAAGTACTGCGTGAAAGGCATCCCTGCCTGAAGGGGGCAGCATATTACCTGTCACTCCAGGGCCCGCTCCACTCCTTCTCCCCCCAGGGGTTCCTCATGCGTATCATGCAGAGCTTCTCGGACTTGAAGAAGGCGAGCAGGCCATGGCCCAGGCGCACCTTCCGCACGTCGGTCACAGCATAGGCATGGCCCTTCACCAGGCCACACTCCAGCCGTGCCTCCATGTCTTCCACCGTGGTCGCCTGGGAAACAGAACGGCGGGCGCACTGAGTGGTGAAGGTACGGCCCTCAAGCACCCCCGAGGATGATCGTAAATAAAGCACCACTGTCAGCGAGGGTGACACAGGTCGTTTATCAATTTACATGCGCTTCTGGATTTGCATTGCAGGGGGAGAGGAATGCAGATGAGGGTCCGACTCCTGGGAGCCTCCTCATTCAGTCCTCAATCAAATTTCCACCCCATTGGCAGCACTGCAGCAACTCTCGAGCTGGGAGCAGAATTCTGCAGGTTGCTGCAGCCTGTGCTGCCACTATTTCAGAGCTTTGTTTTTAAATAACTATTTTAAAAGCCTTCTGAGGAAAAATAACAAGAAACTTGAAATATACAGTTGGACCAGCTTGCAGGTTATTATTATTATTATTATTATTATTATTATTATTTAGGAGATTTATGCTGAGCTCTGGTGATGTTGAGCTCTAATACCCGAGATGTGGCTACTCCAACAAGCCGCAGTGTGTCCCACCCACTCAGCACCAGCCCAGCCCCTCACCCTGATGGAGCAGCTGATGAGCCCATCCCGGTTGTGGACCTTCAGGACCCTCTCGAACAGCTGGTTGCGGGTGGCCTCGTCTTGAGCGTACTGGCCCTCCAGTAGGTCCACTGGCTCCGACACCCCCCCCGTGAAGTCTACCAGGGCGTCGGCCGTGTTGCCGCCATCCAGCGCCTCATAGCAGCCATATACCCTGTCAGGAGGTAGTGGGGGAGAACATGGGAGGTGAACATTAGCTAATTTAGAGGAAATCTTATAAAGGTCATAGGTCACACATGAACTTCAATGGTCATAAATAACACTGATTGAACAACACTAGCAGAGCAACACTGGTAGAACACCACTAGCAACATGTAGTGTTATGGCTGGAGCCAAAAATCCTCAAATAAGTTGTCAAAAAGGGTTCAAGCACAGAACAAAAGCTCGACCCATAAATCCCATTTAGTTGCTTTAAGGTCTGGCTCCAGACCATGGTAGGCTATACTTGCTTGGCATAGGCCTTCTCCACAAGAGCGCTCCAGAACTCATTGCTGTCATCTGAGTGGCAGTAGACCAGCTGGTTGTCCACGGTAGGTAGGCGGTCATCGATCACCACATCCACCCATTCGCCAAACCGCCAGAATCGAAAATGAAAGATGCCAGCATAGGTCTCAGGCTTCTCAGTGTCCCACTCCTGCTCCTTCCAGTCCGGAATGACCTGGACACACCCATAAATTCACTCACGCTGTAAGCCTAGCCCAAGGGTAAATGTCCTGCCCACCCACAGCAGGAGTAACTCGCTTAAATCAGTCAGCTTATTTCACACATCTGGAATACGTTGGATACGTTTGAGAAAATTTCTGTGGACTTCAAATCAAGTCAAGGCAAATCAGCTGGGGCTTTATTGTCACAACAGTAATATTTATTGTAACACCAACCATTTCCTTGTATGAGGACGGAGCGAGTTTTGGTTCCCAATACTGTAACGTATGACGAGCAAGCCTGACTTTAAGTAATTTTAGTAATATTAAACTGAACTGGGATTTAATTGAACAAAATCAAATTACAATATGAATACCACTAAGCAACACTGGGATTTCAAAAACAGAGTAATTTCTGTAAACTTGAAAATAAAAATGCGTTGAATAAAAAATAAGAGTTTAAATAATTTACAATGTTTGTTGTTTCACAATTCTGCAAACAGGAGAATTGCAGATTCCATTTCCAGTATGAGTCCTTCAGTGTCAACCGTAGTGATGGACAAAATGAACCATTTGCTGTATTTTTGACTCCACTAGATGGTGCTCTCTGTTCAAAAAACAGCACAAAGCATGCCCCAAAGCAAATAAAGAGCACCATCTCCTGGGGTCAAAAAATACAGCAAATGGTTAATGAAGCATCATTTTGTCCATCACAGGGAAACTGTAATTCTTTACGGCTTGGTGAGCAAAAATGGAGGGGAGGGAAGGAATGAAAATTAAGCTGTTTGTCAACAGCCACATCAGTCAGAGGTCTGGCAGGGGGCGCTCATATCCCACAAGGTGACTCGTTAGCTAGATATATTTTGAGCACAATGTGAGAATCATAATTAAAATGTCATTGTTTCATCTCAAAAAGAAGCCTATTTGACGATATACATTTTGTACAGTGTACAACCATTGGGCATCTTTCTATTTATTTTATACCTTTTAAAAGACAAGGCAACTGAGTTATTTTCACTTCATTATTTCATCAGAATAATCGACAGAGTAATGAAAATTGGGATAGAAAAGTACCTGATAGCTCAAGGGTGTCAAACTCCAGTCCTGGGGGGGCGGAGCCCAGTGTAGTTTAGTTCTTTGTTCTTTCCTATTCTACCACAAATGATTCAGCTCAAGAGTTGTGTTCTAATTAGCACAAATTGAATCAGGTGTTAAACGAGGGTAAACCAAAAACTGTGCAGGGCTCTGGCCCCCCAGGACTGGAGTCTGACACCCCTGTGATAGCTGCAGCCATAGGTGGCATCGTGGCTCAGTAGGTGGCGCTGTTGTCTCCCAGCTTCCGTGCTGGGGTTTTGAATGCCACCCCCGCTTTGTGCATGTGGAGTTTGTATGATTGCCACATGTCACATGGGTTTCCTCTGGTCCCTCCCACAGTTCATCACACGTGGTTAGGCTAACTGGTGTATCTACATTTCCCATAGCTTGTGGCAAATTACTGGCATTCTGTCCAGGGTGTGGTCAGCCTTGTGCCTGTCGCTGCTTGGAACAGACCCTGACCCCGATAGCCATTTGGATGATGGATATCATAATGTGCGGCTTACAGCTCTGCATGTTCAGATGAACAAGGTCTTTTCATTACACACAAACACACACATCCTCTCACTCTCTCTCTATCTATATCACCCACACTCTCACTCACTTTCTGCCACAGTGACTCCCTGGAGGCCAAGCTAGAGCAGGCTGCCACAAACCAGCAGTTCCCCAGCTGTCCCTGGTGCAGGTCATGGGCGCTGATTCCATCCACAAACAGGTGGGGGTCATCACACAGCTCCTGGAGTCCAGGCAGGGATGGAGGAGGGGGCAAGAGAGAAAATATAAGAGAGAGCAACAGGGTGAGAAGATGAGGGGGAAGATCATAAAAGAACGGGAGAAGGTGGAGAGTGAGAGAATGCTGGGAATGAACAGGTTACAGTGCTGTGTGAGGAAACGATAGAACAAGATACAGGATAAATGTCGAATATGTTGAGGACAGTTACAGAGGAGAGAGTGGAGTTGATAAGATGGAGGAGATGCTTTACCTTCAACTGCCTCACCAGTCTATTTACTGTCCTAGCGATAAGGTCTCTGTGGGTCTAAGTATGAATAACAATTAGAGGGAGAGACTGGGAGATACAATCTGGCAACAGCACGGACTCCCAGTCCAAGTCTGCAGTGACAATAAATCTACAGCAGGGGGCACAATGTTACTTTCCTAATATTATTGCTGCAGTGACTGTTCTGGCCTTCAAACCTGTATTTTTAAATAAGAACTGCCGACAAAGGTTACGTCTTTTGTTCAGGTATTTAATTCTGAGATATTCATTGTGGTGACTATGGAGACACTGTAAATTCCCTGAAAGACGACCCCAAGTGATTGGCAGGCGGCATTGGAGAGCACAAAGAGACAGATAAGACAGCCATAACTCAGTTCTCCGTAGCAGTTTGGGAGGCTAAATCAGAGGTCGACTCAGCAGAAACAAAGTAAAAACTGGAAATCACAAACAAAGGCCCTCTGCCCCGTCTCAAATTCCCAGCATCCTCTGCACTAAGAACCCATAAAAGCCACCTATTAAGCACTATAACCATAATGACACACACTCCTTTACTTCCTCTGTGCAAGCCTGAAACTACAGTCATAAATATGGTTTATGTCCCTAACCACACTCATTTATCTAAATCAGAGTAAAATGTCTTGCATAGTCTTATAATGTACAGACTGTAACACTAGCTAAGATTAAATATAGGCATTAAATCCATGCTAGACAAGGCCTGTGGACCACTTACATCTTCATCTCCCTCTCTAAATGCCCTCTGCTGCCAGCCTATTGGATGAGCTGAGTCACTAAACTGGATAATAAATACCCCTCCCTAAACCAGTCCAGACCCAAACCATAACCCTAGTCAGTCTAGACCACGGAACCCAAATTCATATAGGCCTCTGATCAGCAAAGAACCGCAGCCAGAGGCAGCAACGACTTATGGATTCTGCTCAGATGGGCTTGGACTCCCCGTGTAACCAATGGGACTGTCAGAATGACCGGACATAATGAGACATTGTGATGTTCCAGCCGATTGTATTACAGAGGCTGTCAAATTGAACACCGACATGCGGCAAACACGCTTACTCAAAACCTGAAAATGAGCTTGTCAGATAGAGGCTTGCGAGGCTTGGTGCCATCAAACATTATTTATTAAACCCAGGGAAGGTGTGCAACTGAACCAGCCCAAAGCACACCAAGAAGATCTCCCTTACCAAGCTCATCTGTAAATTCCAGACACATCCAACCAGAATATTTTCCCGAGTTTAGCTTTCGAGAGAGTGACATGCAGGAGTGAGAGAGCCAAGTGATGCAAGACAGGTGTTACTCTGCAGAATGCTGATGAATGTGTCTGAGAGATTGACGCGTTCGTGTAACACCGAGTGCAGGCGCCTCACCTTTGGTCTCTTCCAGGTGACCCGCCCGATGCGGTTTCCATGGTAGAAAAGGGACTCGTCGACGGCTGGAAAGCAGGGGTCCTCAAAGAGCACCCCCCTCTGCACGCACTGCCGCTTTAGTGAGGAATACTGTTGCCCCTTGAAGGGTTTCACTGAAGAGAACATGCTGCCGCCTGCCTGCAATTACAACAGACGGCCTCAAGGGCGGCACTGTGGAGATAGGGCCGTTCATTCTGGGGTTAGATGGAACCTTCCACCCACTTCGCATTGGCAGCCTTCTCAATCATCCCAGCATCAATCATCATTGCCTTATTGCTGTTGTGCCTTTGACACCTATGAATGGAGCGATTTCCATCCATCCATCCATCTTTATTTATCTTGGTCTGGGGGGAGGGGCAGCACAGAGCACAAGGCAGGGGAACACCCTGGACGTGTTATGTGAGGAAATTCCTTGAATTTCATGCCAGCTGAAGAAGAGGCGACGACAGCAGACCAGGCAGCGCTTTTAGCGAGATCCACTTACAAAGAGCCACCAGACACAGTGGCAGCAGGGATCACAATCTCGCAGGCATTATAGTGCATTCAAGGCATATGTCAGAAAACTCCAGACATGTGTACACACCAGCGGGGAATGAGTGATTCCTAACCAGGTTAGAACCTTCCAAAGGTTAGTTTCAGGAGCTGGTTATGTCCACAGTTCATCTCAAACAAAATTTAAAACAAATAGCAACTAAGTAGTGAATATAGTGATATAATATTAACCACAACTGATCGCCCCTTGGCTGTAATGTCTGCCATTCCCAGCGATATTACCCTCCGTCACGACATCATTGTCTCCCCCCGCCTGACTGCAGGGTGTGCTGGGGGGTAATGGTAACCCTGGAAACGGAGACTGCTATGTGGGCGGGGTGGGGGGAGCCCACGCAGTGTGCGGAGGTAGGGTTCCTCTCCGGCTCAGAGGAGAGAGTCCCCTGGTGAACTGCGGGACACTGTGAAAATACGTCTCCCCCAAGATAATATCCATGCTACTCATCAGCCCTTAACTGCTGCGCCTCATCCAGTTACGGTATCGCTCCATGGGGCTTTTGCTCCCTGTCCGCATTGATCTGGTCAGCAACCCCTGTCACAGAGCATGGAGGAGGACAAGAGAAGGAAGGGGCTCTCCTGCCAGTAGCCCATGGAAACGGGGCTCGGTTTCCAGGGTGATTCTTTGGCTGGATAAAAGAGACGACCCCACTAATCTCGTTAGTGCCGTGTGTGCGGTCGCACTGGCTTGAAGGAGAATGGCATTTCCTTACAGAGAGACACTGGGACTTAGCACCAAGACGGAACCCGAGAAATACATTTGCTGTCCCACTCTTCTCTTACCCCAGTCATCTGGGAGATTATTAAAATTCAGCACAAACAGATTTAAAACTGATCTATAAATCAATCCATACCGAAGAACCCTCCAGCCAAGTTCTGAAACATATAGCTACCTTCGTTGTTAAAATCACACATTTTGTTAAGATCAGCGGCCGTCACCTGGAATTACACCTATAACGAAGTAGTGACATAGATGCTGGGACAGTGTAAGTTTCGAAGTGGGCAGGTGCATCCGAACACAACCACAGGCATCCTCCTCAGGTGCAGATGCTATGATGACGCTGAAACATGGAGGTGTTTACAAGTGCTGCCCCCACAGCATGCGCTGGGCTGAGGGTTGGCTTGCACACACCTTGCCACACAAGCGGCGAGTGAAGCTATGCATGTGAGGAGATTACCCTGTCACAGCCCAGTGACTCAGGTCCAAAACACAGTTATGCAGACAAAGCCTCCTACTGGAGGGGGCTTCCCTTGCGGTCTGTTGCAGTAGTCACTCAGACGGGAGGGGGCTGGACTATGCCCAGAATTAATGAGAGGGTAACTCGGTGAAGCTTCTAGCTCTATTCTCTCCCTCCATCTCCTAGATACAGAGGTTTTCCCAGGGTCTTTGCCGGCGCCGTATAAACTACCGCGCTTAAGCGCGCCGGTCCAGCATCCAAGTATAGCACAGCTTTGTTGGAGCCTGATAGACGCTGATGTATTTATACGCTTTAATCTGGTCGCATGCCAGCGAAAAACAATAACAATGATATATCCAGGGGTGGAAATAAAAGATATTGCACGTATCAAAGCAAGTTTTACCGCGACGTAACCGTTTATTGGGTCGACATCCCTTTGAGCTCGATATGACAAAATGCTCTCTGTCAGTCCTTCCTGGACTGACAAGCGCAGACCCTACTCTGCTCAAACATCCAGTGTACAGCAGCGCAAGGCGTCATCAAGCCATCCCTGCACAAAAAGCATGGACCGTGCCATTAATCAGGCGATAATCGGATCGCGATCTGCGCTGTCATTTGCAAGCGTAATGCGCTTTCCTTAAGTATCTCCTCTAATCTGTTATAATTTCCTGAAGTCCCCCTCCCCCAGACACACTCTCTCACACACGCACGCATTGTACAGGCAGTCTCCTTTTGATGGGTGCTGCAATCCCTTACCCGGGCAGGGTGACGTGCTCTCCGCTTTTCCGCGCTTCCAGCGACGCTCTCGGGTGTCCCGTGTTTCACTCCTGCGACGCGATGCACGATTTCTCTCCGGCGTCTCCTCTCACAAGCCGGGGAGGAGCCAGCAAGCGGAGCATCTACTGCGACTGAGCATGTGCGATCCTGAACCCGTGAGCCCGGGCCCTTATGCGTTTTAAATACAGTACAGTAATCTTCCCCTACAGCAAGACGACGTGGTGCTACCGAAACTCAGACAGCCCATCAATCAATCACGCTGCTTTTGGCCTTCATGTATAATTTGCATGGAATAATCACAAGTTCCTTCCGAAAGAAGAAAAGTAAAATTCCCTTCTACCTACCATTTATATTTCTACCCAGCTAGTCCAGCTGAGAACAATGGTATGATGACAAATTTGTGAGAATAAACTAAAAACATTTTTATTAAACATTGGGATTATTTAAAGAGGCCAATCCTTTTCCGTGACAAATCTGAAAGCAATGGTCTTTAAATAAAACGCGAAGCTCTATAAATGACTGCGCAAGGCGTGATTAGTGCAATTAAATTATACATTATAATAAGAAGAGACACTGAAAAGTGACGGTAACACGTCCAGATTTTCATGACAACGTGGTACTTTAATGCCGCGCTGAGTGACAGCGAGCCGAGGAGCGCATCTGGGAGTCCCGGTGCGGCCATAAACCGGTATGCTTAATAAGCGAGCAACGGCTGTTACATTATTTATGCATCCAGCAGCGCAATAACGTCATCCTGGCATTCAACTTACTCACCTTGATTTAATCATTAAATTAGCAGATTATTACCTGTAGCGTTTGTCTGTGTGCTTACCCCCGCGATTTCCGACACTCACGACTGCTCCAGGATTTGGATTCGTGTGCGCCACACATTAAATTATCTTACACATTGTTTCACCCCATTTTTACAAGTGAACAAACCTGGGGACTTCCCAGTAAATATCACATGCTATAAAAAGACTAATTCGAATGAATAATAAAAACATAATGACAATTTCATGTCATATTCGCGTAGCACTACGTTGTCTCCGTCTTGTGGACGACAAGCGAAATAGATTGATAAATATTCACCACTTATCTCGGTTAACGTCGCGTGGCTTGGATCCCCTGCCAGACGTCATCCGGCACAAGGCTGGAATACACCTTGGATGAGATGCCAGTCCATCTCAGGGCAGACGCGCTCACACGCATAATCACTCCACGGGAAATCGAGAGACACATGTTAACATAAATGAACTTAATTACCCTGCGGCGAAAAACCGCGGTGTGCAATAAAAGCATACGGAAGCCAAAAATTTTCGATTACCGATAACAGTGGAACATTAAAATCGTGAAAAAAATGGCATAAACCGTAGAAACTTTTAATGGCTTGTACCACCGCACCACAAATACATGCTGTATATTACAAATAATACAACTGTAATAAGTAAAATTTAAATGAATCATCATACTATAAGGTACTGTAATTACGCTATCTTTATGTTACTAGCAAAACTACCTTATAACAACTGACATACTTTTGAATTTGTACCAACATCGGCCAATTTTGCATCATCTGAGCACTGTTACCATCATTTTGGGCACGTAAATAACCACAGGCCTGTCCCCTAACTTGATTTACAAATTATTACCATTTGTACCATTTAAAATTAGACCTTGATTGACAAATTAACAAGGCAATCAAGCATGAATTAACAGATTACAAAGATGTGGAAGTGTTCCACCTTGAGTCTCTGTTGGTAGTTTATTTCTTACCATACCAGAGGAAATAAGCGAAATTAACATATTTTAAAAAATCTATCAAGTACTTCATCCCTGGGTCAAATACACAAGCAAAAGAATGGTCACACCCAACACAACAATATAATCACAGATTAAATACTCAGGAGATAACGGCGATGATCAGTGTAACTTAGAGGTCTCTAAGTATTGGGGTCACTCCATGGTAACAGGAAGAAATTACACAGGAGCTTTGGGAGCAATCGCCTCATTGCCCACAGGTAAATGCTTCCCAGCATTATACAACATGGTAAAAGCAGTTTGGCACGTGTCCCACAGCAGGGTCACTAGACTGTACAGAAGGCCCATTCCCCATACCACCACAATCCCAAAGCTAGCAAGTCCATTCTTTATTCCCATTACCAAAAACATTTTATTAACAAAGATGGGACTAAAATCAACTAAAGCAAAACACAAAGCCCAAATGATGTTCCAACACTGGTTTTGTAATCATGGCCCCAGACTGGGTCAAACTAAGACAGCGCCCCCATGTGGATATACAAGCCTGATGCAGTCATTTGGGGGCAAAGAGTGAAGTGTCTAGTGGGATGTAACAGCAGTCCTTGCAGGAGTGCTGCTGGAGCGAGGAAGGGCACACCGATTCCCATGCTGTGCATCTTATTTTCATCAGCCTTCACTGCTACAATGCAGGTCGAACCTTCTGCCATTCAACAAACTCGTCCAACAGCACCGGCCCTGGGGAGGTAAGGAGGAGGAGTAAGCAGTTATGGGAGCATTCACCACACCCAGAGGATCTGCTTCATTGTGCACATCTCCAATTGACATTTAGGGGTTTTTTTCCCACAAATTAGCAGAGAATATGGAGACAGCAAGGCTGTGTAATGAGTGCATCCATTCACACAGCATGCAGTTGTGTAAAATACACTTTCAGTAGTTATGGAGAACAGAAGTAGAAGAAGAAATACACAAACAGATGCTCATAAATGCTGTGTAACCCTCTGGGGTCTAGGGGTAGGAAACACACTTTCACTGACTGGGGCATGATCACACATTTCTTCAAATATCATAAACTTAATTCATGGCAAATAAATTATTTGTTATATATTTGTTTTGGCATTACACTCATTTACAATATACATTAAAATAAAGATATGTCAGATTTTTTTAAAGTTTGTAATTTGACATCAAAGTATATACATTGCAAAATGCAGTTTGGAACACTTGCAGAAACATTATAAAAGTAAATAGTAAGCAATGCTGGCAATTTGTTTTGATCCCAGATATCTGATCACCAAAGTCTTGGCTACATGAAGATGACTAAATGGTGTAGTTGCAACATTCATTTGGATAAATAAATAAGAAGAACTTAACTCATGTCACTATTTCTGGCTCCTTTCATTGAATATGTAGCAACTTTCATGTGTATGAATGAGCCATTGTCACCTGGCCACGTCCCTCCCCCCTTTTATGGCACTGAAGGGGATGTATCTGGATCGCGTTTCACCGTTGCGCTGTTAATCAAATTACTATGCGAATGCGATTTGAATACGCGCTAATGCGGCTATTTAGAATGTAAATAGCGATCTTCGGGTGAGAGCGGTACTACACGCCCCTGACGCAGGTAAAACAAATTAAGGTGACATGGTTTACTTTTTTTGCTGATTTAACCTAATTAAAAACTTTAATACTTCTGACAATGGACATTTTGAAAAGAAGACAGATTACGGATTTAGCCAGCGTTTTTTTCATGATTCTACATTAAGATTTCAGCGAGATATAAACTGAAATAGACGCGAAAAGTACGCTGCGTTGCCGACGATGCACTCGACCCCAGAGGGTTAATTGCAGCGCACTTACACACAGCTAGCGATGGCCAAATGAAGCCTCATGAACTATTTGGTGTATTTTTTTGACCCCACTAGGTGGTGGTCTTGGCTTACTTTGGGTTATGCTTTGAGCCCTATTTGAACAAACAGCACCATCTAGTGGGGTTAGGAAATACCACAAGTGGTTCATGAAGCTTCATTTGGCCATCACTACATACAGCCACGCAGCATGCAGACTCACAAGCTCCATCTTCATCATAGTTACTAAGATCTGCCTGGACAGTCCTGCTGAATTCTAATACGTTGTACCATTGGTCCTTATTCATCACTTTGTACCTGGATTGCTAAAAGAGGGGGAAAAAAACACAAGAACAGGAAGTCAAACACTAGTTAGTACCTAAAAGCAAAGATAATAAGAGGAGGGGGAGTACAACCAGACGGGGAAAACAGCAACGAAAGTAAACAAATTACATGAGGGTGAAATTGAGCATCTGTTTGTGTGTTGGGGGGAGGGGCTTGAAACAAACCTCCAAAAACTGGTGAAAAACTGGGAACAGCGGCCAAGTGCGGCCCAGAAGCAAAGCTAGCATGGATTTGGCTGTGTCCATATCAAGACTGCGCAGGTCTTTATCCTGGAGAGTGAGAGAGAAGTCATATATAAAGGGGCCAGAGAAGATAAAGAAAAACATGAGAAGCAGAGCGGAATACATGCCGATTCAGCTGAAGGCAAGAAATCACAAGCTGGAGCTCACCCTTGCGAAATCAAAGGCATATCTGTAGATGTTTTTAAATGCAGCCGTGTCATTGAGCTGCGACCTCAAGTAGTCAAGCTTCTCCTGCAAACGCTCGTTGCTGTCGCATCTGTGTGTGTGTGTGTGTGTGGGGGGGGGGTTATGGTGGCAAATATTCAAAGACAATAGTAAAACAATGCTTTATCCTTACAGGTGCAGCAAAATCCCAAATCTATTAAAATGTAAAGAGCATAAAAATGAGAGCAGGATATCAATCACAGGATAAACTTCAGCAGCTCTGCAAGGAAGCAGAATCTCTTACTGTAACGAAGTCATTCCCTTCATCCATTCCTCTTTAGTGAAAAAGCCCATATTTAGTGCATCGAGTTTCCAGGCTAAGACTAACATAACAATCTGCAAAAACACAGAATCAAAGTAAGGTTAGAAACACACATATTTACATGGATGTAAAATAATGCAAAAGTACTACAAGATAACACTACCTGGGCTACACATAATAAGCAGCCGAGTACAAGCTAGTTCCACATACTAAATATGTTTAATTACAACAATGAATGAGGCAGACAGGATGAAATTGAATATATCTGCTACCCCGAAAGTCTAACCAACAAGTATTCTGTATGGTATAGAATCGTTCAAAGCACAAACCTCTATAGTAAAGACCAATCATAAGCTGCAAAGTGCCTGTATGTAAATGCCTTTGTGGAGTTTACAAAATACATTCATATAGCAAAAGTCAGGAGGCTTAGGGAGAAGCTCACGTTTTCAGGCTCAACTCCAATATCCTCGCAGAACTTCTCCATGCCTTCTGGTCCAACAACCTCATCTGGGCCTGAAAACATAACAATCTTACCAGCCTGTACAACAGTTAAGTGAAGGAGAGAGAAGTGGGGCGCTCCAATACTGTACCAAAACATTAAGGAGAGGAGAGCGAACACATCAATTAAATGCTTGTGACGAGTGGCCAGTCCCTGATTTGTTAATCAGAAGGTGCCAGAACGCAAAGGGCGTATGAGAGTAGAGGGATAACGAGGTGGGTGCAGGTCCCGGAAGGCGTATAAAACACCCGGAAAAAGTCCTGAAAACATGCTGTGTATTCTTAAGACTAAATTGAAGCTGATACAGGATATGAAATTGCATGAAAATAGGTCTGCAAAATAAAATGCATACTTATTTGATTCTATTTTGTAAATAAAAACAGAGAGGTCCCAGAACATGTTCCGGCAGGATAAGGTACCAAATAAGTACAGCGTGTGTCTTACAACTTTGGTTCATAAACCTGCATAATGGGGTCGTTTTTTTTTTTTTAGATGTTTGCTTTACAATCTGACATGTGCTCATAATTAGCACTTGAGTCTACAGAGTTTCCCCCCTATACACACATACCTGCATACTCATAAAACCAGGAAAGGCACTTCTTGCTGGAAAAGTGGTCTTCAGGACTGATCAACCTACCCGAAGTAGATGTCCTACAAAAACTGAATGATAGAAACAGAAAAAAAAAATAAGTAGGAAAAACAAGTCCTCGCAGAAGAAGGGTGTGTAACACACCAGCATCACGCAACAGGCACTTCCCCTTTAACTGACAACCTTAGACCTTAGGTCACAAGAACAGCTCCACTGCTTCAGTAAACTGTCTACAGAGTTTAGTAAATTGGCAAAATTACAAGGTATGCAAGTTACTCTGGGTTTGCACCAGTCAAACCAATCCTACTTACAGTAGTACAAATAACAGTAGTAACACTCACTTGGTAATTTTGCATTTCCTGAGTCCGGGATCATCGGAGCCGGATGACTTTCTCTTTTTTTTAACTGGCATACTGAAGTCGGCACTGGGTTTGTCTGGTCTACCTTGGCCTAGAAGTGGTAGTGGTGGGGGGGGGGGGGGGGTATGAGGGTAGAGTCAGGTCAGAACCAGCTCCTCTGATCCCTCCAGAGGGGAAGGAGCTCAAAACACTAGAGGATCTGGCAGCCGTATTGGATGATCCTCAGTCGGCACCATTAGTTTCAATGCAAGGTATCTACTTCTCTACAACGGAGACTTCTGTGTACGCATTTGACGGGAGATGTTCTAGAGCACGGGTGTCAAACTGGAGGGCTGGAGCCCTGCTCATTTTCAATTTTCCCCTCATTTAACACACCTGATTCAACTTCTTGTGCTAATTACCACACAGCTCTTGAGCTGAATCATTTGTGGTGGAACAGGGAAAGAACTAAGCTAGACAGGGCTCCAGCCCCTCAGGACTGCAGTTTGACACCCCTGGTCTAGAGACACATTGGAAAATTGATTTAGACAAATCGTATCGAAAACACAATATGACATGATCTTCAAAAAGGGATACCTGGCTTCCTATAAATTTCTGGTCCTCTTGTCCATTCAGATCCTCTATTACACACACACACACACACACACACACACACACAGAGGGAGAGAGGGAGGGAGGGAGAGAAAGAGAGAGGGAGGGAGAGAAAGAGAGAGAGCAACACTAGTCAGGTACAAACAGCCTTGAACATGACTTACATAATTCAGGAGAATAGCAACCTCCTCTATTCTAATATTTTAGAAAAGTTACTATTAATCAAGGTTTTCTGCTATAGACACTACGCAGGATGGTTCCTTACCGGGCTATCCAGAGACTGGTGTCAAGCAGTACGGACAGTTACTTCACTGCATGAGGAGCAACAAAAACAAGAACCTTTTCAGGAAAACAGAGACGTTTTTATCTATTGCATATATTATTTCGACTTTCTATGACAAACAAAATCAGAGCTGCCCGTAAATAATTTCCAGTTTGTCGCAAAATGGAAAATACAATACGGACGGCAGTAACATTCCAAGAATTAAAATTAAAGCCAGTTACAAACGTATAACACCGATCATGCCCTGTACAATAAGCGCATAAGGAAAAAGGAAGAAAACAGAACAGCAGCATTAACTAGTTTTGTTATTCTGCTTTGACTCATGAGAACCATTTTGTGGGAGACTTGTCTGTCATCAAGTGTTGGCTGTACGTCGGATAAAATGAGGGATCCCTGATTATTATTGACTATCAGCTCCAGAGCACGTTTAACACAGATTAACCAGAAATGCAGATGACACACGGTCCTCTGACTGCATCCAGAAATCTGTCTTATTTTATTTGGTCCTTTCAGTATCGAAATACAACTGCGCCACCAGCAAGTGGCACGACTCTCGGCAGCATACAGCGATAATGTACGTGCATCATATGGACTGCAGGGCCAGTCCGATTACACGCTGTACGCCTACTGGACTCATACTGGTTAGTTAATAAAGCGGCATCGATGCGGTCTCCTAAGGCAGCAGGGTTTAGGTCAGACCTCATGCAGAAAACCCAGACAGCTGGACACGGGCAGCAAGCGCAGTAGCAGTTCCACGGCGCCGGGTTCGTTTTCTTTATTTAAACACATCGACCTGCACTGGGTGCTGTGGTGGTTACCAAGCTGGTTGCCCAGTTTCTTTGTTATGTGTTGAGCCAGCAGTCGACGAGTCAACCATCCGGCTGACCCATTAACCGTATTGCCATCAAGATAGGCTGCATTTACCCTGGGTCAACACGATCACCGTATCGGCGTCGGGGATCTCACACTAGAGACACCAGAGCTTAAATACGGACTTAACCAGCCGGTGATGGCTACAAAGTAGCTAGCCGCATATGTGCAGCACATCGGGGTCCCTAACTGTGGTAGCTACAAAGTAACTGAGCTGAAATAAATAACCTGACGCGACTGATTCGCAGCTGCTGCGCTGCCGCCACATGCAGAGATGTACCCGTGCTAGTGATCCAAACCTTGAAATTTCAACAAGCCGCTCTCTCGTACGCCCGAAATGTGACGCCTGTCCACCGGCAAGGATGTCAATAACTGGTACTTTATCACACCGGCACTGCGAACTCCCATCTTCCGGGGCAGGAGCCGCTCGGGCGGTACCGTGTCACCGCCAGAGGGGTGTCACAGAATTTTTTATTGACGCACAAAAGCCAAATAGAACAGAAAGCTACTTTTATATATCAAAAAAGCATATATAATATACTTAACTTCGAATAATAAAATACACACATTACAGAGTGCTGCACTGTGTTATATTCGAAGTACTAGTTCCCATTTGTAAAAGTGGTCCGTTCCAGGTGTTGAAATACAGCGCACTGGTTTGGCGTTACGTCACTCCGTTTATGTTACCAATAGAGACTGATGGAAGGCGAGCCACTTCAATAGGAAAGGTTGGTCGTTATGCATCTCCACAGGCTAAAGTTTAAACCGATTTATATGTGACTTAATAAGGTTACATGAAAAGCCGAAAACACAAGTCAGCGCATTTTTTTTTTTAAAAATACCCCCTTTATTTAACGTTATTGAAGCGATAGCTAGTGATTCCCAGACAATCAAATTTTTAAAATGTCCATTATGTATATCCTGAGTGCTTTTCAGGTTCATGCTTGCTAGGAAAGTCGGACAGGACACAAAATGAAGAATGTATATTTCACAGACAAAATCTTTAATCAAGTGCATGTCATTTACACCCACCAGTACCCCAGGGGGGCACTAATGCACAAAGTGATTCCAACAATTTCAGACCAGTGAGTAGTGACAAAAGAATGTCAAAAGAGTGAGAAACAACCCAATATCAGCAAAACTGAACACTGGAGTAATTTATTTGGTTCAATGCCAAGCTGAGAGCAAAGCTTTAAGGGAGGGATTATGACTGAAACCTGCTCTTGTGCTTTCACATACACCCAAAGGCAACAAAAGCTTCTAAACCGTAGAAGTGGATTGTTTACACCAGTGTTTCTCAACTCGGTCTTCAGGGACCCCCAGACAGTCCACATTTTTCGCTCCCTCCCAGCTCCCAGTGCACCTGTTCCTGATTGGCTGGGAGCTGGAAGGGAGTATAAAGGTGGAAAGCCTGGGGGTCCCTGCGGACTGGGTTGAGAAACACTGGTTTAGATCATCACCAGCAGGGGTGGTTCAGGTAACTCTAATGGAGGGGAGAATTACAGCAAACACTCCTTAGACAGCATGCGCACTATCCAACAAAAATCCACATGTAGTCATAAATGTGTTTTAATAGTATATTGGTGCAACTTTGACCATACTGACTTCTTCTGCATATTGCGGAACACTTCTGTTAATTCTAGTATAAAGCTAGTGGTTATATACTCCAATTCTCCTTTGAAATGTCAGTAAGATCTGCTTCCAAAGACAGCCATGAATTGCTCTATTTCTGAGTTCCGAATCATGCCAAAGATGTTCTCCTGAGCTGAGATCTGAGCTATTAAAATGTCCATCTGTTCCTAGCTATTCTTTGCAAAAGTTCCAGAAAAATGTAAAGTTGACATATATTTGCAGTGGCCCCTGCCTTTGTGTAGAATGGTGCAGATACAAGCAGCTTGTGCTGGTAATCTATGACAGCCCAATATCAGCTTGCAAGTGGTAGCATTTGGAATTACACTTGAGTTTTCCAGTGCGATTCATTATCAAATACACTATACGGTCAAAAGTATGTGGACATTTCTGTTGGTTAATTAAACCACATCCACTGCTGACACTACTGCACAAGCACAATCATACCATATCTGGCAACAAACACTTGGTACTCATGCAGAAGAGATTAATTGCTTTCAACGTGATACCCACATAGGCACCATCAGTCAGTTTGTACAATTTCTGCCCTGCTAGAGCTGCGCTACTCAGCCGCAAGCAAAATGGAAACATCTGGGGGTAAGTTCAGCTGAGAAGTTGGGGCCACGCAGGCTCACAGACAGGGACCTGATCACCCAGCATCAATACCTAACCTGAATGGCAGCAAATCCCACCAGCAATGTTCCAGCATCTAATGGAAAGCCTTCCCAGAAAAGTACAGGTTCTTATAGCAACAAGGGATGGATCAACTTCATATTAATACCCTTTGTTTTGGAAAGAGATGCTGGGCAAGCTGGTATCTGCATACTTCTGGCTATATAGTGTATATACAGAACTAAACCATCTTTGTTCATAGTACTGCAAATAACTTTTACACATTTATGTCTTCTGAGGAGACAAGACTAAAACTCAGTCTTGTGCTCAATCATTTGCATTTTTAGAGCAGGTTGATGAGACTAGTATCCAGTGCATTGGTGCTTTTCCTGGCCCCGAGTCCTTCCAAATTTCTCAGAGAGAAAAGTGAAATCCAACAGAATATTTAAAGAAACCATGAGTGTAGCCAAAACACATACAGTATATATGTGCCAAGAAACTGGCATGGACACACATGTGGCCACAATGACCAATAACTGATAAAATCTTAGAACTTATTAACTCTTTTACCACCACCGGCCATCCAAAAAAAAAATATCTGTAGTGTAACTGAAGACTAGAAAATTGGTATTTAGAAACATACTTAACCAAGTTTCCACTGTGAGCTAACTGGATGAGGAATGCAGATTTTCTGGAACTATATTTTAGACTAACTAAGCTCTGTCTGCCCCCAGCTCGCAAACTGACATTCCCAGGAGCTTGATCTGAAGCAAACGTTCATTCAACATCCACAGAACATCGACAGAGCAGAGGGCGGCTTCCGAATGACACAGCCACTGACTACTAGGTGCAAGTGGGTTCAAACTAGGCAGAGACATTGCACTTATCAAACTGGTTCCCCTTCCATGAAATCTTTTGAATCCCAGTTCTGTAGAAACATCCCATCCCTGATCATCTCCTATACAGGGTGAGTGGGTGTACAAAAAAGCAGTACAGGAGACTACACCCCCCCACAGGAGGGAAGTTCTCAAAATCAGTAACAAGTACTGCAGCAAGGCTGCATTTACAGTCATCAAGTGTCTTCAGCAAGTCCAGCACAGAAAACCAAAAAAAACAAAACGGCCCAGGACCATCGGGAGTGTGTGGGTGTGCAGAACTGCGGGTGGAACGGAGAATTTAGTGTTCGTTCTGCAGGTGGCGACTCTGCTGTGTTCCAAGGTCTATATCAGTAGTTCCAGACACACTGCAAAAGCCATGGTCGAAATGCCTCTGTTTGAGAGTCCCACCAGACATCATAGCCGTCTTTCATCCTCTCCATCATCAACCTCATCATTACCAGCACTACGCCACATAAAAAAAGGTGTTGATGTCTATCTCATCCCGCTGAATGTACTTATGATCAATCAACCACTCAATCTGCTCCTTGATCATCTTCTTCTGGGGCAAGAACATGTTCTTCAGGATCTCCACTAGCTCAGTCTGGAGCTGGGCATTGTTGATTTTCTTGCGCATCTTCATAATCTGGATGATGGCTTCCTGCAATAGTAGGGCAGGAACATGACTGGTCAGGGTTTTCAGCTGAGTCAGAGTTGAGACTGGGGCACCTGCCTGATGGTCAGTGACCTACCTGTGTCCTCAGTATCCTCAGCTGGACGATACCCTCATTTTCCTCTTCCCGCATCCGGTCTGTTGTGAGCTGCAGCCGGCCAATCAGGTTAATCTTCCCCCGCTTCTGGGCTTTGCCATTTTTTCTGGGGAGTGAAGTTGCACATGCTCCGTTAATGGCTTTCCTTCACTTTGGCACATGGTAGTGGTCGGAGATGATTGGAATGCGTGTAGCATTTGCATCTCACTCATTTCATAAGTCAGCAACAGGAGGAGATGCTTACATCAAAGAGAAGTCCTGGTTGACATGGAAGAGCGTGGCATCAGAAAAGTCTTTTGGAGAGGCGACTGGGGGCTCGTAGGACAGTACCTGGCGCTTCAGCTTGGGGAAGGCTACCAGAGACTATGGGTGTAGACAGAGAACATCTGCCAAACAATTCTATAAGCTCCCGTTACTCAGTTCTTGCTGTACCACTGGTTACACACCCCAGACCTCCACCACCTCATCCTTACCCAGAGTGTCCTGCGTAGCTCTGCATCAGGCAGCTCCGTGGCCAGCTTGAGGTTCTCAAAGCTGATCCTTTCCTTGGGCCTTTGGTTCCAAGCAAAGAGCACAGCCAGCTGGAAGGTGGTGACCTCCAAGTCATACTGGCCCACTTCATTCTTGAAGGTGATCTGCAAGAATATAAAAAGTTAAAGGAACAGAGGAACTTACACACAGTGGCCTCTTTATTAAGTACAACTAGACAGGATTGGGAAAATTCACATTTACTTCCAGTGTTTTTCGTTTCCTTTGAAATAATTCTGTTTCTCAAAGCGAAAAAGGACTAGAATGGTACTAAAATGTGATGAATAATCATCTCAACTAAAAATGTCCTTATTGACCACCTCCCTGCCAACAGAGGGCACCACTCACAATGCCATTGGACATGAGGTGGTTCCAGTGCAGCTTCCTGCCACTGTGGTTCTTCTTGTAAAACTCCTCTGCTTCCGGAATGAGGTCTTCAAGTTCAGTTGGCAACGATACGGATACCTTCTCTGAGCTACGTGACCAGGCACCTGCATTCAGGATCTTGATGTTCGCAGAGTCGGCTGCAAGGAGTGCCAACACACAAACACTGAGAAGATGTTTGGCTCTTCTGCTGGACAATCAGGTTATTGTCAGAAAGCAGGAAGTCACCTGGCAGGGCCAGCTTGTTGTGTTTATGCATTTCCTTAAAGGACTGATTCAAGTCCTCAGAAACCTTGATGTCCTGAAACATTCTAGCCAACTTGTTGACGTAATCTGCTGGCATGCCCACTTCCTGCACAGACAGGAAGTGCACATAACCATATCCAAACAGCTTAATTATGCTGAATAGTAAGCAGGTAAGAATTTTTACAGAGAAAGGAAGGCTTGTACCCTGAGCCACTCCACCATGTTCTCCTCAATGTCGCTATCTGCCGAGATGTCCAGGATCAGACGACGAGTGAGATGTGCTTTATGATACCGCATGAAGACGTCCTTGTTCTGGACATATTTCAGCACCAACAACTGGCCAAAATAGCATTAAAAAACACTATTGTTCTTGAAGCATTTCAGCAGCAAAGACAACAAAATTCATAAAGAAGTAGTGATGGGCAAATGAAGCTTCATGAACCATTTGCTGTATTTTTTGACCCCACTAGATGGTGCTCTTGGTTTGCTTTGGGGCATGCTTTGAGACCTATTATGAGCAGAGGGCACCATCTAGTGGGGTCAGAAAATACAGCAAATGGTTCATGAAGCTTCATTTACCCATCACTGAAGAGAAGCCCTACAGCACATACATCCCTTAAAGTCAGTGGATGGATGGATCACTTCACAATAATCAGCACCTTTAGTCAGTAAGTAAGAGACCAGCAGGATGTGCATTCCTACTCACCACCTCCTTGAGCTTGGCCTCAATCTCCTCAGATGCTAGCTTCTTGCTGAGGGGAGTCTTCCTCAGCAGCATGTCGCAATAGTTTGCCAGCAGCTCAGGACACTTTGACTCCGGCTGCGACTTCAGCGCCCCCCTGCATGATGTGTGTATGGGGGGGGGGGGGGAGCAGGACCCATGGGTCAACAGGACTAAACTGAATTTCACAGGCAGCAGTGACGCTGCAGCAAGGCACCCAAAATACAGAGAAGCATTTCGCCGAGAAACATCAAGTCACATAAC
This sequence comes from Paramormyrops kingsleyae, assembly GCF_048594095.1. Classification (NCBI taxonomy): domain Eukaryota; kingdom Metazoa; phylum Chordata; class Actinopteri; order Osteoglossiformes; family Mormyridae; genus Paramormyrops; species Paramormyrops kingsleyae. Next base: position 3,899,503 of record NC_132814.1, read on the forward strand.
ACAGAAAAACAACAAATTGTGACTTCTACTGAAACAAGAACATCAGAGACGTTCAAGTAATGGTGACACAGCTGTGCAGATGAGTTGACCTTTACCCTTTCTGTTTCAGTGGGAGCTCCAGCTTAAATATGGTGGCATCGTTCACCACTGCCTTATATGCCTGAAAATACAGACAGCATCAAAGTCAGTCTCAGGCACTGTAGCCACATCGTCGTCACTGAACTTCCACTTTACTTCTGACGGCTGCCAGACTGCAGGCAGAGACGTCACATAAACGTCGGGATGATGATAGCCGGAGCCGGGCTCACTTTGTCCCTAGCTGTCAGGAAGTGAGGGTCATCTCGGAAGGCTTCCTTCACCAATCTGCTGAAGCGTTTGAACAGCGTGAGGAGCTGTTCCACATACTTCTCAGAGTCCTGAGCGGGGGTGGGAGGGATCAGAAAAATAAGTACATGAAAAGGCTCAGTCATCGCAGAGTATCTACAGAAATAGGACAACACAAGCAGAGAGGACAGGCTCAGTTAGACATGAGGGACGAAAACATCAAGAAATTCATTTCAAGGAATTCAAATGCAAATGTCTAGAACTAGCCATCCTTCAGGAAGAGGGACACCATGATGTCACAAGTTGGACAGGGAACCATGGACACCAGTAACAGGGACAGAGAGCACACAAACACTCACACATTTATCTCAGTGTTGAGACAGTGCAGAGTGCAGAGTTGTTCCTGCTCTGAGCCTCTCGACTGCTATCCCTGTCCAGCTTTACCATGAGTCTTCCAGCCCACAGCTGCTGTAAAAATGACCTACACTCCTTGCTCTGTGTCAATTAGCCCTTGGCCACGGCTCTAAGCCATCCTGCCAAAGGCTTAGAAATATTCAGCTGATAATTTAAAACCTCGAGCACCAAGTCTGGCAGGAAGCTCAAGATGAATTTACAAAGTGCCCGCTTGCTGTGGCCTTCGCCTAAGTGGCGCTCACTCACACTGGTGATGGACTCAGCAGCTGCCACCATATCTGCCAGCCCAGCGCTCATGATGTGCTCCTCTAGGTCCTTCAACATGGGCTCCACACCATTGGGCACCTTGTCCATGAGTGAGAACATGAGGTGAAGCTCTGAGTATGCAGATAACACACACACAGATCAATGTCAGTAGGAGAATATTCAAGGATAAAAAGGCAACCTGCATAAGTCATTTCATTGACAATCAATAGACCACAACAATCTAGATGAATTTACACCAACGCCAAACAAGTCAAAGGGTTATACAGGCAGATGGATTCTAAATAGATATCCTCATGTCCATATTCACATCTCAAACAAAGTGGAACGAATGAACCAAAGAGATGTGGACCTTGGGAGGCATCGATTCCATGTTTCGGTCGGTGGCCGTACTCACTGTCAGTCTCATTCCGTTGGATCATCCCTGCACACTCGACCAGGATCGTCTCTTTGAACGATGACACGAGAACATTCACACAGCAGTCCAGGAGCTCAGAGGGGGCAAAGATAAAAATATACTATACTGTGCAAAAGTCTTGGATAGTCAAAGGAAACATTTTGGGCTATTTATCTAGGCAGTAAGTGAACATAAGCAAATTAAGAGTAACGCAACAAAAACTAACAAGAATTTCTTCTGTTCTCCAAAAGTTACTGATATCTTGTAGGATGGCTAGATGAACATCGCTTCAGTTCCCAAAACCCTCCTTAGGGGCACTTCAGCCATTCCATGCATTCATCTCATTTCACAATCGGCTCACTTAATAATTCCATTAGTTTAAAACGTCAGTGAGATATTGATTGAGCTGTATGAAGTGAGGTAGTGGTTGAGTGAAAAAGATATGTTGCTTAGGAGAGATTTTGAAACGGCAAATGTCAGACTTTTACACCAACATGAAAATCATGTAATTATTTTCTTTTGCCCAGTACTGTATCTTCATACAAATATACAAAAAATGTACATACAAACAAAGCACAGTTTGGTCTCTATACTCCGTTACATAGAGTACAATTTCAATCACCAGAATTCTATCACTAACTACCCTAAAATCTAGCTATTATCTGGCAGAATCGGTTTGTCTGCTGAGGCAGTACTCACAGCTTGTACAGAGTTACAGTCCCGTCTCGTCTCCAGATATCGAAGTGCCCATTGCTCTTCTTCCTTGAGCTTAGCACCTGCCTGAAAGACACATGGAAACTCGCTATGGCAGTGTTTCCCACACCGGTCCTCGGGGACCTACAGTCGGGTTCATGTTTTTGCTCCCTCCGAGCTCCCTGCCAGACAGGCAGCTCAGTGGGAGCAAATACGTGGTCTGTCTGTGGGTCACTGAGGACCAGATTGGGAAACACTGCACTACAGGAATGCACTATGTCTCATGGGTACCTACAGGAGAAGCATGCTTAATGAATTCTAGAGCCTTTATCACCATCTGGCAGAAGGGACTCATTGCTGTGCAGAGTCAAGTCCAAACTCACATATTTCATGTAATCCTGGACCCCATTCTGCTGCAGATATGATGCTGCTTGTGTCTTGTAGAACCTCTCAGTAGAGTTCAAGTAGGCCTTTTCAAAGTTCTCCCTGTAGATTTGCAACTTATCTTCAGGACTGGAGCAGAGGTTCACTATAAATAAAGGATGAGGGGGCAGATGAAGAACAGGACATTGGGCTGAAATGCTCCTCAACACAAAAACTGTACTTCAAAAAACCTGACAGCAGGTGGCATAGCAGCTACCGTAACCCACAATTTCAAATACACAGACAAACTTTTTGCTAAATCATTGTACAAATGCTGTAAGCATACAGCTTGAGGTAATCGTCATGAATCACTCTCACTGTACCTTCTCCAAAGATTCAGTTACATTCCAGGCTAACAGACATCAATATAGATCGATCATCTCTGCCTAAATGTAGGAATGAGGATGAGCATTCCCTTACCATAGGACTCGCGGACACCGATGACCAGCTGGGAATCGAAGGCCTCGCCCAGTCGCTCAGCGTGCACCAGCTTCATGGCACTGTCCTGCAGGCGGCTCTTGATGTTGGAAAAGATGGACTCATTCCACGTGTCCAACATGAGCTGCAGGAATGGGGGATGGACGACCCAGAGGAAGGGTGATTAAAGCTCAGCATGAAACTGGGATGAAACTTCCATGAATGCATGTATAAAGTCATTATCCGATAACTAGACTAGAACACAGAACTTTTCTTGACCTGAAGTTGTCTTTGGACCTGAGTGAGAACAAGAAAATTTTGAAAGAACTCTCACTCTCTCTCTCACTCACACACACACACACACACACACACTTCTGAATTCATATGTTTGTGGGGACTGTCCATTTATATGGGAAAACCCCAATTCCAGCAATGACAACCTTAACCCCTACCCAGCCCTAATCTTAACCATAAGTAATCAAACAAAATACAAGACTTTTGGCATTTTTAGCTTTTCGATTGCAGTCACAGATTTTTATAAAATTTAGAATTTCCCCTTGTAGGGACTGAAAAAAATGGTCCTCATAACATCAAAATAACAGATTTTTATCACATTGGTAGGACATTTGGTCTCCACAATGTAATACATGCATGTCCACAGACACAGACACACATATACACACAGGTGGAGGTAGATTTCAGCCCTCCATCCTGGAGTTTTTAAGCAAAGGTCTTACAAAAATACCAAAACACTTGGAACTGTGATTTTATCTGCTGTGTCTCAGCTCCATTTCCTTCTCCTCCTCCCTCTCACCTTCCTGACGATGCTGTCCTCCACACTGGACTTCTTGTTGCTGCCCTGCTTGCCCATCAAGGTGATCTCCAGCTGGCAGAAGGGCTTGGGCAGGATGTTGCACTGGGTGAAGAACTTGCGCCACTCTGCGATGTAGACCTGGAGGAGGGCGGGGTCATCCTGCTGACTCAGCACTCTCTGCGGGAGGGCGGCACAGCCAATCAGTGATCAGGCACATTTTACAATGCAGGTAGAATGGGTTTTTTTTTTTTTACTCCAAGTGATTCGTTGCTTAATGTAGTCCAGTGTCTATGAAGGTAGGGACTGTGTTGGAGGTCTCAGAAAACAAGCTGGTCAAGAGAGGGAGGAAAACAAAACATTCATAAAACCACAGAAAAATACAGGCGTAATGTCCTTTATCTGAATAACATTCAGTCTAACTGTTCACACAGCTAGATTCACAGATAGTTCACACAGCTAGACTCACAGATAGTCCACACAGCTGGACTGAAACTTGGACTGACTACCGGTTCTGCTCCTCAGGGTACAGGGACACCCCGCGGCTTTGCTCACAGATGCCCAGAAGTGACGGTTCACTCACCACCTGTGTCTGCTTAATGAAGTCTAAGATGTCGTCTTTCAGAGCTTGGTGGATCTTGGCTGGCCCTTTGTCATCCCACAGACAAACAGCGTGGACATCTCTAAGCATGTACAGCCCAGCAATGACAGGACAATACATGGAATAAACAGATAAAGGGAAGAGATCAGATATGACATGTCAGCACCACAACAAGCAGAAAAATTTCAGGAGTACTAAAACAATTTGAACTTTTTCATTACTGTTTATGAACCTATGTAATAAAACTTGCAAGTATACACAGTTTTGAACCTTGGACAATATCAGAGAAAGAGCCTTATTTTCAACACCAAGAAGGAGGTGAGGGCTTGTACTCACGAAAACAGATCAAACCACTGCTGCTTGGTGACCGTCTCTTGGCGAACGAGCTTCAGAACAATGGGACGCATCAAATCCCACTTGTCATCAAATTGTAGGGAGCCTTTGTTCTAATGGTGTGGAGACAGGAGAAGGTTAAGTTATATCTTGCATTACTATATACAAAAATAAGGCAGTGAGGCTCAGAAGCCAGTTCAGCCCTCCCCGAATACGACCAGCCTCAGTGTCCCAGCTGAGGGGGGTCCGAGCCCTTCTATTCCCCCCTTCCACGCCACACCTCCCTGTGACTTCTCCATCCAATGGTGCTTTGCCACTAACAGCAAGAACAGAGCCATACTGCAAACGGACAGTTCTCCATAGTAAGCTATCCGAACTGTAACTGTGCTGACATGGGCCTGCTTACTCGCAGGGCCAAAAGTGTGACCAAACCAAGCTGGTTGTGACGCCATCTGATGGTCAAAATGCATGGAGATAGGGATGTTCTGCGCATGGATTATCTGAAGGAAAAAAGGCATACTTTATATATATTATTCATTTATTATTTATACACTGCCCATCCAAAAAAAAAAGTCACCATTTGAATTTTGTGTTGGGCCACCTTTAGCTTTGATTATGGCGCATATTTGTCATGGCATTGTTTCCACAAGCTTACAGTATGCAACATTTCATCCTTTATTTTCATCCAGATTTGCATTCATTTCTCACCAAGATCCTGTATTGACAAGTGAGTTGAATCACTCCATAAAGCCTCCTTCATCATATCCCAGAGACCTTCAATGATGTTAAGGTCACAACTCTGTGGTGACCAAGTCACGCGTGAAAATGATTCCTCATGCTCCCTGAACCACTCTGTGACACATTCTCTTGCTCTCATCGGAGGCGGACACACTTCTCTCCCTCTCCCTCCCCTTATCTTCCCTGCTTTGCTTCTCTCGTCTCGTCCAGTCTACCGTCTTCTGTCTATACTCGAGAGACCCTCTCAGCCCTGCTCTTCAAACTAAGGAAATCATGGATTTGATCAACTGGTCTCTCAACGCAATTGGCACCATCTTCTCGACGAGAAGCCCAGGTTCAGGGGAACCTGACTGTCCTGCAGGAACATACGCAGCTGGCTACACGATGGACGGATGGGAGAAGTGGAGGGTCGTGTCTGGCAGCTCTTTCCGTGGAGGACATCGAAGACATTTACCTATTCGGAACCATGATTACAGGTCTGATGCTGATGCACCAAACCCAAGGTCTCCACTCCCACTCCACACAAGATATCTGTCTCTGCTGACCAGGTGAGGAAAGAGCTGGGGAAACATCACAATGAAAGGCTGTGGGGGCCTGATGGAATCAGCCCCAAGGTGCTGAAGATGTGCCAGCCAGCTCTGCGGGGTCCTATAGTAGCAGTTCTCTCTCCCTCTGTCTGCAGAAGGTGCCCCAGCTCTGAAAGACATCCTGCATGGTCTCTCTAAAGAACGGGTGTATCAGCTCCCTTAAGGACTTCAGACCAGCTGCTCTCACTTCACATACACTACATAGACAAAAGTATTGGGACATCTGGCCATTACAGCTACAGGAACTTTTATGACGTCCCATTCTAAATCCATCGGCATCAATATGGAGTTGGTCCCCCCTTTGCAGCTATAACAGATGCCATTCTTCTAATAAGGCTTTCCACAAGATTTTGGAGTGTGTCTGTAGGAACACTTGCCCATTCGTTCAGAAGAGCATTTGTGAGGTCAGGTACTGATGTTGGACATGAAGGCCTGGCTCGCAATCTCCATTCTAGTTCATCCCAAAGGTGTTTAATGGGGTTGAGGTCAGGGCGCTATGCAGGCCAGTCAAGTTCTTCCACACCAAACTCACTCAACCATGTCTTTATGGACCTTGCTTTGAGTACTGGGGCATAGTCATGCTGGAACAGAAAAGAGCCTTCGTCAAACTGCAACCACAGAGTTGGAAGTATATAATTGTCCAAAATGTCTTGGTATGCATTTCATAGACAGACACTTCAAAATCTTGTGGAAAGCCTTCCCAGAAGAGCTGGGAACTCCATATTGATGCCTATGCACTTAGAATGGGATGTCACCAGTCCTGTAGGTGTAATGGCCAGGTGTCCTGACACGTTTATCCATATAGTGCATCATGAAGACCTTTGAGAGGCTGGTACTGAACCAGCTTCGACACCTGGTAACAGACCACCAGGATCCTCTGCAGTTTGCCTACCAGGCACATACAGGTGTGGATGATGCTCTAATGCACATGCTCCACTGAGCCTTCTCCCATCTAAACAAAGCAGACACCACAGACTCTACTTTCTGAGGAGGTCTGTAGCAAGCTGGTGGGTATCAGTCCATGATGGCCAATATGCTTTTCTACTCTAGGGCCTGCTGGGGAAGTGACACCAAACTCACCAGGAATGCCAGCTCAATCACAGGACTGACCCTGAACACACTCTGGGGAGTAGCAGAGAAGAGAATGCAGGCAAAATTGGACACCATTATCAATAATGCTGCCCATCTGCTCCAGGGGGCTCCATCTTGGAGCACAAAACACCCCCTCCCAATGTGCCACTCCCCCCCACCCCCTGAACATAGAATAGAATAAAATAGAATAGAATTCCTTATTGTCATTATGCATACATATAACAAAATCACATATACCATCCACTAATTTCTATTATTGTTGTTTTTGCTTATTGTTAAGTGATTAGTGGCCTGTACTACGAAGCGGGGTTACTGGCTTATCAGGGTAACTTGTTGGATTTAAGGTAGTCTGGGCAAAATGTAAGTGAGCGAATATGAAGTCCATTTAAACTGTGGTACCTTAAATCTGACAAGTTACCCCGATAAGCCAGTAACCCCGCTTCGTAGTACAGGCCATAGGTGTCATTGTTTACACAACACAGCACAACAATGAAATGTGTCCTCTATATTTAACCCATATGTGACATCGTGACATAGCAGGGGGCAGCTAATTCAGCACCCAGGGAGCAGTGCTTGGGAGTGGAACCTTGTTCATCAGGGATTTGAACCAGCAATCTTTTGATTACAAGTGCACATCCCTAATGATTAGGCCACCCCTGCCCCATAATAATAATAATAATAATAACAAATTAATTTATATTATTATATCTATTCATTTGTTTGTTTATTTTATTTATTTATTTTCCCCTTCATATTCCATAATATTCTATTTTTTGGGATTATGTTTGTGTTCCATGGGCACTTTTTAATTTGCTTGCACTATACTTACTTGTTTGCATGATGTGTACCATCCATGCACGTTGTTGGTTGCTGTATGGACAAGAATTTCCCCCTGGGATCAATAAAGTATATCTAATCCAATCTATTCTATTCTAATATATAATTCATGAACAAGTCTTTGGTTGCATTTGAACAAGTAAACCTGATATTTTAACTACCAGGCATTATAGCTACAGAAATTAACCTGTCAGTGAACCTCTGAAGTTGTGAATCCAAGACAGGCCTCTCTGTTGTTTTATGGCTGAGAAAAGCAGTCATTATGTTCAGTTTCTTAGATAAAAACCAGAGCTGTAAAATTGAACAGAAGTGTGAGAACAGAAGTTACAATAGACCCTTGGGATCAAAGGACATGTTTAACATCACCTCATTTCCTAATTTCATTGTGCATGAGCACAAGTGAAATTAAGCTGATTTTGATCTTACCAGTCATACTAAGCAGCTGCAGCTCTGGGCAATATGCAAGGGTTATCAACTATATCTTCTCAATACTGCATTTACAATTTATAAAAATGTGCAGTATTAGCATAGTTCTCTGCTCAGGACAATTTGAGCGTAATAAGGCTGATGAAGTTTTCCAACAGAGGAAGTGATTCAACATGCATCATTTCGCAAGTTCCACTGGGGGCAGCGAAAGGCTTAATGACAGCGGGAGATATGAATTCTTTGTGACATCCCGGCTGCCTTGCTGCAAGATCCAAAATGTGGGGAAAACATCAGTTCTAACCTCTCACAGAGACAGAAAAACATCAAAATAGCCTCTGACAGTTTATTTGCCTGACGGTTTTATTCAAAGTGGCTTAAAGTAGAGGGACAGTTTACAAATTGTGTGTGCTCCCTGCGATTTGAACCCGCAACCTTTGCATTGCTAGCAATATGCTGTGCTCCTTGAGCTAATAAAGTCAGAAAAGGATTGCATCACGTACCAATGCCAATCTACACTCACCTAAAGGATTATTAGGAACACCTGTTCAATTTCTCATTAATGCAATTATCTAATCAACCAATCACATGGCAGTTGCTTCAATGCATTTAGGGGTGTGGTCCTGGTCAAGACAATCTCCTGAACTCCAAACTGAATGTCAGAATGGGAAAGAAAGGTGATTTAAGCAATTTTGAGCGCGGCATGGTTGTTGGTGCCAGACGGGTCGGTCTGAGTATTTCACAATCTGCTCAGTTACTGGGATTTTCACGCACAACCATTTCTAGGGTTTACAAAGAATGGTGTGCAAAGGGAAAAACATCCAGTATGTGGCAGTCCTGTGGGTGAAAAGGCCTTGTTGATGCTAGAGGTCAGAGGAGAATGGGCCGACTGATTCAAGCTGATAGAAGAGCAACTTTGACTGAAATAACCACTAGTTACAACCGAGGTATGCAGCAAAGCAATTGTGAAGCCACAACACGCACAACCTTGAGGCGGATGGGCTACAACAGCAGAAGACCCCACCGGGTACCACTCATCTCCACTACAAATAGGAAAAAGAGGCTACAATTTGCACGAGTTCACCAAAATTGGACAGTTGAAGACTGGAAAAATGTTGCCTGGTCTGATGAGTCTCGATTTCTGTTGAGACATTCAAATGGTAGAGTCAGAATTTGGCGTAAACAGAATGAGAACATGGATCTATCATGCCTTGTTACCACTGTGCAGGCTGGTGGTGGTGGTGTAATGGTGTGGGGGATGTTTTCTTGGCACACTTTAGGCCCCTTAGTGCCAATTGGGCATCGTTTAAATGCCACGGCCTACCTGAGCATTGTTTCTGACCATGTCCATCCCTTTATGACCACCATGTACCCATCCTCTGATGGCTACTTCCAGCAGGATAATGCACCATGTCACAAAGCTCGAATCATTTCAAATTGGTTTCTTGAACATGACAATGAGTTCACTGTACTAAAATGGCCCCCACAGTCACCAGATCTCAACCCAATAGAGCATCTTTGGGATGTGGTTGAACGGGAGCTTCGTGCCCTGGATGTGCATCCCACAAATCTCCATCAACTGCAAGATGCTATCCTATCAATATGGGCCAACATTTCTAAAGAATGCTTTCAGTACCTTGTTGAATCAATGCCACGTACAATTAAGGCAGTTCTGAAGGCGAAAGGGGGTCAAACACCGTATTAGTATGGTGTTCCTAATAATCCTTTAGGTGAGTGTATAATAACCAGCAGGTACTGAAAAACTCGTCAAGCAGCCTTGGGAACTGAACCACAAACCAGACAGAGGTTCATCATTCAAGCCACAGAAATCCATAAAGGAACGTTTCAGTTACTTGAATAGAAAGTTCTGGTAACAGAGATGAGACAGCAAACAAAAAGTGCTTCAGACGTAATAATATTACAGCCCCACGGCTGTTGCTCACCCCTTTCAAACTGCGAGTTAGCTGAGGTACAGTCAACACGACTTTCTTACTAATCGCCCCAAACTGATCCCGATGCGTTCGATTACAGATAACCTGACAATCCTCCCATCAGCACTGAGAAATGTCCTTTTATTATTTTGCGACCATAATATACTACCTTCTTCTGTCAAACTTCCCGTTCCGATAACGCTGGCATTTCCAAGAGCGGTCGGGAAACCTACACTCATCTCCGCAGGTGGAGACGCTCCAAACAGCATGCGGCAAAATCGTTCCTCCTTTAATAATGCAAAAACCCGAAATCACAAATACTGGGGAGTGGGTAACGTACACAAGTTTTCTGAACCTGCATATATAATTTCAGAAGCGTTCGTCTCACATGAATCAGTATAGTGATAAGATGTTTAATTCTGTCCTGGCAACAGGAACTTCACCTGAGAACGCACGAGTGACAGTGCTGTCATCCACCCGCGAGCAAACGGTGGGTTTTAAAATAGATAGCCCGTTTTAATACTTAGTATTTCCCAAATAATCCCTGTATGAAAAAAATCTGTTATCGTAATCAAGGCAGCACAGCATTAATGTTAATACTTCAACAGATATGATACACATAATACTGTTTATTTTAATAACCTATTCAAACTTCAGGGCCCATACCTCATTCTGAAATGCCACGCTCTTGCCAAATATGTTATTTTAACACAGCCAATGAACCATTATTATGATATGACAATCATAGAACGCTGCCAATGCAGAGATGATGTACCTCTTACCTTTAACAAATTAGATGTCGCCATGTTCCTTCAACTTATTCCCTCGCGAAATCTCGCGAGATTTGCAAGACAATTAACCAAGCAATGGGTTTTAATAACTGATGTAACGGAAATCACATACATCTAGAGCCTTAATTGAAATTCCATTACAAATATTAATTGTTTATATGTAAGATTAGTGAAACTGAACGGGGCTACTGATTACAGTAGTAAAATACCAAAGGTGTGCTAATAAATCTACTATTGATATATGTAGATTAGTACAAGGCAGTAAAAAAAAACCGCATGGAATTTCAGCTGTAATTTACAGTAGGCATATCATTTAACAGCTACGCAACGTGAATGTAGAAATCAGAGTATCGAATCAAATTAATATTTTATGATTCAGCGGAAGTTACATATTTATGTTTGGCGATATTTTGACCCATTGAAATATCCAGTGGAAAGAACTGGCACAAACTAATGTGCATTTACTCACCAGCGAGTCTGCTGAAATTAACCAGTTTGAACGCTGTTGAAAATTAAACGGGACTCCCACTGTTTTTCTTTCTTTCTTTCTTTCTTTACCCATCAATTATTGTTATTATTATTGATAATGTTTTGTTTTTTGTTGTTTCTGTAGTTTGTATTGTATACAGTATCCGTCACTGAACATTAAATAGTACATGTTTGTGTTATAGTGGGTAGGCTATAATATTGTGACATTGTTTATTTACCGGTCTATTTTATTTGTCTATTTGCGTATTATCTGCCATAGCACAGTTCGGGCTGGGAAAAAGGCATTTCGTTTTTATGTATTCAATTATATTAAAAGTGACAATAAACATATCTATTTTATCTTGTATCATCGATCATGCCGTAGCATAGCCTTCGGATTATGTGTAAGGATAAGCAAATATATTAGTAGGTTCTTCGATGTTTCCCAGTTTAATCTTTACACAAAATGAACTCTGAGATGTCTTTCTGTTATGGGAATATAGCAACAGGCATATATTCAGTACGTTTCGAATCTGCGCTATGTTAAATTTGCAACGCTTAGGATCTATCTTACTAGCAGTTCTATCAGTGGGTTTAACTAACCCGCTCAGATGGATTTCCACTAGATGTCACTGTCGACTAAGAAGAGACAAACCGGCCATAAAATTCTCACCAGTGATAGATTGACATTAAATGCGGACATAAAATCTTAACTACAAATTAACCTGCTCGAATACTTAAATTATGTATACAATGAATATAACAATTACATTTATTTGTATTTTCATAATGTTATAACTATTTTAATATTCTGTATGGTTAATCTGATTTGCGGTTTTAAAAACCTCTTGGTAAGGGCAAACAGAAATAGTGATGGTTTATTTTGTTTGCAAATACGCAAATACGTGCAATTCAAAACCAAGCAATATCATTTTAATTGCAAACTTGTCATAATAACTGCCCAACAATCTTTCAAATGGCACAATACATTTTCCAGTGTCAAGGCAATTCATATAGGCCTATGCAGTAGTAAATAATTTAACAGTCATCCAAAGCAATTCAGTCGTTGAATCATAGGTAGCCCGGCCTACACTTTAATGAACATCGCTGTTGCATTATGATTATATTCGAGTTTTAATTTTCTCATTAGCTTGTTCATGGGTTAGGCTATATTGCAATCAGTGACTTTCATTCGCTGTCTTTTGCTAGAATACCTAAATCAAAACAGTTTGAACTTGTATATATCCCGTAACGAAATCCTCATAAAATCGAGTTGTTTCGAAATATTTAGGCCTGTATGAAAATCTTTCCCTTCGTAACTAAATTGATTTTTCGGATTTTTCGAACATTTACAGATGTTCCAATGTCTGGCAAATTTTACAGAAAAAAAAATGGTCCCAGTCTTCCTCTGTATTGTTTTAAGTCTTGCATATTAAATTTTACTAGGATTTCAACGGCACAATAGAAAACGCCAAAGCATGGATGAATATATCGACTCAAGTTACCCTCGTTACAATCCAATGTAACTGACATCACCAAAACGGCACATTGGCTTTTTCAATAAAGCGAGTGACTGATTGATTGACTGATTATTTGCGTGAGGCAAATTAATTGTCTAAGGCAGTTGACGTGTACATGATATTTTACAGTGTTTACAGGCTTTTAAGACATGATACATCATTCTTACAAGAAAACTACGTTTATATACGTAGCAATTATATACAAGAGGGTAGGATACACAGAGCTGCTAAAAAATACAAGAACCTACAGTAAAAGCGTAAACCACGGCAATCGCAATATTGTCCAAGAACAATATGCAATCTTGCCTTACAGAGCAGTTCAGTGTATTATGTGAAAATTAATGTCTAAATAAAATTACAGTCTAGGTCATCTCTTTGGCTGCAAATCGGCACACCCCATTCTCTTGGGTTAGCTAACATGGGCACTTTCGACCGGGTTTTACCGCCTCCTCGGAAGAATGGACAACATTCGGGACAAAGCCACTTTTTACCCCTTCCCAGTCTTCCTGTATGGTTATGTCCCCATTTCTCACCCGTTCGTATATGTCTCTGGTGAGGATATTGAATGACTCCTCCACATTGACGCCGTCTTTGGCAGAGGTCTCTATGTACTTCATTCCAAAGGCTAAGGCAGTTTGCTCCGCCTCCTCGCGGCTCACCTGGCGCAGGTTGGTGAGGTCGCACTTGTGCCCCACCAGCAGAAACACTATCTGATAGGGTTGCATGTGCATTTTTGCTTCATCCAACCAGTTTTTTAGATGCTGAAAAGATCGTCGGTTTGTCAGGTCGAAGATTAGGAGTCCTCCCACTGAATTGCGGTAGTAAGCGCGGGTTATGGATCTAAAATGAAAATAGATAGGCCTATGACAGTGAATTCATAAAAGACAGTTTTCGACTGTTTTTTCAGCATATAATAAATAATATTTTTTCCTCCCATACTTAAACGCATAGCTTATACTTCTTGTTTTAGGATGCATTACAGGACATTTCCAACAAAACTTAGGCCACTGGTCATGCAGATGTGTTAAAAAGTTTACTGCACATATAACCTTCTTGCCCATTGACTATACTTAAAACCATATGAAAACCAAAATCTTGGTAAGTCGGAAACAGTAATCAGATACCTGAATCTCTCCTGGCCGGCCGTATCCCAGAGTTGGAGTTTGATACGCTTGCCTGGTTCGATCTCAATCAACCGGGCAAAGAAGTCTACCCCCACCGTGGGGTCGGATACGTCTGTAAATCTTCCCTCGGTGAACCGACGCAGCAAACAAGATTTTCCCACTGTGGAGTCTCCGATCACGATTAATCTAAACTGGTAGATCCAAATCGCTTCCATCACATCTCAGTTAAACTGTAAATGAATGACAAGTGGTATTTACTGGGTACAGTGTATGACTATGCAAGCAAGCATAGCACATCTGGTTAATGCGTCTATATACATAATACAAAGAGAATGACGTAGAAAAAAATATATAAAAACAAGAAATAACGCGGTATTTAAGCTGACGCCTTTTAAACTGAAAGACGAGTATTGTTTCTATTAATAAAAGCATAGTTATACATTAATGTTTCGCAGGTTACTAAAAGATTCCTTCCAGGCTATTAGTCGAGCTGTGACATTTCTGCAGACCTCAGATCTTCTACCTTTCCTTGCAACGACCTGTATATTTAAGACCAATATACTTAAGCATGCCCACCCCTTTTTAAGATACATACAACATTAGTCTGCTGACGAACAAATACAGAAGTTCAGCTAGTTAGAATAATCGTAAACTTGTTAAATGCTTTCGACCTCTGCATTGTTTGTTGTTTTTCTTTTATCAGTGACGTAGATACACCCGAAGCCTCTTTAAAGACATCACCGGTGAACATCGTACGGCAGCTCAGTCCACTAACGAGATCAACACACCACTTGCTCTGGAAAAGGAGTTGTCAGTTCAGCACCACGACATACAGTAGATTGGTTGCAGAATACAAAACAGCCAGACAGCGCTGAACCGTGCATATTTTGACGGACGTGTTTCCTAACCGAATAGTGAACAAGCATGGGCGGGGTCTTTTGGAATCCTGCCAATCGGAAGATATGAAGGCGGGTAACAAAGACGTATGGGGTTAGGTTGATCTCTTGGCAGACACACGAGGATACAGCGGTAGCGATAATGAATTAACTATCTGTATCTTCTGCGTTGACAAGGAAATGGATGGAGCGGAGCGGTCGAAATACACAGGTAGACCACAAATGGTGATATAAATCGAATGTTATGTTTTCTAAGAATTCAAACGCAAAGGCCATAAATCCAGCGCGTTCCCCGCATCAGTATAGTTACGGTACCATTAGCAAGCAGTCTAACGATAATTGACCCTTTAACTGTGTTTGGCTTTTTCATGTTGTCTCTCAGTCATTCCAAATGCTGAATAGTAACCAAGTAAGTTTTCGGGGCTGTGCGGGCAGTTTCAAGTCGTTAGTGTGTTCGTACTGGATCCGCTGGAGCCCGGCTTCCTAGCGAAGGAGGTCCCAGACAATGACACGTGTGTGAGGCCACACTCAAAGTCAATGCTACTTTTGCCGAGCGGGTATAGTTCCCCTGATAACTTCAAGCCGAACGATACGTTTTCGCCGACAGACGGGTCCCCCACGATTCACTTTGCCAGCCAATATACCCATAGGCCCATCAGGAAACTGCCAAGTATGCCAGAGTCCCAATCCAGCCTTCTTCCAGGTTATGGTGTGCTTCCCACATGACACACACTGCGGTGCAGCTGAGCAGTTCTCTTTTTCGAAAACGGGCTGAGGAAAAAAATTAAATGTGTGTAATACAATGCATTTGCCAGCTGATTTAATCTGTGCACCGTGTGTCACAATATAATGTAATAATATAGCACAATATTACTGTACGAGCGTAATTTGTGTTCATTTGTATATTGAGATCTTATTTGCTATAAAGTAATATTTAATGGAATACTGACATGTAATTTAAATGCTGTAAACGAGGGATTGATTTTTTTTTAACCACCAGTGAAGATAGCCGATGACTCGGAAGCTGAGCGGCAGAATGGGGGGTTTTGTGGCTGCGGCAGCGTCGACCCTAACCTACAAACGAGTGAGTACGAGCGCATCGCTTCCGTGTTTGATACAGGCATAACGAAATGACGATTTTATTAGATTGTTTTGGGGCATCTGCCGCCATACCTCTTGTCAAAGCGACGATCCGCTCTTGTCCGGCCTGTCATCGGTTATTTTTTGGGAAATCTCTGCAGTTTTAAGCGCTGAAAATCACGGCTGGGCGAAATGTTCGGACCCGTACACGGCTGCTATCCACGCAAGGGAGTATCTGACTTTCGATTTCTATTTCTTCTATTAATCATTGAACGACAACTGCAGAGAAACTCTTACTGTCGTATTTCTTCCGGCATCCGGTATCGCAAGCATGTGCAAATACGGCGCAAGAGTTCATCATTCGGAGCACTAAGCGTTATTTGGTCAATAGACGCACGTGCATAATTATAGATTAATATGTGAACATTTTATTTTATCTGGTATGTCATTTAAATCGGTCATTAATGTCTTTACTAATTGTTCACGATTGATTTATGTTTGTATATTAAATAGTACAGTGGTTCTCGAACTCACTAGAACTCGAATTTCCTGAAAGTCGAACAAACCAGTTTCACCTAGAACTCGATCTGAATATCAGAAGTCGAACCGTGAACGCTGACCTAATATAAATTGTATGCGCCAGGAAATGAGTCATACTACAATGCAATTCTTACTTGAATGCCTTCTTCACAGACTGGACGATTAACGAAATAAAGCAGCGCAACATTACAGTAACTAACAATAAATAAACCACTAACTTACGTGTACTATTAGAGCATTTATGTAATTTATTTAAACTTTATTTTACCAGGTAAATTAACTGAAAACCAGTTCTCACTGCTTTACGTGATATTCGGGAGAAATAGCAGATTACGCATTGGAACTGCCTGGGATACAAACGTCATGCGTGTAACTAAACTCTTCAGCCAATAAGGGCAAAGGTGTGTCATCACGGAGGCAGTTCCAGTTTGTGCAGGTCCCAATGCATCTAACCGTAAAGCATTGCGTCAGGATCAGAATGCGTTGCTTTAAGCCAGCGCTGTAAGCAAGTCGAACGCACCCAATGACCGGATTGGGGAAACAAACTGAAACGCGTACTTAATACAGAGGACTAATGACAACAACCAGAAAGCTGATCACATGGGGATCCCACACAAGGTTAATGAAGGGGCGTGGCACACGGAAGGAGCGGACGATCGGGGCAGGACGGGGGTAATGTTGGGATAAGATCTTTATCGTTTTGGAAGCCATTAAGAAAAAAATGCTCTTCTTGTTTTATCCTGTTCATTTTGTGTTTATATGCTTAAAAAAAAACATATTTAGGTGTAATTTTTGGGGGCCGGGAACCAATTAATTGGTTTTCCATTACTTCTTATGGGGAAAAATTCGATCAGAACTCGAACTTTTTAGGATTTGATCCGGAGTCCGGAACAGATTAAGTGTACCACTGTAATATTGTAGTAGTTCATATAATGAGAAGGGGGCAGAACGATTACTCACTTGGTGGCGCTATTGTCTCACACCTCCTCCGCTGCCCGTTCTCCGTTCTCTGCGCGCAGTTAGCTTGTTTTCTTTCTTCGTGGAATTATGTGTGTGTGTAAAATGTAACATATAAAGAAATATACTAGTAATGTAATATATTGTACATTATTAGAATATGCAGCAGAGCAGCATATGTGATGTGTAACAGCTTTTAAGGTGAGGTGTGCTAGATAGTGAGTTTTCGGTCTTCAGCAGGGAACCTGAATCTCTAACAAAGAACACAGAGCCTGCCTTCCGTGAACTTTGGCTGTCGCTTCATTATTCAGCCCCACTTGCTTCCTTCAGTAAAGTCCATACTGACCTTTGCTACACTCCTTTGTCACTTCCACCCAGGGCTGCTGCAGAAGAGGATGGGCCCAGAGGAGCGGGCGGCAGGTTCCATGAGCCCAGGACGCCTGAACAGGAAATCTTTGCTCAGCAGGCTGACTGCATACAGACTGAAGGAGATCTTTACATGGTGAGTTACGTCTTTCATCATAAAGTCTTGTTACACTAAAGTTGTTCTGATTTTGCACTGCTGATGTGAAACTGCTGTCTGCTCCCTGTAAGCAGTGTTTGACAATGTGGTGTGCCCCTGTTCACACTACATGATGTGTCGTCTTGTATTCAGGAGTGTTGAAGTCGTCGTGGTTTACACACTACACGACCGATCAGCGACTGGGGGTCACACACTATTAGAGCTTTCACTAGGAGGAATCATCGGCGAGTCCGTCAGGTGTCCAAACTGTTTCAGCACGAAATCACACATGAGAATGACACCAGGAAATCACAATTCTACTGTCAATGTGCTACAAATTGTTATAACACTTTATTCAAATGACAACACATATGCTCAACATTTACAAATGCGTGGCAAATTAGCTGTCATATAAATAGAACTTTCAAGAAACAGTATTGCATACCTTGGGTTTTTAGTGACTGTAAAGTTTGTTTATGTATATGTATGAATGTATGTATGTGTATGTGTGCATATATCTCATTGGCTGTAGCTCATCGTCACGCTCAGTGCCAGTCACTCTCATTGGTTGTAGCTCATGACTACACTCATTGCCATTTGCTTTCATTGGCTGTAGCTAGTCACCATGCTCATTGCCTGTATCTCTCATTTGTTGTAGATTTTTGCTGCCCTCGTTGTCAGCTGCAACACTTTCACACCTACAGAATTTGGAGTCGCTGACAAGTCTAGATATTTAGCATGATAGATATTTGGCGGGCATCAGTGACTCTGTGAGGACACGTTGTCAAGAAATCGTGGATAAAATCGTGTTGTGTGAATTTAGCATTATTTGTGACGTGATCGTCCATCATCACAGGCACCTCCTAAAGACACTGGCCATGGGTCAGGGCCTGTCGCTGCTGATCTGTGGGACAGCGGTCACTTGCCAGTACCTCGCAGAGACAAAGGTGGAGACGCCCATGCTACAGAGCTTCCTGAACTATGCCCTGCTGTTCCTCACCTACACGGTCGCTCTGGTCTTCAGAAGGGGTGAGCTCTTCTGTTTTTCTGTGAATCTTGGGAACGCGTTGAATTCTGACTTCACTATTCACATCATGAATAAGCGACTACTGCTCCTCCTGCGGGTGGTACCACTCATACCAAAGCACCTCTGTAGAGGGTGACACTGCATGAACCTCATCTGTACCTGTGTGCTGGGGAGGTCACAGTAGGCAGTTGTGGGTTCTTCCCCCCCCAATGGGGCAGTTCAGATCAGAACTTTTACTGAGGGTATGCTGTACAATATACTGAAGGGGTATCTCTGGGTAACACAGTATGAAGACATTGAAGGTTATGCAGTCAAGTCCCCAAATGGCCCCTGATGTGGTACTTAATTTTCATAGATCTAGTATCCAGCTGTATAAATGTAACAGGTAAGTGGCATTGTAACAAGAAGTCAGTTAGAGGTGGAAAGTTCAGTTCCAGTAAGTACAAATCCAGGCCAAGATTTTGTTTCAGCCACTCTGTGAATGTGACTCTTTTGTACCAGAGGTTTATTTTATCCTGTCGATATTCTTCTTTAATCACATTTGCATTTATATAGATTTGAAAATGACAATATTTTAAAAAAGCATTTAAAACATGTTTATTATACATGAAGTTTAGATAAGTTTAGGAGGGCGTTTCAAACTGGTAGCCCTTCGTATGGCTCAGTACCCGTGAAGCAGCTGTTTCAAAAAGGTTGGTGGTCCCTGCTTTATACTCATCTGGGTGGTTGAAACAAAATCCTGGTCTGGATTTATACTCTCTGAACCTGAACCTGAGCCTTTCACCTCTGCAGTGAAGTATGCAAACATTTGAGCCATAAAGTCTTGTTTGGCATGTGTGGAGGATTTTCATATCATTCTATATGTTGTTTTGTATTAATGGATGCGCATCTATTGCATGTCTTTTTGGGTTAACATTCTCTCCTTAGTGTACCGAGTATAACATTGTGTGTCTGCCCCTGCTCCTAAAGGGTTTCTGTGTGGATGAGTAACTGTCTTTAGATAGTAAACAACCTCAGTCCTGGGTGAGACCAGTGAATTAGTTAAATGGTTAACTGCTGAGTTAATGAAAAGCTGCACAGCCCTTCAGGAACACGAATGAAGTTTTATGTTTTTGAGTGCCGTCTAGCTGCACCATTAACCCATGTGACACACGTGTGCGTCACACAGCCCCCTTCCATTGTGCTGTCCATGTCGGCTGCCCCTGGATCTCGTCCCCCACAATAACATCCTCTCTGTTGGGGGTCTTTCTTTGCTTTCTTGTAACACACAGGTGATGGAAATATTTTGCAGATTTTGCGGACAAAGTGGTGGAAGTACCTCCTAGTGGGCTTGTCTGATGTGGAGGCCAACTACGCAGTGGTGAAGGCATACCAGCTAACCACTCTGACCAGTATACAGGTTAGAACCTAGAAAATTTATGGTGGACATTCAGTTGCTTCTTTGTTGTAATCATTAATAACAATATCAATAATAATGATGTGCCCTGCAATGGGTTGGCACCCCATCCTGGGTTGTTCCCTGCTTTCTGCCCGTAACCTCCAGGATGGGCCCTAGACTCTGCGACCCTGAATAGGACAAGCGGTTATAGAGGATGGATGGATGAGTGGATGGAATAATAATAATAATAATGACGATGATTTTATTTCTCTTCTTGCCTGTTTTTACCTTTTGAAATGTCTTTGTGGATATATAAAAATTTGTAGGATCTAATTAAGGACGTACGACTAACCTTTCCTCCTGAGATTCAAGGCTACGGTTTTTAGCACATCTTGGCTTTGACATAATGTAACTGATAGCGGACCTCTCCCCCGGAGACGATGCCTGCAGCGCCACTGCCGCTCCTCTGCATTCTTATCTTGTTGTGGCTCCATGAGAAGGGCTTGCTTCCTGTTTTCCAGCTGCTGGACTGTTTTGTGATCCCCGTATTGATGGTGCTTTCCTGGATATTCCTTCGGACTCGCTATCGGGCGATCCACTATGTGAGCGTCGTCGTTTGCCTCCTCGGGGTGGGGGCCATGGTGGGGGCCGACCTGCTGGCCGGGCGGGACCAGGGATCCAGTAAGTACCAGCAGCTGGAGGAATCGATGCAGATTATTTTTTGTATGTTATCTTTCCCAGTTTTTCATTAGATAATATCCTACATGTCCAAAGGAAACTATATTGCATGAATTGTCAATGGAGAGCTGCTACTTTCCCAGCAATTTCACAAAAATGATCATCCTGTGATGTCACCCTGAGACACTTTTATTCTCGTTGGTCCTTTATGACACACACATCATATTCCTAATTTTTCCAACAATCATTGGTGCCATAAATAGGTAAAGCTTATATATTACAAAAACGTTTTCTGGCAAATATAGGAAACTGCTTGTTGTACTGTATGTATTTTTAAATGTACATATGTACTGACAAAAAGCATTTTTTAATGATTCCCCATAAACGTCAGATATGATGTTATTGAAAGCTTAAATAATATGAGCATTAAGAACTTGACGAGAAAGAGATTGGCTGCTTATAACTTTTCATCTGCACAGAAAAACTCAAAAAAGGAAAAAAACCTGTGAAGCCAATGATTACCTTGGATGTGTCAACCTAATAGGAATAACATTTTCTAAACACTGAAATCTTGTCTTAGTCTATGATGGTCTATCTGATAAAGCGATGTGTTTAGTCAATGCAGCCTGCTTGTCTTGCTCACTCTGCCCCCTGGTGGTCGTGTGCACATACTTCTTTGTGTTGTCTACATGCATGGTCATCTTGTTTGTGTCTGCTGTCTCACTTCTCACTACTGTGCTTTGCCCACATGGCATTGGTACTGTGTTACAAAGGTAGACATCAGATATCCAGACACAAAAGGTTGTAGCTAAAACAGCAGCAACATCCAGGGATTCTGGAAGCATCCTGGGAAGAGACAAGGAACTAAGCTAGATGAGGGGATGGGGAGGACTGTAGCATTATATACAAAAGAGTAAAAATTACACTTAATTAATTTAAACATATTTTATTACATTATGGCCATGCTTTTTCTGTATATGTCACACAATGGTTTACTAACTTCATAAACACTTTGCTCAGTTACACTGATTGAGACTGAACTGATTCAGATGTGGACACATCAGAGAGGGAGATTTCAGGTCCAGAAAATACAAATCCAGACTAAGATTTTGTTTCAACCAACCAGTTGAGTTCTCTGTGACTATTTATACTTGACAGGTTGGTTGAAACAAAATCTTGGTCTGGATTTGTACTCTCAGAACCTGAAATCTCCACCTCTGGTGCACATATACCCAACATCCAGTCAGTATCACTGAGTGTAACCTGTCACTGCTTAACTTTCCGTCACCATAATCATATGGCGTGGTTTTGTTCTCTCGCTCGACCCCCATAGCCAGTGACATCCTGCTGGGAGATGGGCTGGTGCTCATTAGCGCCGCCCTGTATGCAGTCTCCAATGTGTGCCAAGAGCACGTGGTGAAGAACCAGGGTCGAGTGGAGTTCCTAGGCATGATGGGACTCTTTGGAACCCTGATCAGCGGCATCCAGATGTAAGCTGTGATGGGATAAAGAAAGCCTGGGGAGGTGGAATGGGATTGGTCATGTGTAGCTGTTTTTAAATGCCATAGGCTGTTAGTGGTTAAGATGTTTGCCTCTGGGCCAAGAGATCACGGGTTTGAGTCCCACCTCTGGTACTACCATTATTGGGTTCCTGAGCAAGACCCTTAACCCCAACTTGCTCCAGGGGGACTGTCCCTGAATTTAGAAAAAAATGGAAGTCGCTCTGGATAAGAGCATCCGCTAAATACTGTAAATGTAAATGCGTCATTGCTTCAGTCCATGTCAGCATACCTGTTCTCTGGGCTTGCAGGGCTATTTTGGAGCACAAGTCTGTAGTGATGATCCCATGGACCTGGTGGATAGGTGAGGCCGCATGACCATGTTCTCTCAGTTGAAACTTTATATAATTGTATTGTTGATTATTTTACTGAAATACTTTCAGATAATATATTTCACATACAAGCATACAAGGCATTTGGTCTATAACCTTTATGTTTAGTTTCTAGTGTTTTCCGCTAGATGTACAGAAGGTTCACTTCTCCTGATTGTCACACAACCCTTGTATGTTAGCATCTCCCGGGTTGCTGGGCAACTGTACGACTTTAAACAGCTAGTTATTTTCTTTCTTCTGCCTCTGGACATTTCTGCTCTATGTCCTGTATGCAGTCTATCTTTCTGTACATCAGCCCCACAAATCGTGATACATTGGTTTCAGCTCATGGGAACTTTAGTTACACAAAAATGTTCTGAGGGCATATGATTGGTTGAGAGATAACCAATCAGATTGTAGAGGAAGTGAGTCTAAGCAACTTGACACGGGACCAACCAATCAGATTGTGCCTTGTCTTTATGGGGTTACTGATGATTTGGTTTGGATCTGTTTATTAACCCCCCCCCGCTATCTCCACAGTCGTCCTATTCACCATCTACGTCTCCTGTATGTTCCTGCTGTACAGCTGCATGCCCGTGGCATTGAGGTTGACCAGTGCCACAGCGGTCAACCTCTCCCTGCTCACTGCTGACCTGTTCAGCCTCTTCTGTGGCCTTTTCCTCTTTGGCTACACGGTGAGCGATATCCTACAGCTGGGGTGGGTAGGAGGACCGGGGATACACTCCACATTCGGGCCTTGAGTTGACCTTTGAGCTTGCTTTTAAAATTCTTCCAGTGACTTATTCTGTCTTTACATTACTTTATTAACAGTCCGTTTTCTCAAGCACCAGACTGTTCATGTCTTCTTGTTGGCACAGGTCTGCCTTCTGGGGTGGTCTGTCCACCATGGCTTTCATTAACTTGACTCTCTTAGCTGAGTATTAAAATGTGACAGCTGGAAAATGTTACTGTGTGTGCACAAAGTGTTTTGCTGTTTATGGGTTGTGCCACGCTCTAATTTTTGGCAATGTTACCGCTAGTTTATTCAGCTCGTTACTGCCAGTCAGTGAGTCCTTGCAATAGAGTCCTTGCAGTAGGTTTAATCCTGTTCTTTCTTTATACTGTCATTAATTATAAGATTTATAAACATTAGGTGAAGACCAAGTGCTAATCTTCTTGGTTCTTTATCAAAAATGTCATCTGACGTGGCCTTGGCATAATAGCATACATGCAATTGATCTTTCACCCTTTCTGCTTTTGCAGTTTTCGGGCCTGTACATCGTCTCCTTTGTGGTGATCACCGTGGGATTTGTCATGTTCAATGTCGTGCCCACGTTCGCTCCAGAAGGGCCGGCCAGACTTGACAGGACCCCGGCACCTTCCCTCAGCGCTTCCCTGGACAACTACTTCAGACAGGAAGTGGATGTGGACAAAGAGGGAGATGGGGGAGGGGCTACGAATCGGCTTCAGTGGCAATCACGAGACCATGCTGGTGAAACTAGCACTAAGTTTTAGCTTTGCACTTTGCACTTTAAAAAAAAAAAAAAGGAGGGGCGAGGGGGGTTCCCCTACACCAGGAGTGGTGTACCTGATCCATGGAGAGCTGCTGTGTGTGTGGATTTTTGGGATGACCTCTCAATCAGCCAATAATTAAGCAGTGGTTTTCAACTCCAGTCATGCCACTGTTATAGGCTGATTGAGAGGCCATCCTAAAAACCCGCACTGGCTCTCCATGGATCAGGTACGCCACCCCTGTCCTACACTAGCATTATAGTGATTCATGGGCATCTTTCATGTGCTGGAACATGTAATATTCATACATCCCTCTCGCTGTAGAGGACACGTCGGGTGAAGGAGAAGTTAATTAAACTCTTTACTATCTCAGTGTCAGACATTCACATTTTCCATTACAATGTGGGTGGGTAGATTGCTTTGAGAATCTAAAGCACTTAGAATTAAATTAGTATTATAGTAATCCTTACAAAGGGATGTATTACTACATGGATTTTCTAAATGTTTTTGTTTAGTTTCAAATGAGGTGCTATATGCAATATGGCCAACAAGCGGAAGGATTAAAAATGGGAAACATTTGTTTTTTATGGGTTTGGTTATCAGGTCACTCACCATATTATTGTTTTGTTTGTTTTTCCAATTTGTACAAAATCATGTGAATGGTGTCTTGTTATCTCCAATTCAAATTTTATATCCATTTTCGGACATATTTTGTGTGACGTCCAAACTTTTCTTGTTAAATGGGTCAAAAGTGTCTGAGGCTGGCCTTGTGTCATTTTCGGCTAACAATCCTGGAAATGTGCATTAACTTCCACGGTGGAGACTTCGGGTGCTGTCACCACCAAATAGGGTCAGATCTGTAAGTCAGGTCATGATATACCGGCGATACCAAGGCAATCTGATGGCGTGAGCAAGGCAAGGTCATGACCTCTGTTTGATCAGTTCACAATCAGGTTTGTACAAATAAAAGATTTTATACTGACAAATGGTCTATATCTGTTTTTAATATCATTACTCAGCTGCCATTAAATCGCATTGGATGTAGAGCAAACACATTGGTTCAAATTGTTATAGCAACCGAAGCATTTTATAGTCTTGAAAGTGAAAGCAAAAACTAAGTTGTAGACGCAAGATTTCAGACTTGCTCAGTTACCGCTTGGCTCTGCACACCAACTTCCAGTCCATTGCTTTGGTTCCGGGTCCACTTTGTAGTTGGAGTGCAGTCAGTAAATCCCAAGTGGGATGCTTTGGTTACATACTATGAATGCATGGATGATGGAAGCTGTTGATGTGTGTTTCCAAGAGTCGTAGGCCAGGCCCAACTGGACTGTACAGGCGACATTACAGTATAAGAACCTATGTAAGAATTTTTCATTCTTATTAAAGGTGGCTTCCCAGGAATATTCCTCTGTAGTCTAAGGGTGCTTTCACATCTGCCTCATTTAGTTCGGTTGAATCGCACTAGAGTTCGTTTTCCTACTTGGTGCGGTTCGTTTGGGCAGGTGTGAATGTAACAATCGCACCCGAGTGCGCACCAAAAGCGGACCAAAAAAGCGTACCGAGACCTCCTTGAAGAGGTGGTCTCGGTACGCTTTCAAACGAACACTGGAGCGGTTCGTTTGTGGTGAGAACATGATCCGAACTCGAACAGACCCAACTGCAAAAAGTACTGCGCCTTTTTGGACTAATCCAGCTGTTTAATGACAAGCAAGCAGAAGCATAGGCAGGGTTACCACACCACATCGAATTCAATGACTTTTCCAAGCCCAGTTCTCTCAAATTCGAGGACCCAGCACAGCATAGTGAGAATGTTTATAATGAAAACGTGTAGGCTTTACTGCAGAAGCTCACAGAAAACAATTTTAAACAGAGAGAGAGGGCATAACATTAACTTACCTGATGGATCGTTGGTAATATTTCCGGAAGATGACCATGTCACAGTTTCGCAAAATGAATTCACGCCTTCTCCTGAAGTGACTTGCGATGCGCCTTCGCCGTTTCCAGTGCATTAAAACATTGTTTTTCAGCTGCATCCGCGCTTCTTTCTCGAAATGTATAGTTTGTCTAAAGTGATGTATACAAACTATATGGTATACGATGACCAGCGATACAATCAGCCAGCGCAGTCGTCCCTCCATACTAAATAGCGGCATGTTGTCTACCGGCTTGTTGTCTCCTCGCTTTGTTTACTTCCGGGAGTTCCATTGGAATTTTCCCGCACGTTAATTCTGACCAATTAAAAAGCAGTTTACGAAATACGTTTAATGGCACATCTGGCCAACGAGTGATGTAGATGTTGTCATTTTGGTTCGTTTCAACTGGTTCGGACCAGAGCAATCAGTGTGGTGTGAAAAGGACCCAAAACGGCAGAAAAATGCTACACTGTATCATTTGTTGCCCTTGGTCCGGACCAAATGAACCGAACCACAGATGTGAAAGCACCCTCAGTCCTAAGTATTATAATCACACTGAGAATAATTCAGAACTGCAATCCCCTGAGTGATGATATTGGTTTTAGTATTATTTCCAAGATAGTCTAGTTATTGTTTATAAGCAATCCGAGGGGTAGGTCTACATAACACTGACAAAACATTCCTGCATCAAAGCGTCCTGGGCAAACTGAAGCATTCAATTTCTCCGTAAAAAAGTACTGGGGATGGTTAGCACAATCAATAATGTAAAAAAAATAAAATCATGTTGAGCCATTAGTCTGTCTGCATCCTAACGAAGCAAACCAGTGAAACGAGAAAATCAACCTCGAGTTGAAAATGAAAATTGCACCTGAGAAATGGGTGGCATTCCCCTTTCAAAACGATCGGCCGAACTAATATAGTCCTTGGATGCTGTTTATAAACCCCAGCTTATGTGCCCTATCGGCTCGGTGCGTAAATAAGGCAAACAGATTTGCACTTAAGAAGCTAATACACATGCTGATAATTAACTTCTAAACATTGCTCGACGACAACATTTTTTTTTGTTTGAGGGAAAACGTTGAACGCATGAGTTGCAGGGCACGCCAAGGTGCCCCCGGTTTTTACCAGCTTTTGATAACGGGTTTCCTCGGTACTGTAGCCCCGCATCGGATCTTGCGGGCGGCGACAGTTGCTTTCATGGAGGAAAAGCAAGCACCGGCCAGGGATTAAACGCACGCCACGGCGCACAGCTCTTACGGTATTGGGTGCCTTCCACTTTTCCTAGATTGGCGATTTTCTCTGTGTACGCTTCAGTCTGTTCAGCTAATATTAACCGCGAATTGTCTCGCACAATGCACTATTATCCGGTTTTAAGGAGCGCACCAGTTCAAACATTGTGTCCCGAGCGACTGTGTATAAATAAGCATCGGGTTATTGAAAATGACACCAGTGCTTACTATCTGAATGGCGTAAAAACATATGCATTTCTTATGTGGATGATATTAGATCTACTTAAAATATGAACGTGGTCTTCCCATGACTGCACCAGGCGAAGAGCTGTATCGCACACAGACGCCGAACTGCGTCATGTTCGTCTTACAAGAAAAGAGGGATTGTTTTGACCGATATATCACATTGTTTTGGGGAAACGTTGCCTTCTTGTAAAATTCATATACAGTATCCTTTTCACAGAGGCATAGACCATCATATAGTGAATTCTGTATGATAAATCACGAAGTGACAAAATGAAGCATTTTTTAAGGTAGGTAAAATGTCTCATATTGTTTTTACATTAGGTGAAGAAACACTTATAGGCCTACAGATATTTTGGATAGAAATTTCTCGTGAAAATTTGTGTGTAGACTATTTGCATTACCTGCGTGATATTCATAATTTTTTTCGGCTTATTTCTTTTCCTTATATTTTGATTCACCCACAAATGAAAAATGTTTTTGTATCTTTTATTTACAGAAGACAACTCATTATTCCATCACGCTTTTATGAAGCCAAATTATAGTCGGAAGCCCCTCGCGAAAAGTAAGGAAGATATACAAAAAGACAAGGCTATTCAAACAACGAAACATAAGCTACCATTGGCAACTCACACCGCTCGCCCTGTTTCTCAGATTATGGGATTTATCTTGTTGATCTCGATCATACGTCGGACTGCAAAACCTGCTGCATGGTTGTCTTATGCAGTTTTTCGATATATTTTCCCCGAAAAAGTTAAGCTTATTTATCGCACCAGTTAGCCTATATGATTATGGTAGCCTACCCAGATAGCAAATGTACATTGAATCAACGTTCTTTTTTATATCATCTAATGCATTGAATCAATGTTTATCTCTGACATCAGAATAAACTCATTAGCGCACATCGACTTATGATTGAAATACCGTTGATTCAATGTTATATTTTGATGTATTACAACAATACAACAACTTATTTTCAATTACTGTTTATGGTTGTTTTTTGGTAGAATTAATATTGAATTAACACTAAATCAATATGTTGTATTTATCTGGCTACCTCCAATTATCACAAAACAACCAGCAAGTACAAATAATAGAACGTTTTATTAACAATTACATTTAGAACATTTACTTTCAGCCAACTTCAGGGTTTGGGGGAAAGCATTTTTCAAACAGCATGTAGTAGTGACTTTGACAATAAGGAAACTTCACCTTTATTTGTCGTACTCATGTCAAAAACCTAAACAACATATTCACTTGCTTGCCTTTTTAGTAAAATACCAAACAAAACATCAAAAATAAAATAATACAAAAATATTTTTTAAAAAGTGCAACAAGTATCTTAAGGCTGTGAAGGTTTGCGCTGCTTGCCACCCTCACGCTCTGGGGCATACCGCAGCCACCGCTTAACAACATCTGCAAACTCTGCATGCGTCCTTGAAGAAAACACCTTTCGCACAGCATCTAAAACAGATGTAGATGAGATTATTTCAGCTTTCCCTAATATGTTCCAGCTTTGGTATACTACTATCTGTGATTTAGGAATAATAGCAAGCTGAAGCTGACTATAATAATGGCCAGATAAAATATCAATGTCTCTTGTCTTATGAAACTGTCCAGATAATTAACTGTTATTAACTGCAATAAAAAAATATTAATCATGACTTACAGAAAATGCAGTCCTGTAACTTTGTACATTGCAGGCCTCTTTTCTTTCCTCGTCCAGCCCAATTGAGGGAACTGGCAAACTCATTTGTAAAAGTTTGTACAAGTATTCGTCTTTCCATACTTGTGGGGTTGTGCCCACCAGTCATGGTGTAGTATGTTATCTGTAACAG